>NC_137065.1:1940000-2012500 GCF_032717465.1 Coenobita brevimanus | reverse complement strand
GAGTGGCAGGCGGAAGGAGAGAGAGAGAGAGAGATGTAAGGGAAAAGTGAAGTAGAGGTAATTGTAGGGGAGCGAAAATTAGAGAGAGAGAGAAAGGGAAGGAGGGAGGGAGGAAGGGAAAGGTAATGAGGGAGGGAAAGGGGTACGGAGGGGAGGGGGTTATCACCTGGTACATTGAGCTTCACATGACTGGTACCACAACACCAAGGGGACTCTCTCTCTCTCTCTCTCTCTCTCTCTCTCTCTCTCTCTCTCTCTCCAGACGATTTTATTCAGCTTAAATCTCAGTTTAGTTTGAAGTCAGTGTGAAAGAAGTTAAAATAACGAGTTTAAAAAATTGGTGTTAAACTTTCACTGACAACACAAAATGAAGAGAATCTGGTATGTGAAAGTTGTTAATCATCTTGCAGTTACCCGGAAAGAAGAGTAGATTAGAGGCATTGCAAAGCTGAGAGTGGGAGGTGTTGCAGGGGTGGGGGAGTTTTGCAGGAGGTAGGGAGGGGTTGCGGAGGGAAAGGAGGGGGATGTAGGGAAAGGGGGAGGGAGAAGAGGGAGGTGTGTGTCTGTCACGCTTATATCTGTACCTGAGATCACCCTCATACGTAAGATCGATTTTCAATAGTAAGTTGATTTTTTTTTTTTATCGTAGGAGGGACGAAGAAGGGAGACTAGATTATCCCTGTGCACATTGTTCTTCCTGGGTTAAAAATGTCTGAGCTACGAGATGAAATACTGTTACGAGGAGGAATTTGCAAGTTACGTTGGTGAGTCCGGGAATACAGCGAGGGACCCAATCCATGGCCTTGTCGCACGCCACCTCCCTCAGTCCTAGCTAGGCAGCCACACCGCTCGCACCGCCCTTGCTGGTCCTCCTCGCTCCACACTCGCTCCACGGATCCCCCACTCCTATCACCACCGTTTCCGGGCTGTGTGACGTTTGGTGGAGGTGTGGGAGTGATGGAGAGAGGGAGATAGAAAGTGAAGTCAGTGAGAGGTTGAGGTTCTTCGTCTCGCATACCGGTTGACAATTCAGTTCACCACATATTCTCTCTTCTGGCATCGCAGTTTCTAAGGAGTGTGACGTTTGGTGGAGTGTGAGTGTTGGTGAAGTTCGTGATGGAGAGGGACTGAGGGAGGGAGAGAGAGAGAGAGATGGAGAGGCCCCCCTGTCTCTCAAACATCTCATGCTATCAACTTGTGGCCGTCGATTCAATAGCACACACACAGCCGTCTTTGACATTAGGTGCAGGTGTGTGAGGGAGGGGGAGAGGAAGAGAGAGTGAAGTCAGTAAGAGGGAGGGAGTGAGGGAGAGCGTTAGACGTCCCCCTGTCTCTCAAACTCGCCCGTCACACCATCTAGCGGCCGGCGATTCAACGTAACACGAGTCCATGCTGGGATGACGTCACCCCCGTACATCTCTCAACAACATTACCACATTGTTGCAGATGGCAGGCGGTGCAACAGGGCGATAGGAGCGGTTACAAGTGACAGATTAGGTGTTTTGGGGTGAATTGTGGTATGCGAGATCTGTCAGGAGGCCCATATTTATAAAGGAAAAATAAAGCCGTTAAAACAGTCAACTATTTACGTTGACCGATTTGTGTTCCGTATTGTGCCTCTCTCAGCAGCAGTACCACATTGTTCCAGACGGCAGGCGGAACAACAGGGCAGTAGGAGCGGTCGCAAGAGACGGGGAAGAAATTATTTTGTTTGTGCGTATTTTGGTATGTGAGAACTTTCCTGTGCCGATATTTATAAAGGAAAAACAAAGGTACTATAGCACTAAATTTTCACGGGTCGGTCTTGTGTTTCGTACTTTGTTACTTTGATACTAACTCTGCTTTTATGTGAAGTGTTTGACATGTGTGGTGGGTGTTTGAGTGGAAGCAAACGTCTATAAAAGCGAAATTAAACACGACTGAAGCTGAGGGAAGTTTGTAAATACGTCTGCTGGTCCTACCCCGCAGTTGCCATTTCTCTCCGGTCACCGCCACTCCCCCTCCAGAACCCCTCCCCCTCATACACACTCCCCACCCTTTCCTTACCCCCCACCTTTTCCATACCTCCCCTTACTCTCCCCCTCCACCCCCCACACCCCTATGCCCACCCCGCTGTTCGCTGAAGGTGTGTGTGCGGTTAAAATCGTGAACTGTTTTTGTCGAGTCTCCGCTGCAGTACATTTGTGGATCTCGCTGTAAGCAGAGCACAGGAATTCTGAGGGAAGATTAGGACTTAGAAAATTGTTTAATCGACTGGTGTGTATTCAGGGAGAAAATTATGACAGAAACAATTGCTTTACCGCCTTGTCTATTCAAGAAAATTGACATTTAAAAAAATCGTTTAACCAAGTGTTATGTATTCAAGGAGAAAATTGTGACCTAGAGGATTTGATTGTGTGCCTTATGACATTCGTGTTGTCAGTTTGTTTCCTACATCTCCCAGTTTAGTACTGCCGGTATTTGGGACCTGGATGGACACCGATTATTCTGAATTCTAGAGGAAGATTTTAACCTTGAAAAGTGGTATGTCTCCCTGTAATGGCACCTGTAGTCGATAGTCAGTAAGCAGGGTCTTGGAAAATGTCAGATGGAAATGATGTTTAGTGGGAAGAAGCTGCAGTTTATGCCCTGCTTGGATCCTTTGTTCTAGTCCTTTTTCCTGTATGTATCCCTCGCCCCACATTGCCCCGGTTTTTGCCCCGCCCCACCGCCTCAGGGAAGGCTGAGGTTGACAGCTTTCTGTGTGTGGCGCTGGCTGTTGAGCGGAAACGGATGTGTGAGTCGGTGCGGGAAGAGTGGGCGATACGGGCGGTGTTGGTGATAGTGACGATGATAGTGGTATGGTGTAAGCAGTGATAATACCGGTGTGGTGGTGTAAGCAGTGATAATACCAGTGTGATGGTGGTGGTGTAAGCTGTGATACTCTTTATTCACTTTGACATGGTTTCAGATTGTGTTGGTATGGTGTAGGCACAAATTCAACACTTACGGTAACCTGAAATTGCTGTCTTTCTATTTTGAAGAGATACGCGTGAGAATATGGTGCAATAGTCTGTCCATTTTATAGTGACCTTACAGTGCCTGGTAGCTATCGTGAATGCTGAGGTGTAACAAGATATCAACCCTAGAAAATGGTGCCAGTCACGAAGAAGTGCTCTGGAAAAGATATACAGCCGTAGTTTTGTATGATTGTGCCATTGAAATACTTGATATAGGCAATAAAAGGACGAAAATCTCCCAAGGAACGAAACTCCAGAAGGACAGTAATACCCAAGAGGAAAAATCTCTAAGGAGAAAATCTGAGTCAAGTAGAAGTGGACGTGCTACTGTATAGACAGGTCACCCCAGACAGTGCCCCTGAGGCCGCCCATGCCCAGGGACAGACAAAATGAAGAAAAACAAGGATGCGGGCGGTGGGGGTGGGGATGTGGGCGTGGAAGGAGGCATGGACGTGGTGGACGAGGGCGTGACACTGCGCCGTAAGGACTCCAGCGGCGTGTTAAGACCGCCTAATAAATCTGGGCCGGTGTTGTCCTCTCCGTACAGTTTCATGCGGCGCAGTTGTACCTTCGTTGCGGAGAGCAGTTTGGGGTTGAGGAAGTCTGCGGCGCGCACTTCCTTCACCGGGCAGCCTCCTTCAGCGCAGATGGGCTTCGTGCGTCCGCAGCCGGTGCCGCAGAAGGCCGCCAAGGACCGCAGGAACTTAGCACTTCAGGTCCGTAAGAAGAAGGACATGCTGGAGGAGAGTACCAATGGGGTAGCCGAGCCCCCAGGGCCCATGGTTGATGGCGTGGGCGGGGGTGGGCGTATGTCGAAGCTGGTGGGCGGACTGCGGGCGTGGAGCAGCACAGAAGACGTAAGGCAGACTTTCATGGGCGCCCTGGGTCGAACCGTGTCAGTGATCAAGCAAAAACCGGTGTCACGCAGGGTCAAGCAGGCATTTACCAAGCCCGACAGTGGTACACCTACACCCACGCCTACACCCACTAAGCCCGCCCAGCCCAAGACCACACAGACCAAAACCCAGGCTAAAATTAAGACCAAGACCAAAACCGCGAGTGAGAAGCAAGGGACGGACAAAGCTGAAAAAACCGCGAAGTCACAGGAAAACAAAAAATCAGAGGCTAAAAAATTCCAGTTCGGCAAAACCCCTGCGGGCAAAGCCAAGCCTTCCACCACCGCAAGTAAAACCGCCCAGAATACCACCAACGCTACGAAATCCGCCCACAACGTTAAGAACTTCGGCGTTGAATCCACGACTACGCAAGAGTAAGTGGACTTTTTTTTGGGGGGGAGGGGGATAGGAAATAAGATAACGAGGAGGACGGGGACGAGGAGGATGGTTTCGCCACTGAATTGGGATAGAAATGTGTTGATCTATTTTTACAGGTGGAGGGACTCATAACCAAGTGTGAGAGAGAGAGAGCGAGCGCCAATATAACACATGCTTTACTGAGTGGGGTGTGTACATGTCTCTGGTGTGTGTGTGTGTGTGTCTGTGTGTCTGGCTTAGTGGGGGGACGGGAGGGTAACAGGATCACTCGCTTTTGTTAGGCTAGGGTGGGAGAGAGAATTTGTGTGTGTGTGTGTGTGTGTGTGTGTGTGTGTGTGTGTGTGTGTGCGGGTGCGCTTAAATGTGATTTAGTGTGTTTAGAGTAAATGGTATATGTTTGTGCTTGGGGGAAATGATTTAATGTGTGTAAATGTGTGTTTGGTAAGTGATACTGTGTGTTTGGGAGGGGTGTGTATGTTTAGGAGTAAAGATTAGTTTGTGTGTGTGTGTGTGTGTGTGAGAGAGAGAGAGAGAGAGAGAGAGGCAAGGTTGTGTAAAAGCATGTGTCATGTACAAGGGTGTGGAGGCAGGAAGTGGATAGAGTAATAGAGACGGTGGCGAGAGAGAGAGGCAGAAATAGGTGTGGAAAAGCTTGTCACGAACATGGGTGTCGAAGCAGAAAGAAGAATGTGTGTGTGTGTGTGTGTGAGAGAGAGAGAGAGAGATGCAGATATGTGTGTAAAAGCTAGTGTCATGTGCAAGGTTATCTGGTGGTTGGGTGTGGGGTGTAATGCAGTCTGCTGGGTAAGGTGTCGGGTGTCAGGGAAAGCGAAGAGACAGGGGGATGAAAGTTACCTGGAAAGAAGGAATTAGGGCCTGAAAAGGGAGGCTGCCAGAGATCGAGCCATTAGGAGGCCGACGCACGCAAACATGTTGGAGCTTTTATAAACGAAACATCATACAAGACGATACTAAGGTGTAACATGCAGAGTAAACCGCTAAAGGAGAGATGTTAAGGGACCTTCAAAACCACCCTGAATACAACCCGTGAGTCGTAAAGAAGTAATTATTATTGTCTGGTCACGCCGCCTGTTTCCTGGTAAATTCGCCTGGGAATAACAAAGGCTGGTAAGGTGATTATTGAGGCGTGGAGATCAGAGGCGAGAGAGAGAGAGAAGAGGAAGTTCGCACAGTAAGGGGAGGAAACTAAGGCCTTTGGAGGAAGATAATTGAGAGAAGGAGAGAGAGAGAGAGAATGGAGACAGGTGTGCTCGAGAGGAAGAGGGCTTGGAGAGGCAGGTGTAAGAGGCGGAATGACTCAGTGAGTGTGTGTGTGTACATTAACGTCACGGTGTTTGGAACTCCCTCTTAACCTTCAAATGTTCCTCTTAGTATTCTTACACATATTTTCTTCAACATTTTTCATCTTTTTACTTAATCTTTCCTTTTCCCATCTCACTATATCCTTGTCTTATCTCACCATAGTTAATCCTTTTCTCATTATCCTTTTCTCATCTCACTATATCCTTGTCTCATCTCACCAGTCAATCCTTTTCTCCATATCCTTTTCTCATCTCACTATATCCTTGTCTCATCTCACCATAGTCAATCCTTTTCTCATCTCTCTATATCCTTTTCTCATCTCTCTATATCCTTTTCTCATCTCACTATATCCTTTTCTCATCTCACTATATTCTTTTCTCATCTCACCATAGCCTCTCCTTTTCTCATTATTCTTTTCTCACCTCACTATATCCTTGTCTCATCTCACTATCTTTTTATTGCCTTTTTTGTCTCCTCCCTGTTTCGCGATTTTCAATAATTTTCATCTATATATTTTTCCCCATTAATTTATTCTACGCCTCATCTCTCCTTGGGCCTTATTCCGAGTCACATAGGAGACTCCGTAACACCTCTTCCTTAGCGATTTGCTTTGTACATTACATCTTTTCCATTCTCTTACTGTATATCCTATTTAGCATTCTTTTTTTTTTTTCCCATCCATCCAGCCATCATACAATCCTATGTTGCCCCATGAGCAGCGTAGGAGCCCGGGGTTAGGCAAGTTGGTCCTGACTATTATTATTATTATTATTATTATTATTTATCCTAATACTGTCATAGTTTGTATCGGTAACATACAAGGTGATACTGAAGTGAAATGTGAAGTGTAGTACAAGGTGATGCTGAAGTGTAGTACAAGGTGATGCTGAAGTGTAATACAAGGTGACATTAAAGTGTAATCTGTGGAATAAATCGCCTAAGAAGATCTGTTACAAAATCTGAAAAGCCACATACAGTTCGACTACTTGTCTCCTGTCTCCCTCAACCCCTTCTCCCTTACTCTGTGTCTCCTAACCTTTCCTCCCTCCTTCTCCTCCATATTTTATCTCCCTATGGCATATCTTATCTCCCCTTTATCATCATCATCGTCATCACCAGATATCGATCAGTCCCACCTCCCTTCTCTCTCCCTTATCACCATCATCATCATCATATCGCTCTCTCTCCCCTCCCATCTCCCTCTTTCCTCCTCTCTCCAGTCCTGTCTCTTCCGTTCTCTCTCTCAACTGTTTGCACATAAACTTATCTATACGGTATTTACTGATAATGCTCCCCCCCCCTCTCTCTCTCTCTCTCTCTCTCTCTCTCTCTCTCTCTCTCTCTCTCTCTCCCCCTCCCTCCCTCCCTCCCTCCCTCCCTCCCTCCCTCCCTCCCTCTTCTTTCTCCGTTTTCTCTCACCCATTCTCCTCCCTCCCCCATTTGGTTGAGTCAGAGTGGACGCTGTGAGTCATTGACAATTACGCATAACACACACACACACACACACACACACACACACACACACACACACACACACACACACACACACACACGATACCTGCCCTGATAACATACATTGGGTACGCAGAAGTGATACACACACTATTATTATTATTATTATTATTATTATTACTGTTCGTATTGTTTTATATTCGCTGTTATTTTTTGACGTTATTGTTAGAAATTATTTGAAAAGTGCTTAGTACTTACAGACACACACACACACACACACACACATACACACACTGCACGCCACAAATTAGGTAATTTAAGTGCTTGAACTAATACCGTCCCGTTCTCTCTCTCTCTCTCTCTCTCTCTCTCTCTCTCTCTCTCTCTCTCTCTCTCTCTCTCTCTCTCTCTCGTGCTTAGTAAGGAATCTCAAGGTTACATGTGGTTGTTAGTACCGCAAAGGCTTGGTCCCTGATGTAGATATTTACCTGTTGTCTCTCTCTCTCTCTCTCTCTCTCTCTCTCTCAGGCTTAATATTTTGTCTAGAATGTTTTGGTGTTGTAGAGAAGGAGTTAAAAGAGATGAATCACAAAATAAGATTACAGTAGTAGAAGATTCAGCTTATTATTTTAACCTGAATAATGTTTGTGCTACCTGGAGTGGTGTGGAGAGGTATATGAGAGAGGGGGGTGTGAGCTGGGAGCAGGGCAGTGAAATGGCGGAGGACAGGGCGACGTGAAGGCGAATTTGTTTGTGGCCACCCCTTACGGGATTGAGGCGTCTGGCAATAGATAGATAGATAGCTACCTGGGAAATTTGTTCATGGGGAATATTTTGTGAAGGATCCGACTGCACCCGTAGGAATACCGGAAGGCGTGATTCAGGATGGCCAAGGATTTTTTTGTGTTTTTTTCATTTGTAAATATCGAGGATTTTCTTTTGATATTTTTACCTACGTTTGAAAATTCCTCTGTACTTTAATCGTTATTCTTGTATAGCCGTCAGTTGTGCTTTTAGTGTGTGTGTGTGTGTGTGTTTACGTCTCATTTTGCCAAGATACCATTATTTTGACGTGTTTTTTTTTAGTGTAAGTTTAAGATATTCTCGAATTTTCCAGCATCACTCCAGGGACGTATGTTTTATATATTTAATTATTTTTAATGTGTTAGACTCCCTGTAGGTGACTGTACGTAGCTTCGAAAAGACTTGTACTGGAGATAAATGCTGTAACTCTCTCTCTCTCTCTCTCTCTCTCTCTCACACACACACACACACACACACACACACACACACACACACACACCTCAGTAAGAAGTCCCTCCTTGTCCTACTGATATCGTGTAATGGGAAGATCGTGTGATAGGAAGAATAAGGCAAAAAGGCATCAAGTTATAGTCTGTTTGTTTTCATCAGACGGAACTGGTAATCTTTCATGACTTGAGTAATAATGTCGGTCGTGCTTCCATCAGAATCCGTGAGCCTTATGAGGTTGAAATAAGTCTCCTTGGTTACTAGTCAAATTTATATACTCCGAGGGGGGAAAATCGTGAAATTGAAACATCAATTGTCCTTCCATTTCATGTATTTTTGTATTACTGAAATTTTAGGACTTTTTTAAATTCATTTCCTAATTATGCTTTTCATTTTGGACTTTTTATTTTTCGTTTTCTAATTGTTTTTCATCTTTTGTCTAAAAAAATAATGTATAAGCGTCACTCGTGGCCCCATTCCGTATACCGGCAGTTTGTACAGCGTGAAATTATAGGACTTTTTTTTATTGATTTTTTCTTTTTTTTTATTCTCTTCTAATAAGTCTGGGTTTCAATTTGTGCATATTGTCTGTACCTCTTTTTTTCTTTTTCTTTCTTTTTTCTTCTTTTTTTTTTACAGCCTGCTAAACAAAGCCTCTTGCCTCAGCTTCCGACGGAATTGTAATCGATCACTGAACTTTTAAATAATTTGTGTGTGTGTGTGTGTGTGTGTGTGTGTGTGTGTGTGTGTGTGTGTGTGTGTGAGAGAGAGAGAGAGAGTGAGTTACATGTGTGTATTACTCTTTGTATCTATCCATCAATCTATCAACCTTCATGTTATAACTTAGCCTTTCATTCTGTTTATCTATCCACAGTGTATCTCTCTCTCTCTCTCTCTCTCTCTCTCTCTCTCTCTCTCTCTCTCTCTCTCTCTCTCATTTAGTTCAGCTTCACGCCACTTAATCACCGCTCATTAACCCTCTCCTTTGTCTCGCTCTCTCATTACAGGTGTTATTACAGGAAAATTACCTTACTGTTTTGTTAGCATTATTCACGAAGTTGATGAACCGTTTGTGTCGTCGAGCGTAATAATTAGCTTGTTTGTCTGTCTGTCTGTCTGCCTATTAGCTTGTTTGTCTGTCTGTCTATCTACCTATCTATCTGTCTGTCTACCTATCTGTCTCTCTCTCTGTGTTTATCTGTCTGTCTGTCTTTTTCTCTCTCTATATATATCGGTCTCTGTCTTCTTCAGGGTTTGTTTATGTCTGTCTGTCTGTCTATGTTTTTCTGTCTATAGTGATCCTTGTCTGTCTTCAGGGGGTGTCTATCTGTCTGTTTCTGTCGATCTCTGTCTTCACGATGGTCAATATGTAACTCTCTCTCTCTCTCTCTCTCTCTCTCTCTCTCTCTCTCTCTCTCTCTTTCTCCCCCAGGCGATTTCTCGTGTTTTGCGGGGAAGGCTCCGGCGCTATGAATGTACCCTGCATTTATTCATTTCCTACTCCCGCTGCCTCAGCCAAGCCCACACCAGCAGACTCAGCCGCCCTCAAAACACGAGATGCAACCATATGTTTCCAAGGGGGAGTTGCTTACGAACCACCTTGTATTTGTGTGTGTGTGTGTGTGTGTGTGTGTGTGTGTGTGTGTGTGTGTGTGTGTGTGTGTGTGTGTCCTTCCTCACGTCGAATTTATATTTCCTCCCTCTCTCTCTCTCTCTCTCTCTCTCTCTCTCTCTCTCATGCGTGCCTAATTACCGTAAGGAAGCACTATTTTGCGGTGTTTTTTTTTGTGTGCCGGTAATGAGGGAGGGTGGCACGGAGAGAGAGAGAGAGATTTATACTGTCCCCATAAACCACAGCATCCATACCTTCATAATTACCTCATTAACAAAATAATTAGTGAATAAATTGAGTAATAATAAGTCCAGGTATTGTAAAGGATCAGGTGACGTAAAGTAAATTGATTATTAATTGAGGGTGATCAGAGCAGGTTGATTATAATGGGGAAATTGGTTGATTAGATTAATTAGGGGATTATATGTATGGTGCTTGATTGTGTGTGTGTGAGAGAGAGAGAAAGAGGGCGAGAGAATTGTGTGCGAGTGTGAGAATGAGAGGGAGAGAGAATTGTGTGTGTGTGAGAATGAGAGGGAGAGAGAATATTGTGTGTGTGTGTGAGAATGAGATGGAGAGAGAATTGTTTGTGTGTGTGTGTGTGTGAGAGAGAGAGTGAGAATGAGAGAGAGAGAGAGAGAGAGAGAACTATAAGCGATGTGTGTTATAGATAGGTAGATATATGAAGTAGATAGGTAGAAATGGATGAAAAAGGAAATGTACGTATATACTGTATGGTGCTTGGTGTGTGTGTGTGTGTGTGTGTGTGTGAGAGAGAGAGAGAGAGAGAGGGAGGGAGGGAGAGAGAATCATGCTTGGGAGGGATTTTTTTCTCTGTAAACGGACACCCAGAAACTTGCTACCCTCCCTTTTTTTTTTTCCTCCACTTATCACCTCCTTGCATCTCTCTCTCTCTCTCTCTCTCTCTCTCTCTCTCTCATAATAAAATTGACTAGTAATGGCATTTTATCTACTTTCTATCTGTCTGCCTTTAATTTTTTATCTATTTTTATCTATGTAATAAAATTGTCTATTGATGGGAAGAATGAACTAAAAAAAAAAAACTTAATCGTTTCTAATGGGTTAAATATTCTCAGTTTTATTATTATTGTTATTATTATTATTATTATTATTATTATTTTGCACCTTCCTAACTTTACCTCCTCGTTTATTTCATTTTTCATGCTCACATACTTTTTTCCTCCCTGTATTTTGAACTTCCTGCCTTTCCGTCATTAATCTGCTGGTTATACATACATACATACATACACTCAGGTATTCATTCATTCATTCATTCATTCACCGTACACACTGACCCTCATCCATCCATTTATCATGCATTCTTTCATCCTTCCCTTACACACACACACACACACACACACACACACACACACACACACACAGGTCAGCACCCCGACGCTAATAACGACCGTCCATGTTGAATATTTCCTAGAGCTGTCTCATTCAGGGCTGATGTGATTTATTTTTATTATATTATATTATATTTTTATTATCATTGTTATTATTATTATTATTATTATTACTGTATTTTTGATTAGTTATTATTATTAGTAGTAGTATAGTAGTAGTAGTAGTATCATCATCATCATCATCATCATCATTTGGGCCTTATAGAAGATCATTATATTCTCTGTTAACGCAATTTGAATGATCGAACGTCCGCACTGTTCCCTACACCAGCGTGGGATGTAACTCGCGTCCTTTCACACAGCAGGCCACTCCTCTAACCACTTGTGTAGCAACAGAGGGTGAATGTTTATGGCCGTGCACGCCACTTTGTGTGTGTGTGTGTGTGTGTGTGTGTGTGTGTGTGTGTGTGTGTGTGATTATGTCCAGACCTCCTGCCACTCTTCTCTAAATACGCATTAGCGCACTCTGTCTGTCTGTCTGTCTCTCTCTCTCTCTCTCTCTCTCTCTCTCTCTCTCTCTCTCTCTCTCTCTCTCTCTCTCTCTCTCTCTCTCTCTAACTGACTAACTAACTATAATCCTAGAAAGTAGCAGGATATGCATGGACCTTGGCTGAGGGGGAAGGGTATAGGGAGGGGGAGGAAGAGGATAGGGAGGGGGAGGAAGGGGTTAGGTCATCTAGTTCAGATCCTTGATAACTTCTCCCCTCTCTTCCCTCCCTTCTCGCCTCCCCTCGCTCCCTTCTTGTCTCCCCCTCTCCCTTCTCGCCTCTCCTCTCTTCCTTCTCGCCTCTCTTCTCTCACCTCTCCTCTCCTCGTTTACCTCTCACCTCCCCTTCCCCTCCCATCTCTCTCCTCTCTTCTCTCACTTCACCTTCGCCCCCATCACCCCTTTCCTCCTTTCCCTTCCGGCCTCTCCCCTCTCGTCTCCCCTACTATTTTCAGATTTTATTTTTTTTTTAATGCATGGTTTTCTGTAATCAGTTTTGCATTTCTGTTTCCCCTACTCTGCTCTTCTGCTTCCCTTTTCCCTTCCCTTTCCCTTTACGCCTTTCCATTCCCCTTACACTTACCCTTTACTCTACCCTTCCCTTCCCTTTCCCTTTACGCATTTCCTTACACTTACCCTTTACTCTACCCTTCCCTTCCCTTTCCCTTTACGCATTTCCTTACACTTACCCTTTACTCTACCCTTCCCTTCCCTTTCCCCTTTATCCTCTCCATCCTGACTTTCACCGCCAAATCTTCCCCCTTTCCTCCCCATTCTCTCTCTCACTGCCCCATCCATCCCCACTCTCCCTACCCCTTCCTTCCCTCTTCCCTACCTTACTCTTTTCTTATTCATTACCCTCATCGTTTCCCTTCTCTTCCTGCTTACCACATTCTCTCTCTCTCTCTCTCTCTCTCTCACACACACACACACACACACACACACACACACACACACTAATACATCCAATCCTATTCTTCCTCTTCCTTTTATCACTTTCTCAGGTCATTCTTCATTCCGAATATTTCCCCTTTCCCACACTTCCTCTCCTCCTCCCTCTCCATCTCCCCTTCCCCTCCCCCCCCCCGTGTCCTTGTCATGAAGTTAGCAAAATTAGCGTTACTTTATTTTTAGAGTTAGCATTTTAAAGACAGGACTCTCTCTTTCTTTCTCTCTCTCTCTCTCTCTCTCTCTCTCTCTCTCTCTCTCTCTCTCTCTCTCTCTCTCTCTCTCTCTCTCTCTCATTTTCTTTAATCTGTTTACATTATTCTCATCCTCCCTTTTCATCTCGTTTTCCATTTTTTTCTTTCCCTTCCTCCTCCTCCTCCTCCTCCTCTTCCTCCTCCTCCTCCTCCAGCATCAATATCTGTCTTATCAACCTGCCCCTCTGGGTATACTTCTCTTCCTTATCCTCCTTTACACTTTCTCTCCTCCTCCTCTTCCTTGCCCTCCTGTGGTTTTCTCCTTCCTTTCCTCCTCCTCCTCCTTGCCCTCCTGTGGTTTTCTCCTTCCTCCTCCTCCTCCTCCTCCTCCTCCTCAATATCACTCTATCGCTCTTCAGTTCAGCTATCTTAATCTCTGACCATCTCAACCCCTCCCTTACCCCCTCTCCTGCGTTCTCTGATTCCATCTCACCCTCTCCAACAAAGTTCTAATCTTTCACTTCATTCTCTCTCTCTCTCTCTCTCTCTCTCTCTCTCTCTCTCTCTCTCTCTCTCTCTCCCCCGTCGCGAACCTGCCTTATCTTTAAACAGTTACAGGTGGTATTTACCCTTCATGTCATCTCTCTCTCTCTCTCTCTCTCTCTTTCTCTCTCTCTCTCTCTCTCTCTCTCTCTCTCTCTCTCTCTCTCTCTCTCTCTCTCTCTGTATCAGCATGTCATAATTCTTCATTTTATTTGCTTTCATTTTCTTCCCTCTATTATGTCTTTATAAGTTTCTATCGACCCTTTCACTGTCCATCTATCCGTCTATCTATCTATCTGTCTATCTATGTCTATCTGAAAACTGGAGTTAGGGTGAGGGAAGAGGTGACGAGATAAAAGTTAAGATAAAAGGAGGAGGACTGACCGGCTTGAGGGAGAGAGAGAGAGAGAGAGAGAGAGAGAGAGAAGTGGTGGTGGGGGGGGAGGGTAGAGAAAATAAGCAACACAATAAAGCCAGTCGGGGCAGATGTGAGGAGGAATGAGGGCAAGGGAGAGAGAGAGAGAGAGAGAGAATGTCTTGGGCAGAAACTCTTCGTACTGTTTGATGTTTATGGGTAGATGGATAGATGGGAATAGATAGATACTCGTAGACAGATAGGAGATACTGGTAGGTAAACATGGGTGGAAATAGAAGCTGGTAGGTAGATAGGAGATAGATATTGATAGATAAACTTGGATAGACATAAAACTGGTCGCTAGGTAAATGAAAGTAGATAATAGTTGATAGATATACCTGGAAATTGTTGCTAGGGGAGAGAGAGAGAGAGAGTCCTTGTATCCTACCTGTGCCTCGTTGTATACTCGAATTCCTTTCTTATCTTCTCTCCCTCCTCCTCTTTCTCCCTCTTCCACTCCCTCCTTGCCTTTCTCCCTCTTCTACTCCCTCCTTGCCTTTCTCCCTCTTCTCCCTCTCTCCTTGCCTTTCTCCCTCTTCTCCCTCTCTCCTTGCCTTTCTCCCTCTTCTCCCTCCTTGCCTTTCTCCCTCTTTCTTCCTCTTTTCCTCCCCTTCCTCCTCATTCTCCCTCGCTCCCTCCTCATTTTTCTCCCTGTTCCTCCCCTCTTTCTCCATCTTCATTCCCTCCTCTTTCTTTCTCTTCTCCCTTTCTCCCTCTTGTCTCTCTCTCCTTTCTCTCTCTCTTTCCTCTTTTTCCGTCGTCTTCTTTCCCTCCTCTTTCTCCCTCTTCTCCCCCTCCTCTTTCTCCCTCTTCTCCCCCTCCTCTTTCTCCCTCTTCTACATCTGTCCCTCATCTTCATCTCTCCCTCTTCCTTGCCTCCCTCATCTCCTTCCCTCTCCCAGTCCCATTTTTTCCTTCCACTCTTCTCGTCCTTCCTCCTGCTCTTCATCTTCTCCTCCTCCTTGCCTTTCTCTTCTTCCCCTTTTCACTTCCTTCGTCTTTTACCTCCACCGCCTTCTATTTCTCTTTTACTTTCTCATTACTCTCTTTCTCTTTTTCCTTTCTTTCTCCTCCTCCTCCTCCTTTTCCTTTCTCGCTCCTCCTCCTCCTCTCTGCCTCCTCCTCCTTTCTCCCTCCTCCTCCTCCTTCCCCTTTTCTTCCCTATTTTTCAATCATCCATTCCTCCCCTTCTCTACCCCCTGCAGCTCACCCACCTTCCCCCTTCCCCTCCCCCTCCTTCTCCCCCTCCCTCCCCATCCTCTCTTCTTGTTTACGTTTGCGATAGCTGCGTCCGATCTTTTACGGAACATAGTCAAGCTTTTTGAAGCGCGCGCACACACACACACACACACACACACACACATACACACACACACACACACACATTCTCTCTCTCTCTCTCTTGTTGGTAGTGGTGTGTGGTGGAGGGGATGGTGTGGAGTGGTGATATGATGAGTAGGGTGAGATTAGGTGAGCGAGTGGTGTGGTTTGGTGTGGAGTGGGGTGAGAAATAGGTGTGTGGTGTGGTGGTGAGGTGTTTGGCGTGGAGCAGGGTGAGGGTAGCGTGCTGTGTGGTGTGGTGTGGTGTGGGATAGGGATATGTTCTGGTGTGGTGGTGTGTGGTGTGGTATGTGGAGGGGGTGTCGTGATAGGATGCATTGGTTGACGTAAGGAGGGGGTGGGTTGGTGTGTTGTGGTGGTGAGGCAGGTGTGGTGTGGTGTAGGGAGGGATTGTGATGATAGGAGGGGATTGTTATTATGCTGTATGGGTATGTTGGTGTGGTATGGTGTTGTGGTAAAGTTTGGTATGGTGTGGGAATGGTGTGATGTAGTGTAGGGTTGTGATAGTGATGTGGGCTATAGTGTGGTTTGGGTGTGGCGTAGTGTGATAAAAGGGACACCTGTTTTATAATGATAGGTGTTGAAATGACCAGGTGAAGTGTAGTGACGAAAGCTGAATTGGTGATGTAACGTGGTGGGATGATGATGTGTTGTGGTGAAACGTTATGAAAAATGGTGAAGTCTTGGAAAATGATGTGGTGTAGTGGTAGATGTGGTGAAGTTTGGTGATTGGTGTGGTGCAGTTTGGGGATAGGTGTGGTGAAGTTTGGGCATAAGTGTGGTGAAGTTTAGGCTTAAGAGTGGTGAAGTTTGAGGATAGGTGTGGTGAAGTTTGAGGATAGGTGTGGTGAAGTTTGAGGATAGGTGTGGTGAAGTTTGGGGATAGGTGTGGTGAAGTTTGGGGATAGGTGTGGTGAAGTTTGAGGATAGGTGTGGTGAAGTTTGGGGATAGGTGTGGTGAAATTGGGTGATAGGTGTGGTGAAGTTTGAGGATAGGTGTGGTGAAATTGGGTGATAGGTGTGGTGAAGTTTGAGGATAGGTGTGGTGAAGTTTGGAGATAGGTGTGGTGAAGAAGTTTGAGGATAGGTGTGGTGAAGTTTGGGAATAGGTGTGGTGAAGTTTAGGGATAGGTGTGGTGAAGTTTGGGGATAGGTGTGGTGAAGAAGTTTGAGGATAGGTGTGGTGAAATTGAGGATAGGTGTGGTGAAGTTTGGGAATAGGTGTGGTGAAGTTTGGGGATAGGTGTGGTGAAGTTTGGGGATAGGTGTGGTGAAATTGGGTGATAGGTGTGGTGAAGTTTGGGTGATAGGTGTGGGGAAGTTTGAGGATAGGTGTGGTGAAATTGGGGATAGTTTTGGTGAAGTTTGAGGACAGGTGTGGTGAAGTTTGAGGATAGGTGTGGTGAAGTTTGGGAATAGTTTTGGTGAAGTTTGATGATGGTGATAGTAAAAATAGTGTCGACTTCTTGAATTCTGTTGCCATCCTGTTTGTTTACTCTTGCTGTTGTTGTCGATTTTATTCAAGATAGAAAAAGCCTTTCGTTTTCTGAGGGGTTTTATTTAGGCTGTGTCTACCCCCCCCCTCCCCAGTTCATAATGTCTATCCTAAGCTGAGTCAGTGTCAGAAGATGAAAAAATACGAAAAAAAACAAAAGGCATCGGGTTGAGTTAGAAGGGTTAAGTTTATATTTGTTAGGTATGAGTGGTTCAGTGTTAGGGTGCGATGTTAAGGTGCGTTGGTGCGATGTTAGGGTGCGTTGGTGCAATGTTAGGGTGCGTTGGTGCGATGTTAAGGTGCGTTGGTGCGATGTTATGGTGCGTTGGTGCGATGTTAGGGTGCGTTGGTGCGATGTTAGGGTGCGTTGGTGCGATGTTAAGGTGCGTTGGTGTAATGTTAGGGTGCGATGTTGAGGTGTGTTGGTGCAATGTCAGGGTGCGTTGGCGCGATGTTAGGGTGCGTTGGTGCTATGTTAGGGTGCATTACCTACGAAGTGGTGTGATGAAGGGTTGTATGGGGGTGAGGCGGGTCAGAGCAGAGGGATCTTAGCAACAGAGGGTGTAAAGCTCGCACAATCATCATTATTATTATTATTATTATTATTATTATTATTATTTTGGATGATGTAGATTCACGTAGATGTTTCAGTCAAGCAAACATCTAATTTTTGTGTGTATTGTGAAGTGATGATGATGACGATGGGTTGTGTAGTGACGTGTGATTGGTATTGTGTGAAGTGGTATTGGGACGTGCTTTGAAGTGTGGTGTTAAGTTGGTATAGTGAAGTGTGGTAAGTTGGTGTAGTGTTGTGTTTTGAAGTGTGGCGTTGGTGTACTGTAGTGCTGTAAAGTGTGGTGTTGTGAATTGTGGTGTTGGTGTAATGTGGTGGTGTTGGTGTAGTGTGGTGTTGGTGTACTGTAGCGTTGGGAAGTGTGGTGTAGTGTGTTATAAAGTGTGGTGTTGGTGGTGTTGTGGTGTGGTGGTGGTGGTGTTGAAAGCAGGGTGCACTTTTATGAGGGTTGGGGTTTATGTGGTCTTAGGTATGAATGGCTGTGTTGCTGCCTACCCAGTCCTGTGATGGGGTGAATGGGGTGGGGATCTCCTCACACCATCCTTAGGGGGGAGAAAGGTGAGGAGGAGGATCGTGGTGAAGGTGATGGTGGTGGTGAACATGGTGGTGGTGGTCATGGCAGTGTTGATGATGATGATGATGGTGGTGATGGTGGTGTTATTGATGATGGTGGTGGTGGTAGGGGTGGTAAACTTGGTGGTGGTAGTGGTAGTGAACTTGGCGGTGGTAGTGGTGGTGAACTTGGTGGCGGTAGTGGTGATAAACTTGGTGGTGGTAGTGATGGTGAACTTGGTGATGATGAAATGGTTAACCGTAAAGAAATTGTACTCGTAATAGTGAAAGAAAGCCTGGAATTTTCCTTTTATTTTTTTACCGTTTTGTAATGGGTGGCTTGGCCCATAGTGCACTGAAATACTCCAATAAAGGTACTATTTGTGGTAGACGGAAGCCAACCATCCACTCACTCGATACAGTGCAACCCTCAGGTGACTTAATGAATAGGAAGCCAAATATTTTCTTATAATCCACGGGAGTTTTCACGACGTTGGGTGGTAACCATAGAACTGATGGACGCCTGGTGGTCGTGTGGGTTACGGCGTCCCAAGCGGATGTGACCTGTAGGTGGGTTTAAAGGTGAAGGATGATTGGGGTTAGTGCTGGTATATTGCCACTCAGGGGATCGTGACTGGCCAATCTTGGGTCCCTAAGCTCCTTATGGGACAACAAAGGAAGGGTTGATGAATGGATCTTTAGACAAATACCAGATTACCTTCGTTCAGTTGAGTGAAATATTACGTCTTAAAAGAAAAACATCACTAACAATAATAATAATAATAATAATAATTTTACACTTCTGCGCCTACGGACACATATCTCATTCCTTCCTATACAAGTCGAATTTATTGAGCTCAGAAAAAAACGTCATTCAGGGGGTTAAGTCATGAGTGTGGTGGCGGTAGTGGTGAGTGTGGTGGTTATTGTGGTGATTCTGTGGTGGTGGTTGTGGTGGCTGTAGTGGTGTGTGGTGGTTATTGTGGTGATTCTGTGGTAGTGGTGATTCTCTGGTGGTGGTAGTGGTGAGTGGTAGTAGTAGTGGTGATTCTGTGGTGGTGGTACTGGTGAGTGTGGTGGTTGTAGTGGTGGTTCTGTGGTGGTGGTGGTGGTGGTGAATGTAGTGATCAAAGGATGTAATGGGATAGGCGTGGGTGGAGGCAATGGGGGAAAGGGTGTGGTAGGGGGTGGGGGAAAAGGACAAGGGGCAGGGAGGGGGATAGGGGGGGAGGAGGGAGGGGGAGAAGATTGAAAAGGAAGGGGGATTGGAATGGAAGGAAGGGAGAATGGGGAGGGAGGGATGAGGCAAGGGGGAGAGAAGAATGGGAAGGAAGTTTGTACTGTGGGAAGAGGAAGGGAGGGAGGGAAATGGGATGGAGAGGGAGAGGGGAGGTGGCGAAGGGTGAGGAGAGGTGGGTGGGAGAGGGAGGAAACTGAATGAATGAAGGATGAGAAGAGGAAGGGAGGACAAGTGATGGAAGGGAGAAAGGGAGGAGAATTAAAGGGAGCAAGGAAAGCGTTCAGTAAAGATAGAAGGAAGTAGGGAGGGGGAAAGAGATGAAAGATGTAAATGGATTGAGAGGAGGGGAGGGGGAAAAAAAACGGTAAACAAAGAAAGAGTGAAGTAAGGAGAGAGAGAGAGAGAGAGAGGCGCGACGAAGATGGAAAACGGGGGAGATTGAGGGGGAGATAAGGAGAGAGAGAAATGAGGCTGGAGGAAGGGAGAAGGATGAAGAGAATGGGAAGAAGGAGGGAGGGAGGAACTAAGGAAGAGAGTAGGATGGAGGAAAGTGGAAATGAGAAGGGAGGGAGGAGGAGAGAAAGGAGAGAGGAAAAGGAGGGAAAAGAGCCGGTAGTAGGAAACGAAAAGGAGAAATAGGAAAAAAAGGGGGGGAGACTGAGGAGGAGAGGCGAGGGGAAGGAGAGGAAAAGAGGGTAGGAGAGGAGGGAGGGAGAGAGAGAGAGACAAGAGGTCCCAAGTCAACATCACGAAAGTCTGTTTGTTTGCTCCCTCCTCCACTTCCCTCCCTCCCTCCCTCCCCTCCCTGTCCTTCACTCCACTCCCTCCCTCCCTCCTTTTTCTTGCATTTCCTCCCTACCTCCCTTCTCCCTCACTTGCCTCCCTCCCTCCCTTCTCTCTATCCGGCCATATTTTCCTTGTATTTCCTCCTTTCTCTCCCTTAGTCTTTCCTTCCTCCCTCCAGCCTCTCTCTCTCTCTCTCTCCCTTGATCCCATCCATAACTCCTCACTGCCCTTCACATTCCTCCCTCCCTCCCTCCATCCATCTTTCCTCCGTCCTTTATCTCCCTCCCTTCCTCCCTTGCATGTCTTCCCTCCCTCCCCATCGCCTCCTCCCTCCCTCCCCATCGCCTCCTCCCTCCCTCCCCACCTCCTCTCCCTCCCTCTTCTTCACTTGACTCCCTCATTTCCTTGCATTCCCTCCTCTTCCTCTTCCGTTTTCTTCTTGCATTTTCTCTCTCACCCTCCTCCTCCTTTCCTCCCAGTCTTATGTTTTTCCTCCCCCTTCTTCTCATCATCATCATCTCCATTCCTTTCATTTATTCCTTCTCTCTTCCATCTCTTTTTCCTCCTCCTCCTCCTCCTCCTCTTTATCACATCTCCTTCCCTCCCTCCTCCCTGTACCCCTTCCCCTACGGTCTCCCTTCCCTTCCTCTCCCCTTCCTCTTCCCTCCCTCACCCTCCCTTCTTATCTCCTCCCTCCCTCCCCCTCTCCGCGTTACATCCTGATTCAAATTGACTTAACGATATTAACCACCTCCCCCCTCCTCCTCCGCCTCCTCCTCCTCCTCCTCCCACCATTCTCATGCCTTCTCTCCTCTTTGTACTGTCTTTTCCTCTCCTCTTCTTACCTCTTCCTTCCCCAGACCTCCTCTTCCTTCCCCTCTCCCCCTCTTCCTCTTCCTTCCCCCTCTTCCTCTTCCTTCCCTCTCCTCAAACTCCTTCCCCCCTCCTCCTCTTCCTTCCCTCCTCCTCCTCCTTATGTCTTCATCTTCCGTCCATTCCTCTTCCCCTCCTCTTCTTCTCTCGCCATTCCTCTTTATTATTCTTGTCATGGCCTTTTTACCTGTGTCGTAAAGTGCAAGGTATATGGAAGCCGCGCCCTTCTTCTCTCTCCTCTCTCCTTCGCCTTTTTTCTTCTCTTTTCCTTCATCAGGGCTTGTCTTTGCGTATGGAGAGAGAGAGAGAGAGAGTGTCGTAATATTGAATCATTGCTTTGGTTAGAGTGAAGTGAGGTAAGTGAGCTGAGGTGCGAGATTAAAGAGAGAGAGAGAGAGATAAAGTTGATACTGTAGGGGGTGAACTAAACAGAGAGAGAGAGAGAGAGAGAATTATGTAGGAGAGGAAGTTTATACAATTAAGTGATGAAATAAACATAGGGAAGAAAGATACCGAGAGAGAGAGAGAGAGAGAGAGAGAGAGAGAGAGAGAGATTGCTTAACAGGGAATCATTGAAGTAGCTAGAGAGGCGGGGGGGGGGGTGAAGGATGGTAGTTAATATGTTCAAGGAAATGGGGAAGTAAAAAGCAAAGTTGTTTGTAAAGATGAATATATTAGTTTTATTGTGCTGGGAATTATCATCTCGTCTGTTTTATTAATTTCACACACACACACACACACACACACACACACACACACACACACACACACACACGCAATTAGTTTTGTTGTGCTGGGAATTATCATCTCGACTGTTTTATTAATTTCACACACACACACACACACACACACACACACACACACACACACACACACACACACACACACACACACACACACACACACACACAGACGAAATGAAGAAAAGGACGAAGAAAAAAAACTGACACATTCTTATCCAAATAGTTTAACGCTTGACTTCATTAACATTTATTTTATTTATTTATTTATTGTTATTTTGAGAAGTTTACTAAGCTCGATATTGACTTTATTGGAAGAGACAGGGAGTGGTTTATCCAAGGCAAGACCAGGAGGAGAGAGGCAGTGAGGGAGGGAAGTGAGAGAGAGGAAAATAAAGATAGGAGAGGTGTGGCTAGATGTGAGAAAAAGATTGAAGGGAGGTAATAAGACCATGGTATCTATTTTAACAGAAAGTGTGGATTGAGATTGAAGGTGTGTGTGTGTGTGTGTGTGTGTGTGTTATTCTGTAAAAATGTGTGATATCTCTTCTAACAAAAGTATAACATGTGAGACTGGATCGAGAGACGGAAAAGAGGTGACAAAGAAGTGACGTGAGAAGTGAGCTAAAATCTGCCATGTGATGCGAGGTGACATGACAGTGATAAATGCGAATAGTAAATTTAGAGAGTTTGATATGAAGGAGGCGAGGAAAGTGCATGATGAGGAGGTGAAAAGGTGAGGTGACTAGAGAGGTGAGGCTAGATGTGAGAAATATTGAGTAGGTGATATGACTGGTATCTATTTTAACAGAAGAAAAATATATAGTGAACGATTGAGATGAAGGAAAAGAAGATGAGTGTGAAGTGACTTGAGGTGAGGCTAGATGTGAGAAATATTGAGTTGGTGATATGACTGTGATATCCATTTTAACAGAAGAAAAATATTTAGTGAACGATTGACATGAGGGAGGAAAAGAAGATGAGTGAAATGAGTTGAGATGACACAAGATATGAGAAATACTGACGGGGATAACAACGCTACTATCTATCGCAACATGAGTAAAAAACATAGATTGATAGATACCGTATATATAGTGGAGATTTGATTGAAGGAGAGAGAGGAATAATAAAGATGCAGGAAGTGAGGTGAGTTGAGGCTACAGGTGCAGGATCCGTTGTATAAACCCACACCTTGTATACTCAACTTTTCCTAGAACGGGAGAGAGAGAGAGAGAGTATGAAACTGGTAATAGTAAAAACAAATACTCGAACGGTCAGAAGAAGGGAGAGAGAGAGAGTATACATGTGATTAAGCGGTTTAATGTGTTTGTTTTGATGCATGTGTACCCTTGTATGGTGTGTGTGTGTGTGTCAGAAGAGAGAGAGAGAAAGAGAGAGCGCTATGTTAACCAGATATCTTCAATTTCTCTCTTCCCTTCTCTTTTTTCTCTCACGTACCAACATACACACATAAAAAAAAAAAATACTGACAGAACAAACGAAGCCGCTCTCTCTCTCTCTCTCTCTCTCTCTCTCTCTCTCTCTCTCTCTCCCTCCTACTGTCCTTCCGTGCTATTCTTAGGAGTTCTGTCATCTCCTTCTGTGGACCCCCCCCCCAACGCCATCCCCCCTGCTGCTTGGATGAGAGCAGGAGGTGGAACAGTGGAGAGAGAGAGAGAGAGAGTAAAAGAAGGGGAGGAAGGAGGTAAAAGAAAAATGGTAATAAGAGAAATGGGTGAGAGAGAGAGAGAGAGAGAGAGAGAGATGGAAACAGTAAAAAAAGGGAGGAAGGGGGTAACTAGAGAAAGGGATGAGAGAGAGACAAAGAGAGAGAGAGAGATAGAAGGGAAGGACAGAAGTGGATATAGGAAGACAGGAAATGCAGGGCGGATGTGAATAATAGGAGAGTAAAAATAGAGAGAGAGAGGCTGTCATGACCATAATGTAAACAGTGGATTGTGTAATGTGAGAGAGAGAGAGAATAAAGCCAGATGGAGACAAGAAACTCATAACTCGTTGCCAAGGGAAGGAATTAAAAAGAGGGAGGGAGAAGAGAGGAGGAAGAGGAAGGAGAGAGAAGGGTGGGAGAAGAGCAGGAAGTGAGGAAGGTTAAAAGAAAGATGGATAGCATATTAGAGAGAGAGAGATTATGAATTCGTGGGATGAAAGAAGAAAAGAGGACGAAGGGAAGGGAGGGAAGAAGAGTTTTATTGGGGAATATAATTTGAAAGGAGGGAGAAAAAGAGAGAGAGGAGGGGGGAAAAAAAGAAAGAGGGAGGGATGGGAGAGGCAGAGAGTGAGGGATTTGGGTGCGGAAGAGGAGGGGTAAGTGAGGAAAATGGTAGAAAAGAAGAGAAAGAAGGGAGGGAAAGGGACGTGGTGAGAGAGAGAGGAGGGGAAAGGGATTGAGTGAGAGACGTAGGTAGCGGAGAGGGGAGGGATGGGAGGAAAATGGAAGAAGTAAAAGAGAAGAGATAAAGAGAGGGATAGGGACGTGGAAAGAGGGAAGGGGGGAGGGTTGATGAAAGAAGAGTGTGGTGGAGGGAAGGAGAGGAGACGAGCGTGCGAGGATAAGGCGTCATATGTCAGAGAGAGAGAGAGAGAGAGAGTGTGTGTGTGTGTGTGTGAGAGAGAGAGAGATTAAGCAGTTTAATGTTTGTGTTAATTTTCATGCGTCTGTATGGCTTAATGTGTGTGTGTGAGGGAAAGATAGAGATTAAGTAGTTTAATGCTTGTCTTAATTTTCATGTGTGTCTTTGTATGGCTTAATGTGTGTGTGTGTGTGTGTGTGTGAGAGAGAGAGGTGTCGTCTGTCACATAGGAGCCGAGTAGACTGGGTTAGGTCCCATGTGGTAGCTGTTTGATGATACTAAAACACATGGCGGGTAGTGGGGGTCCCTGTAGTAATAATAGTAGTAGTAGTAAGAGTCGTAGTAGTAGAAGTGGCATCAGTAGTAGTAATAATAGTCTTAGTAGTAGTTGTAATAATATAATCTCTCTCGTCCATAAGTAACGTAATAAAGTATGTAATCGCGCTAAGATGAATTACAGTAGTCACAGCTATGAGAAAGAATTAAAAGATATGTATCCCAAACTAATAAGAAAAATTGAAATAAACAAAATTAAAGTAGGGAAAATAACTATCAATTAATTAGCAATATTGATAATAATAAAAATAATAATAGTAATACTGATAACTCCATATTTCCTTACTATATTTCTACACCCATCTCTTTCGCCACTCCCTCCCCCCTCCCCTTCCTGTCTCTCTCGCTGCTGTCACTCTCCTGTCACTCTGCCTATCACTCTGACGCTCCCAGGCCTTCCAAATATCAGCAGCAGGGGCGAAATTCCAGGGTCATAGGTCAATTTCGGGACCATGTTGGCGTTAATGTTGGTTAGATGGTGATGGAGATAGTGTGTGTGTGTGTGTGTGTGTGTGTGTGTGTGTGTGTGAGAGAGAGAGAGAGAGAGAGAGGGAGGGAGAGAACAATGACGTCATATTTTACTCATGCTGTGCCTAGGTTTTTGCAGCTACGTCTTATTTTACGTCTCTTCTTACGTCTTTTATTTACGTCTTCAGTTCGATCGGCCCTTTTATTCTTACTACCACCAGTTTCTTATATTTGACTTCAGAAAAACGTCCCTTAAAGAGATATGGTTACTATCGTTAAAACACACACACACACACACACACACACACACACACACACACACACACACACACACACACACACACACACACACACACAAGAAAGCGTTCTATGCTGCATTCTTTTATTCTTTGCTGCTTCCAGACTAATTTACTTACGTTTGAGGATATCTAAGGCATTGGATAGATTTATTGAAAAGCAGGAAGTACCGCAGGAGAGAGAGAGAGAGAGAGAGTCAAGTAGTGGCAGATAGAATGAAGGGCCAGATTTGTAACTACCAAACTCTGAAATGTTAGGTTGTGAAGTGGGTGGAGGAGGGGAGAAAAAAAAATATATGAAAACAGGAGAGTAAAGTTATATATTATTAGTGGTTTATATATATTTAGTGCAGTTTTGGTTAGTAGGATATGAACAGTGTTAGGCACGTAGAAGATTGTTGAAGGTGTCAAATAAAATGAGGATATTTTTGCCGAGTGGGTGAAGAGGGAAAGAGGCATGCTGATGAATACGAAGTGGAATGTGTGTGTGTGTGTGTTGAATTGATGCTCCCATACGGTTCTTTTACCTTAGCTTGGCCTAGATTTGTGTGTGTGTGTGTGTGTGTGTGTTATCCGCTTTGTTGAAATTGTGTGGAATGCAGCAAGTCAGTGTATATTACGTAATGGTATGTTAAAAGTGCTAGGCTATGAATTTATTATTATTATTATTATTATTTACCTTTACAGTACAGTTACATCTTTTTCCCTCTTATTCTTGCAACGTTTAGACGGTTTTCCTCAGCCCATTAGAGGTTTGGGGAACTAGAGGGGTTAGGTAAGGTCCCAGTAATCTCCTTCAGAACGATTGATATTGCTTAAAATCGTCTGGAAGTAGGAAGAATAATCCAAACGTAATTATTTATCGTTGTGAATAAGTAAGGGGATTGGGGTGATTTTCCTGACCTCATTACGATAAGAGGTTTTGCTTATAAGTTGAATAAAGTCGTTTGACAGTAAAATCTGAACACACACACACACACACACACACACACACACACACACACACACACACACACACACACACACACACACACACACACACACGTGTTCTGTCCTAAGTTAAACAAAACAAGAGTAACAAAGTAGAAAAAAAAAATACTCTTGCTCCAGCGTTTAATTAAATCTTATTGCATTTTTTGAGACAGAAGAATCTCGTTTAAGGTTTCTCTCTCTCTCTCTCAACTACTACCATCCATACCACAGGTGCCAGTATCCCTACCACAACTACCAATATCCCCACCACAACAACTGACATCACCACCACCACCACCACCATCCCTACCACAACAACCACCATTCCAGTCACAACCACCCCCATGACTACCACCATCACCATTCCTACCACAACCACCTCCACCATTCCAACCACAACCACCCCCATGCCTGCCACACCTACAACCACCACCACCATCCCCAATACAACCACCACCACCGTCCCCACCACAACCACCACCACCACCACACCCAGCCCACCCATTCTGCAACCATCAGCAATAAAAATAAATATGCTTAAAGGGAAAAAAACACGCTTCCCCCCCCCCTGCCATTACCATCTTTAGGCGGCGTGGCGCGTGACGGGGCATTGATTCGAATCCATTGTGGCGCCTTAACGCTGGCCCCTTACCTATTTATTATTTTGTGAGGTGGAGAATGGAAATGATGATGACACTGAATAATAATAATAATAATAATAATGAAAATACTACTACCGGTACTACTGCTGTTACTGCTACTACTACTAATAATAATAATGAAAATACTGCTGCTGCTACTACTACTACTACTACTACTACTACTAATAATAATAATAATAATGTCACTTTAAATATCTTGCAATACGCAGATCCCCAACTATCAGCCAATAAAATAGATGATAAGAATATTCATTGGTTTTGCATGGAATTGGGTGTAACTGCCTTTATATTTGGTTAGTGCCAGATTTGACCTCATGTGTAAATCTGACTTTATCTCACTGTCAGTCTGTCTACCTACCTGTATCCATCCATTCGTCCATCCTTGTCTGTCCGTATCTGCCTGTTTGTCCATCCGTATCTGTGTGTGTGTGTGTGTGTGTGTGAGAGAGAGAGAGAGAGAGAGTCTTCTAATCCATAGTAATTTCTTAACCAGAGAGAGAGAGAGTCTTGTAATTCATCCTTATTTTTTAATCCTAGAGAGAGAGAGAGAGAGTAACGCTAGTCCCCTAAGCCGTCCATCACCCCACAAAAATAAATAAATCAAAATAGTAGATTAAAAAAGAAATAGATGTAACTGTAACAATCCATAGCGGGAAAATAAAAAAGTTTGTTGTGGTGTGATGTTTTGACTGACTGCGTGCTGGGAATTTGTAGTGTGTGTGTGTGTGTGTGTGTGTGTGTGTGTGTGTGTGTGTGTGTGTGTGTGTGGATGCTCCTATACGGTTCTTTCACCTTAACTTGGCCTAGATTTTTTTAGTGTGTGTGTGTGTGTGTGTGTGTGTGTGTGTGTGTGTGTGTGTGTGTGTGTGTGTGATTGATGCTCCTGTACGGTTCTCTCATCTTAACTTGGTCTAGATATTTGTCATTTTGCTCCTTATTTCACGTGGCTCTATAAAAGAATAAGATAATACTATGGCTCTACATCCTATCCATAGCACTTCTTCGTGACTAGCACCATAGAGTTAACATATACATTTAAGCACTTAGGATGGAGAGATGGCAATTTTGGGCCAAGTGGAAGTGAGAAGAGTATGTCGAGGGAATTTAGACCAAGTGAAAAGACATTTGCTACTCTCCCTTAACACTTTTTCTTTGGTGACTTTTTTTTTTTTTTTTTTTATCGCACGGAGAGATTTTATTCGATATGGAAGGATATTTGTTAGTGAAGGAGTATCTAATTTTGGTCAGACTACCTCAAAAAATTTCATTAAATTTTGAAGAATGATTAGTAGTGGTGGTGTTATTATTATTATTATTATTATTAGTAGTAGTAGTAGTAATAGTAGTAGGAGTTATGCAGGCTATATTTAACCCTCTCCTTTGGAAACGTATCACCATATCTAGAGAGACAGACAGAAGAGATAGCAAATAATAGTAATAATAATAATAAAAGGTCATCGTAGTGTTAAGCTTAAATGCCCACCCGCTCAGGATTGAACCCAGGTCAAGAGTGGCGAACACGTAAGAAAAAATGTGTGTGTGTGTGTGTGTGTGTGAAAGCCCTTGCCACGCCGCCCTGCACCCCTAACACCCTTCCATTAGCGCTTTTATCTCAGCTACCATCAGTACCATTACTACTGCCATTATCACTACCGCTATAACTACAGCCACGCCCACACTACTCCCATAATTAGCAGTTTTTATATCAGCTACCATTATTTACTGCTAGTGTTTTTTTTTCCCTATTGTTACTACCATCACCTACCACAACTACCATTATCAACACTTACTACTTCTACTGTTACTACTACTACTAGTTTACTTTTGTCAACACTACCACAAATACAAATTACACTATTACAGCTACCATCTTTTCTACTCTCACTACCATCTCCGTTACCATTACACACACACACACCACTACCACACTAACCACAATCCCTACCTCACCATCTTCCTCCATAACCACCACAACTACCACCACACTCGCCTACCACAACCACCACCACCACCTACCACAATAAACATTCATTATCACCACCACACCGCCTACCACAACCACCACACTGCTGAGTCTGACCTGTTTTGCTACGTGTAAGTTAGTGTATTGACCTTACCGTCTACACCTCGTCTTTAACACCCCCTCCCCCCTCTTTCCCCTCCCCTCCCCTCCTCTCCCCTTTCTTTCCCCTCCCCTCTATATTTGACCATTCCCCCTTCTCCCCTTACCCCGTTTAACAGAGCCTTCCTGCACCCCTTCCCCTCCCTATCACCTCCCCCATTCCCTCTTCCCCTCCACCTCCCCTCCCCCACACTTTCCTCTTTCCTACATATCTGACCCTCCCCCCCCACCCCTCTTATCTGACACTTCCTTCACCTCCTCCCCTCTCATCTGTCTGACCGTTCCTCTCCCCCCCTCCCCTCCCCTCTCCCTGTCCTCACCCCTCCCCACCCCCATTTAGCTGACCCTTCCTCCTCGTCTCTCTCTCTCTCTCTCTCTCTCTCTCTCTCTCTCTCTCTCTCTCATCCCCTATTCAGATCCTCCTCCACAGCAAACAATTTGGCAAAAAACTAATATGTCTGTTTGCTGTTTACTTCCCTTCCTGTTTCCTTCTTTTCTCTTCCTCCATCTTCCTTCCTTCCTTCCATCCGTCCTTCCTTTCCTTCCTTCCTTCCTCTCTTGCTTATTACATCTCCCTGCCCCTCCCTCCCTCCCTCCCTACCGTCTTTGGTATTTCCACACTTCCTCTCCTCTTCCTTCCAATCTTCCCCACTCTCCTTCCCCTAGCCGTGTTTCTCTCTCTCTCTCTCTCTCTCTCTCTCTCTCTCTCTCTCTCTCTCTCTCACACACACACACACACACAAGTACATAAATAAACTAGAAAGCACTCAGGGAGCATATACCCCCGCCAGTGCCAGTGCCGGTAAAAAGGATCCGAATCCGCCCCCAGATTTAATCAATTCTTCCTTGACCCATGGCCCACTCTTCCACAGAATTTTATTGAAATTCACGGCGAACTTTTGGAGATATCATGTGCACAGACAGACATAGGTGAATACATAACCTCCTCCAGCTTCGTTGACGGAGGTAATAAAACTAAAAATTCGTTTATGGTTTTGTTAGTTTCT
This sequence comes from Coenobita brevimanus, assembly GCF_032717465.1. Lineage (NCBI taxonomy): Eukaryota > Metazoa > Arthropoda > Malacostraca > Decapoda > Coenobitidae > Coenobita > Coenobita brevimanus. Next base: position 1,982,517 of record NC_137065.1, on the reverse strand, counting down.
GTTAGTGTGAAGGGAGTTTGTAACCTATATATATATATATATATTTTTTTTTAAAGAATAAAATCGTTGTGTGTGTGTGTGTGTGTGTGTGTGTGAGAGAGAGAGAGAGAGAGAGAGATGAAATTTGTATAACCTGTGGGAGTTAATTTACATTTTCAGTTTGTGACTCACTTTTAATGTCGAGAGAGAGAGAGAGAGAGAGAGAGAGAGTGCCTGTGTTTACCAGTATGCCAGTGTATTTGTTTGTGTCAGTGTTCCCACTTTTTATTCTGTGTATGTTTTTGTGTGCGATCTTGCGTATGTGTATATTCTAGTGTTTGAACGTTTATGTATGTGTATGGTTATGTACATGTGTAAGCAATAAGCATGTGCGTGTGTACCTGAAGATGTTTACCTCTGTGAACATCTCATCGCGTAAATGTGTGTGTCTGTGTATGTGTTTGCGTGCTTGTGTAGGTATACATATTTTGGTGAATGCATGTGTGTGCGTATGAGTGACTGTAAATGTTTGTATGTGTATGCTTATGTAAATCTGTGAATCTTGATGTATGTGCGCGTTTATGCTTGTGTAAATCTGTGTATCTTCATGTAAGTGCGCGTGTGTGTCTGTGTATGCATGTGTATAAACTTGTGCATCGATGTATGTGCGCATGTCCGTATGTATGCTTGTGTAAATCTCTATCTTGATGTATGTGCGCCTGTGTGTGTGTATACTTGTGTAAATCTGTGTATCTTGATGCATGTGCGTGTCTGTGTGTATGTTTGTGTACATCTGCATCCTGGTCTATGTGCGCCTTTGTGTGTGTATGCTTGTGTAAATCTGTCTCGGTGTATGTGCGTGTGTGTGTATGTTTGTAAATCTGTGTATCTTGATGTGCGTGCGTGTCCGTGTGTATCTTGTGTAAATCTGTATCTTGGTGTATGTGCGCATGTCTGTGTATGCTTGTGTAAATCTGTGTGTGTGTGTGTGTGTGTTTGTAAATCTGTGTATCTTGATGTGCGTGCATGCCTGTGTGTATCATGCAAATCTGTATCTTGGTGTATGTGCGCGTGTCTGTGTATGCTTGTGTAAATCTGTGTATCTGTATGTGCGCGTGTCTGTGTATGTCTGTGAAGGGCGTGGCACAGGACGGGTCAAGGGCACAGACTAAAGGTGCTGTCTGTGTCCACGTTGCACTCTCTCACTTTCTCACTCTCTCACATTCGCTCACTTTTGACTGCCGCTCTTTTAGACATGATTTCTCTCTCTCTCTCTCTCTCTCTCTCTCTCTCTCTCTCTCTCTCTCTCTCTCTCTCTCTCTCTCTCAGATTACGTCTGTACATTGGTATTCAGTTGTTTTATTTCCGTCTTATACAGTATGTCGAATTTTCTCACTCTTCCTCACTCTCTCTCTCTCTCTCTCTCTCTCTCTCTCTCTCTCTCTCTCTTCACATACAGTACACACTCATCTATACACAATCACTCCTATACATTCATCCACCATCATATCAGTATTATTCATTCATCCCTCACTCACTCACTCACTCACTCACACTGATATCTCGCTGAGCATTTTCACTCATGACTCCTTTCTCACATTTGTCCGTTTTCTTACATCCGGTCTTATTTCCCCCCCCCTCTCTCTCTCTCTCTCTCTCTCTCTCTCTCTCTCTCTCTCTCTCTACCCGTGACTTCACATTTTCTTCCCTGATTTGATCTCCCCTCTTCCCCTCCCTCATCCACATAAAGCCTCTCTCTCTCTCTCTCTCTCTCTCTCTCTCTCTCTCTCTCTCTCTCTCTCTCTCTCTCTCTCTCTCTCTCTCTCTCATCCTCTTTGACCTCCATCAACAATTCTCCCTTTTATTTATTTATTTATTTTCGGTATCAGAACTCAAAATAAAAATAAATTGATATGGAGCGAATGGAGAGAATTAATTTGGAGCGAATGGAGAGAATTAATTTGCTTTCCCCACCCTAACCTGTCCTAAAATCACCATTCTCCGTATTGAATGCTGAATTGTAACGGGGGATTGACTGATAGATTAATTGATAGATATATTTTAATTGATAGATTTTTTTTGTTAATAATACGTTTTGTTTTCATATTTTTTTCATTGGCGTTCAATGTTTTCTGATCTTTTCGTTTCTTTTTCCCATGCTAAGAACGAGATTTTTATGGAAATTGCAAAATAAGAATGATGAACAGATTTTTTTTTTTATATATGTTAAAGTTGGGACAAAAATGGGAAAAGGGGAAAAATATAAACGTTAATAATAATAATAATAATAATTGTAATAATAATAATAATAATAATAATAATAATAACAATAATAATAATAGTAAGAATAGTAATAGCAATAATAATAGTAATAATAATAGCAATAATAATAGTAATAATAATAATAATAAATCTTAATGACTATGGGTTTGTCATGAAATATACTATGAAGGAAAATAACAAAAGAGGGAGTAATGAGGTCGACGGATACAATAATAATAATAATAATAAAAGGGAGTAATTAGGTTGACAGACAGGCTTTTAACTCATTACAAAGTGAAGCTTCCAGTCCATAGGCTTGTTTGGCGTGGGTGTGATTAGTGAAAAAAATAATTGTATGGAAGGGGTCAATGTCCGATTAAAGCACTCTCTCTCTCTCTCTCTCTCTCTCTCTCTCTCTCTCTCTCTCTCTCTCTCTCTCACACACACACACACACACACACACACACACACACACACACACACACACAGTAAAGACAAACAAGTTACCCCTCTCCATCACTGTGGTTCATCATAGAAAACGGTGTAAAGAAACTGTGCATTATCTCAGTTTCTTTTACGTACACTTAACTGTTTTATCTGACCATGAGAGACTGACTAGAAGTGTGTAAGTAAGGTGGAGAGGGAGGCCGAGGATGAGATGGAGGGGTGGAGTGGAGAGATGAGACGGGTGTTTATTGGAGGGAAGACAGCCAAAGGAGAGGACATGAACTATTTCAGACTATCATATGTGTAGAGGATGGAGAATGAGAGACTGACTAGAAGAGTGTGAGGTGGAGAGGGAGACCGAGGATGTGACTGAGGGATGTATGAAGGAAGGATGTGTGAGTTGGAGGGAGAGCAAGGGAATGATGTGAGTTGGAGGGAGAGCAGCCAAATAACAGAGGATAGGACGGCGTGGAGGCGATTTGTATGTGGCCACCTCTTGCAGGATTAAGGAGTCTGGCGATAGATAGATGGATAGATAGATCACCAAACATGGGCGTGGCAGTGGGAGTAGGAAACAAGATTATGCAGGATAGCGGAGTGAACGAATAGCGTTATATATGAACCACCCCGTCCAGTAATAATAATAATAATGATAATAATAATAATAATGGTGTAAGTGGTAAAACTCAAATGTTGTGGAAGGTGAACGTTGTAATGTGAAGGAAATCCAGGGAAGTTAGCGATGATAGAAATTATAATTATGACCAGGCCCGTGAAGAGCGATGTATTATGGGAAGTGATCCAAGTATAGTAGAAATGATCATTGTGCGGCGAAATATTACAGCGTTAAATAATGGTAAAAGTCAGTCATTCTGCAAAATTTATATTGTTCTGTAAAAAAAAAAAAAAGGGGGGGGGGGAATACAGTAAATGATAAGTGAAACGTGAAAAATATTTATGAAGTTAATCTGGAAATTGAACGTTGTAATATGAAAAATAATAAAAAGCGAATATGGGAATTATACAGGATTATGGCCCTTGTCACGTCATGTAGAAGGTGAACGAAATGTTTTGGGCGAACATCAGAAGTCGATAAATTATAGCAGATGTTCAGTAAAAAATGGAAAATGATAACTACTTTGACATTCAGAGGTACAGTTGTGATGCATTATGGAAAGTGATCGAAATATATTGGTTTTTGTAAGGCGATGAATAATGAATGTGAAATGGAAAATGATAGCTGCGACGTGACAGTGAGTTACGGTTCAAGAATTCTGGCAGAGAGTTTTGAAAAAGGCGTTAGGAGTGTTGCAATACTGGTCTCTCTCTCTCTCTCTCTCTCTCTCTCTCTCTCTCTCTCTCTCTCTTTCTCAGCAGAAAGAGAGAATGGAAAACTAGAAAATTACTGTGAGTATGGAGAAGACAAGAAGGATGGAAAGAAATAGGACAGGAGGAAGAAGAGGAAAGAGGAAAAGAAGAGAGGAGGAGGAGTAAGAGGAAAGAAAATGAAAGAGGTGCAATGATGAAAAGTGGGAGAGTAAGGGACGGTAATGCTGATGGAGAGAGAGAGAGAGAGAGAGAGAGAGAGAGAGCACACCAGTATATAATTATACCACCTGTTGGTTGCACACACCATGACTCTCTCTCTCTCTCTCTCTCTCTCTCTCCACAGCCTTCTTGCTCTTACATTCTCTTTCCATTTTTTTTTTTCTTCCCCTCCTTGTCCTTCCTACTGCCGTCTTACCGTCTCGCCTTGCCCATGCCACTTCCCTTCCTTTTCCAGACTTTCCTTCCACAATATCTCCACTTTTATCCTCATCCTTTGCCATCCCTTCCCTTTCTTTCCACAATATCTCCATTATCCTCATCCTTTGCCATCCCTTCCCTTTCTTTCCACAATATCTCCATTATCCTCATCCTTTGCCATCCCTTCCCTTTCTTTCCACAATATCTCCATTATCCTCATCCTTTGCCATCCCTTCCCTTTCCTTCCACAATATCTCCATTATCCTCATCCTTTGCCATCCCTTCCCTTTCTTTCCACAATATCTCCATTATCCTCATCCTTTGCCATCCCTTCCTTTTCTTTCCTTTCACTTCCCTTTCTTTCCTCGCACCTCATTTCCTTTCCTTTCAGTTCCCTTCTTTCCATTCACTTCCTTTCCTTTCAGTTCCCTTCTTTCCATTCCCTTCCTTTCCTTTCAGTTCCTCTTCCTTCCCTTTCTTTCCAGTCACTTCCTTTGCTTTCATTTTTCTTCCCTTCCCTTCCCTTCGCTTCCCTTCCTTTCCCATTACTTTTTTTTTCCTTTATCCTCCTCACATGCGCTGTCATCCTTTATTCTTTCTGGACCGTGTACAGTAGAGGTAGGGTTGGTATGGGTTGGGTCATTTGACTGTGGAATGGGTTAATGCCTTTACACCCAATACATTTTTTATATATATTCTACAGCTCAGAGAAACCATGCCATAAGCAAGTTAATGAGGGTTTGATCATGTGGCTCTGAGGACGATTTTTTTTATATATACTTGCTTCGAATAGACGATTTTATTCAGGATATTTCAGGTGATAGAGGCCTCCTGGAATAAGTGAATGAGGTCGATATCTGATGCTTAGTTCAAATGTCTCTCCTGAGCTAAGTGGAATAATCTGTTGATATAATATATATATATATATATATATATATATATATATATATATATATATATATATATAAAGAATGCGTGATGGGATGGAAGGGGATAAAAACTTCCTATGTGGTAGGTATGTGTGGGATTGGTGGTGTGGGTGTTGCGTGGGTTGGGTTGGGTACGGGTTACGTCTGGTATATGGGAGCCTGGGGGTTGTTGGCCTTTTTTTTTTATTTTTTTTTTATTTTTTTTTTTTATACTGAGTTAACCTTCATCATACCTGTATCATCATCATCATCATCATGCCTTGGGGTTGCTGTTTTTTTTTTTTTTTCTACCGAGTTACCATCATATTATCATCAATCATCTTGTCTCCCATGCTGTAAGTCGTCCTGATTATTATTATTATTATTATTATTATTATTATTGTTGTAAAATTATACCCACACGTATTTTCCCTTAATTAACCTGTTCATTAATGTGATACCTTTTCTCTTTGCAGGTGAGTGTTGTTTACCTGTTTGTCGTTATCCAGGTGTGGCGGTGAGTACTGAGAGACGCTGAATATTGTGTTTATTTTTGCTGTGTGTTTGGGGGGAGATGTGTGCATTTTATTTAATTTACACTTATTTTTCTATGACGAGGGGAGAGAACGTGGCGAGAAGGGAGCAGATGATAGGCGGTAAAGGGAGGGAGGTATAGGGTTTGGAAGGGATGGAAGCAGAGGAGGGAGAAAGGGGGATGAAGGGATTGAAGAAGGGAAGCGTATGGAGTGGATTAGAAAGATGAAATGCGAAGGGACATAGAGGAGAATGAAATAAGCGGAGTGGGAGAAGAGTGAAGGGAATGGAAGAGCAGAGAAATGAGTGAGAGAAAAGAAGGGAGGGCAAGGAAGAGAGAGGAGGGAACGAAAATAATGAGAGGGGAAGAGGAAGAGAAATGGGAAGGTAGAAGGAAAGAGGGTAAGAGATTAGAGAGGAGAAGAATGAGAGAAAAAATGCAAGATGAGAGTGGCAGAATAGGGAAGGGAAAAGAAAGGAGGGTAGGGAGGAGAGCGGAACACGAGTGAGAGGGGATGCTGAAGAAAAGACATTAAGAAAGGGGAAGGGAATAGAAAGGCGAAGAGGGGAAAGAGATGAGAAAGAACGGTAAAAGAGAGAGAAGGGAAAGGAAAGGAAAGGCAGAAGAGATGAAAAAGAACGATAGAAGTGAGAGGGGAAAGGGAGAGAAAAGTGAAGGGAATGGAAAGGAGGGGGATGACTAAAATATTCTTCCTTCGTTGTTATTTGTTGTTTTGGTTGTGCTGAGAATATCGTGTGTGTTTTTGTTGTTGATTTTTGTTGTGGGGGGAGAAAAGGAAGGAAGGGAGGGGGAGGGAGGGAAACAGGTGATGAGAAGGAAGAGGAGGGGAAGGGAGGAGAAAAGGAAAGAACAGAAAGGAAAGGAGGAGGTTGAAACGAGGAAGGGGAGAAAGAAGTGAAAGTAGAGAAGAGCATAGAGAAAACGGAAGTCAAGAAGAGACTGTGGAATTAAGTGTGTTAGCTTTTTAGAGTGGATGAAACTGTTTATGCTAATTGACTGCAAAGAAAGAGGAAGAGGAGAAGGTGTAAGAGATATAAAGAGGAGGAGGAGAGAGGAGTGAGAGTTAATAGAAGTAGGAGAAAGAAAGAAAAGACCAGAAGATAAGAGGAGAGGAAGGGGAAATTGAAGATGGCAGAAGAAATGGAGGAGGTGAAGGAGAGGAGGAAGCTGGAGGAAGAGGGAAGGAAAAGTAGAGGAAGAGGAGGAAGGAGCGGCCATGGTTGACTGCACACACACACACACACACACACACACACACACACACACACACACACACACACGTGATCATACAGACCCTGCTTTACGTGTAGATAAGGGGTCTTTCAGTCGTCCTTGAGGAGGGACAGTGTTAGGGCTGAGGAGGAGGAGGAGGAGGTGAAAGAAAGAGTAATAAAGGGGGAGAAATAAAATGAAACATAAATAGAGGAATAAAATATGAGAGAGGGAGGGGAGAGAATGGTGTGAGAAAGAGGACATGGTACTTACGGAAAGGAATGATTGAGAGAAGAGTGAGAGATGGGCAGTAGGGGAATGTGTGTGTGTGTGTGTGTGAGAGAGAGAGAGAGAGAGAGCTAACTTTAATTGCCTCCCTCGCCTTGTTCACTCACCTGTAACCTGCCGCACCCTACCTCCCATGTCTCACTCACCCTGACTCACCCTGTCCTTTCCTTCCCTCCCCCTGTCTGTCTGCCTGTATTTATCGGTCTGTCTGTCTGTCTATCTTCATCTATCTAATCTTCCTAATGCCTCTCTCACCCTGCATCACCCTCCTTCACTTTCTCTTCCCTGTCTTTCTTCCTCTGCCTCACTTCTATCTCACCCTGCATCACCAACTCTGCCTCACCTTCCATCTCTCTGTGCCTCATCAACTCTGCCTCACCTTCCATCTACCTCTCCATACCTCACCCCTCCTTTACCTTGTCATACCTCACCCTTCTCTCCAACTGCCTCACCTTTCCTCATTCTCACTCACTCCCGCCTCACCCTACCTCTCTCCCCACCTGCCTCACCCTGCCTAACTTGTTGACCTTAAGCCGGAAGACTTGTCAACCCTGCTTGAGCTTCTGTCTCTCTGCGTTCCTACCTACCACCCTCTGCCTACCACCCCTACTTGCCTATTGCCCTCCCTACCACACTACCTGCCTAACAAATTCCCTTCCACCCTTCCTACGACTCCACCTTCCTAACACCCACCTTACCTATCACTCCACCTGCCTAACACCCACCTTACCTACCACTCCACCTGCCTAACACCCACCTTACCTACCACTCCACCTGCCTAACACCCACCTTACCTAACACCCACCTTACCTATCACTCCACCTTCCTAACACCCACCTTACCTATCACTCCACCTGCCTAACACCCACCTTGCCTAACACCCACCTTACCTACTACTCCACCTGCCTAACACCCACCTTGCCTACCACTCCACCTGCCTAACACCCACCTTACCTATCACTCCACCTTCCTAACACCCACCTTATCACTCATCCACGCATTCCACTGCCTTATTTATCTCTCTTATACACTCCTCACTATCTGTTACTCTCTCTCTCTCTCTCTCTCTCTCTCATATTTACCTTCCCTTCCTGTTTCTCTCCCCCTCTGCATTAACTACTGCCCTCAGAGAGAGAGAGAGAGAGAGATACTGGGGGCGGGGAGGAAGGGAGGGAGGTGTGAAATGGAAAGTCAACATGGGGAGAGAATGAGGGCGATGGGGAGAGGGTAAATGCGACGATGATGTGAAAAAGAAAGAGAGGGGTGGGGGAGAGAGGGGAGGAGAGGGAGGCAGGAAGGAAGAACGACAGAAAACGTGAGGGAGGTTGAGAGAGAGGAGGGTAAACTAAACTGCGGGGAATAGTGTGTGTGTGTGTGTGTGTGTGTGTGTGTGTGTGTGTGTGTGTGTGTGTGTGTGAGGGAGAGAGAGAGAGAGAGAGAGGTGCTGCAAGCGGAAAGGAAGAGTATACATTTGCAAGATGGTTTACTCTCTCTCTCTCTCTCTAGTTATCTCTGTCCTTCCTCTTTGTTTTTCTTACCATCACCTGCCCTTCCTCTATCCAGCTTCTTCCACTTCCATCTATCCATCTCCCTTTCCCTCCCTCTTCCCTTCCACCCGTCCATTCCTTTCCCCTTCCTCCCTTCCATTCCTTCACCCTTCCTCCCTTCCATTCCTTCCCCCTTCCTCCCTTCCATTCCTTCCCCCTTCCTCCCTTCCATTCCTTCACCCTTCCTCCCTTCCATTCCTTCACCCTTCCTCCCTTCTATACCTTCCCCCTTTCTCCTTCCTACCTTCCATTCAGTCCCCCTTTCTCCTTCCTTCCTCCTTTCTCTTTCCTCCCTTCCATTTATTCCCTTCTGTTTCTAACCCTAACCTCTCCCTCTCCACTTCACCCTCTTTCTCTCCCTCTTCCTTTCACTCGAGTTCTCCCTTTTATTTTCTCCTCATTCTCTTCTTTCCTCTTCCTTTATCTTTACCATCCTCTCCCCTTCCTTTCTCTCCCACTCTTCTCCCTCTCTTCTTCCCTCCCCTTCATTTCTCTTCCCTTTCTCTCCTCTCCCGTCTCCGTCCTCTCCCTCCCTCTTACATATTTCTTGCTTTCACTGGCATCCGCTCTTAACAGTCTCCGCCTTCTATTCTCTCTCTCTCTCTCTCTCTCTCTCTCCCCGAAGCTACTTACCGAGCGAGAGGGATAATGAGTGATTGAATTAGGTCGGGTGGGTGTGGGAATGAAGTGAGAGAGAGAGAGATAGAGAGAGAGCAGCTTGTGTGTGGGTGGGAACAAAATGTCTTTCTTACCTAGTCGAGTACTGAGCCTCAGTACTGTTCTTGTTCTGTTTCCTGTTTCACACTTCCCTTCCTTGTTCTTCTGTGCCCTGCCCTGTCTCATCCTACCCTGCCTTGCATTGCCCCTCCTTGCCTTGCCATACCCTGCCTTCCTTTGCCTTTCCTTGCCTTGCCTTCCCTACCCTGCCTTGCATTGCCTTTCCTTGCCTTGCCATACCCTGCCCTCCTTTGTCTTTCCTTGCCCTACCCTGCCGTGTCATGTCTTTTTCTCCCGTATGCCTCTGCCTTGCCCTGCTGTCCTGTCCTATTTTGCCTCACTTGGCCCTGCTTTCCCCTGCCTTGCCCTCTCATGCCCTCTTTTGCCCTGCCCATCCCTGCCCTACCCTACCCTGCCTTGTCCAGCCCTACCCTCTGCTTTTATCGTGCCTTGCCCTTTTCTGCTCGAACCTGTTCTGTGGTTCCCTACCGTACTACCTTGCCTCTTTCTGCCCTGCCTTCTCCCTGCCCTGCCTTCTCTCTGCCCTGCCCTCTTTCTGTCCTGCCTTTGTACTGCCCTGCCGTCTTTCTGTCCTGCATTCTATCTGCCCTGCCTTCTTCTGTCGTATCCGTTCTTATCCTCGCCCCTCTTGCCACCTAACCTCACTTTGTACCGATCATGCCCTGTTTTTCCTTCTTTTTTTTCCTGGCCTGGTCTGTCTTATGCTGGTCTGGTCTGTCTTGCCCTGGTCTGCCCTGCTACTAAATCCTCTTGATGTACCCCCACCCCCTCACTCTCCAGACCACCATGATGTTTTAGCCACACCCTTCCGCCTTACGGTTAACTTCCTCCACGCTCCACACCCTCCCTAACCTCTCTTCTTTTCCCTCTAGCGACTTTCCATCTCCCCCATTTTTGTTCCCTCTTCCTGTCCTCTTATCTCTCACCTCTGCTTTCCTTTTCTCTTTCCCCCCCATCCTTCTAGCAGCTTTCTTTCTTGTCCATCTTTTGTCTCCTCTTTCTCTCTTCTCTCATCTCTGCTTCCCCCTCTCTTCGCCGCTCTTTCACCCCATCCTTCTTTCCTCTCATCCTTCATCCTTTTTACCAGCCCTCTTCTCCTAATGACACACTCCCTCCCTTCCTCGCTCCCCATCCCTCTACACATCCCCTCACCTCGAACTTCTTCCTCCCTTTTTCACCTGCCTCATGACCCCTTCCCGTTTTCCCTCCTCTTGCTGTCTGTACCTCTTCCTCTTCTTCCTTCATTTTCCTCCTCATTCTTCCTCCCCCGTCCTCTTCCTTTTTCCTCCTTTCTTCCTCCTCCTTCCTCTTCATTATTCCTTCTCCCCCCGCTTCCTTCTTTCTTCCTCCTTTCATCGTCGTAGTCTGTTTCGTGACAGTCTCGGGAGAATTTGGTCAGTGGGTCTTTGTGTACGTTCTTCAGTCTTTCTTTCCTTCCCCCTTCCTGCATTTCTCTCTCTCTCTCTCTCTCTCTCTCTCTCTCTCACACACACACACACACACACACAGTTTAGTCCCTCCCCTTTTCCTCATAATTTATGTATTCTTCATATCCTCCCCTCCCCTCCTCTCCCCCACCTCCCCTCGTGACATGGTGAGAGGGTTATCAGTCCATGGAAGGGAGGGGGGGGGTCGTAACTCCTGGCATCCACTTGCACAGCCCCTCTTGTGCATCCGGGAGGGGGGAGGGGAGGGGAGGGACGAGAAGAGAAGGGAAGGGATGCGTGATGGGAAGAAAGGGGGACAGATTGGAGGAGTGGGAGGGAGGATGGGAAGGTGAGCGAGAGAGGGAGGAGGGAGGAAAAGGAACATGGTGTAAGGGAGGTGAGGGGTGGAGAGACGAAGGATGAAGTACAAGGAGGTAATGAGGAGGAGTGTAGGGAAAGGGAAGAGGAAGGGAGAGAGGGAAGAAGAATGAAGTGAAAACTAGGAGAGATAAGGTACTGAGGAGTGAGGGAGAACAGCGGGAGAGTAGGGGAGTTGATAAGAGGGAGGGAGGGAAGAAATGGGAGGAGAAAATAGTGGGAGAGAGAGAGATAAGGGAGGAGTAAGGGAGAAGAGCGAGAAAGGAAGGAAATGAGAGGGAAGGGAGCTAATAGGATGAGGGAAGGAAGAAATGGGAGGGGAAAGTAGAGAGAGAGAGAGAGAGGAAGTAAAGGAATATAGCTTAGAAATGAAGATAGAAAGAGAGGCTTGTTTTTCTTGGGAGAAAGAAGAGGAGGGGAGAGAGAGAGTAGAAAGAGAGAAGGAGAGAGGGGACGGGTAGATGGCAGTGGAGAAAGAGGAGGAGGAAAGAGAGAGGCGAGGGAAGGATTCGTGTAAGTGTTCGAGGGTAAACATAATCACTCATAAGAAGAGAGGCAGGAAGATAAAATAACACACACACACACACACACACACACACACACACACACACACACACACACACACACACACACACACACACACACACACACACACACACAGGGAGACCATAGACAGAGGGACACCAAGAAACAGACACGGTTGTAGAGATAGACAAACGCACATGGACACACACACAGATGCATGTACAGAGGTAGGGTACACACACACACACACACACACACACACACACACACACACACAGTGGTAGATAGGTATGGTATTGAAAGAATGAAAGGTAGGAGGATGAATAGAGGGATAGATAAGTAGACAGGTAGATGGATAGATAGATAGACACCAGACCCTCACCCCAACCCCTTAATATTTTCTTAAACTTCATTTTTTTGTGTGTGTGTCAGCTTTTCTGTATCATGATCTTTTATTAGTCTGTCTGTCTGTCTGTGCAATCCTCCTTGTCTATGTATCTATCGACTCATCTTCTGCATCTATCAGTGTTTACGTATGTGTATGTTTGTGTGTAGTAGCCTCCTATGGACCTGTCTGCCTTTGTTTTTCATCAGTATATCATCATCATCGTCATCATCATCATCATCATCATCATCATCATCATCATCATCATCACTGCCTTCTGTCTATCGTCTTCCTATATACCGGTATCTGTTTATCTATTTACATGTCATACCCCGGTCAGAGCCCTGGGACAACTTCCCCCCACTCCCCCTTCCTCTCCCCCTCCCCATCTCTCCTCTCTTGTCACCTCGCCCGCATGTCTTCTCCCCCCCCCCACACCTCCTTCTCATCCTCTGTTTTCTCATCCGTCTCATCATTCTCTCTCTCTCTCTCTCTCTCTCTCTCTCTCTCTCTCTCTCTCTCTCTCTCTCTCTCAAGTTTGTGTTAAGATTAGCTCAAATTCGTTTAGTTTTGTTAGGTTGGGTTTGTTTAGGTTAGGTCAAGTTAGGTGAGGTTTGAGCATCTCTCTCTCTCTCTCTCTCTCTCTCTCTCTCTCTCTCTCTCTCTTATACCTGCCCGTCTTTCCTGTCAGCCTGCCTGACTCAGCCTCCCTGCCTACGTGCCTACCTACCTACATTCCCTTCTCTTCCTACGTGCCTGTCTACCTACAAGCCTCTTTAGTTCTCTCCCTACCTGTTTAATTGAACTTCTTTGCCCCACGCTTCTGTGCCTACCTACCTACCTCTGCCTCTCCTCTCTCTCTCTCTCTCTCTCTCTCTCATACCTACCTGTCTTGTTTAGGTTAGGTCAAGTTAGGTGAGGTTTGAGCATCTCTCTCTCTCTCTCTCTCTCTCTCTCTCTCTCTCTCTCTCTCTCTCTCTCTCTCATACCTACCTGTCTTGTTTAGGTGAGGTTTGAGCATCTCTCTCTCTCTCTCTCTCTCTCTCTCTCTCTCTCTCTCTCTCTCTCTCATACCTACCTGTCTTGTTTAGGTTAGGTCAAGTTAGGTGAGGTTTGAGCATCTCTCTCTCTCTCTCTCTCTCTCTCTCTCTCTCTCTCTCTCTCTCTCTCTCTCATACCTACCTGTCTCTCTTTCCTGTCACCCTGCCTGACTCAGCCTCTCTGCCTACGTGCCTACCTACCTACATTCCCTTCTCTTCCTACGTGCCTGTCTACCTACAAAGCCTCTTTAGTTCTCTCCCTACCTGTTTAATTGAACTTCTTTGCCCCACGCTTCTGTGCCTACCTACCTACCTCTGCCTCTCCTCTGCCTTACGTTTCTCTGCCTACCTACCTACCTACCTCTGCCTCTCCTCTGCCTTACGTTTCTTTGCCTACCTACCTCTACCTCTCCTCTGCCTTACGTTTCTCTGCCTACATACCTACCTACTGTTGTTTTATTCTCCCTACTCTCCTACTTTTTGCCTAACTTTGAATAATTGCCATTCTTCCCGCACACCTACCTAGCTTACTACCTCCCCCCTCCCTCCTATCTACCTGCCTACCTGCATCCGGTTCCCTGCCTCACCCTTCGCCTTGTACAATCACTGTCTCCTGGTGAGGGTGGGAGGCTGTATGAGGCTGAGAGGGAGAGGTTGACTCAAGCTGATAGACAGAGAGAGAGAGAGAGAGGAAAGCGAGTTGATAAGTACGGATATTTGAGGTAGAATGAGAGAGAGAGAGAGATAGTTAATATGTACGGATATTTGAGAGAGAGAGAGAGAGAGAGAGAGAGAGAGAGAGAGAGAGAGTTAGTATGTACGGATATTTGAGAGAGAGCGAGAGCGAGTTAGTATGTACGGATATTTGAGAGAGAGAGAGAGAAAGAGAGAGAGAGAGCGAGTTAATATGTACGGATATTTGAGAGAGAGAGAGAGAGAGAGAGAGAGAGAGAGAGAGAGAAAGCGAGTTAATATGTACGGATATTTGAGGTAGAATGAGAGAGAGAAAGCGAGTTAATATGTACGGATACTTGAGAGAGAGAGAGAGAGAGAAAGCGAGTTAATATGTACGGATATTTGAGAGAGAGAGAGAGAGAGAAAGCGAGTTAATATGTACGGATATTTGAGAGAGAGAGAGAGAGAGAGAGAGAAAGCGAGTTAATATGTACGGATATTTGAGAGAGAGAGAGAGAGAGAGAGAGAGAGAGAGAAAACGAGTTAATAATTATGTACGGATATTTGAGAGAGAGAGACGGAAAACGAGTTAAATAAGTACGAATTTTTTAGAACATAGATAAGTACATACGTAGGTGGATAGATAGATAGATAGATAAGAGAAAGTAGTAGATAAGGTATAAATAGATAGATGGCTAGATAGTGTTTTAGATACAGTGTGATAGTGCCTGAAAACGAGGCGTCAAATTGAGAGAGAGAGAGAGAGAGAGAGAGCAACAGGTGAGCAAGGGGAACATGGATGGAAGGGGAAGGGAGGAGGGGGAAGGGGGGTGAGGGAGGCGGTAGCAGACAACAGAAGGTACGAGAGAGAGAGAGAGATGTGTGTGTGTGTGTGTGTGTGTGTGTGTGAGAGAGAGAGAGAGAGGTGAGAGAGATTTTAGTTAAATTTCAAGGTTTTGTGTGTGAGAAGGGAGAGTCGTTTGCTGAGAGAGAGAGAGAGAGCTGTCCAAATCAATAAAGCAGGAAAAGAGAGGCGTGTCTGAGAGCTGAAATTAGAAGGAAAAAAAGGGGGCAAAAAAGGAGAGGGAAAAAGCAAATTAATAACGCGAGAAGAAAGAGAGGGGGAGGGAAAGAGAGAAGAGAGTTACCTAGATACACAGACCACGAAGGGTTTACTGTGTTGCAGGTTCACTTCAGGAGAGAGAGAGAGAGAGAGAGAGAGATTTGGTGTTGTGAGTGAGAGTATGAGACAAAATGATTTAAATATTGTGTGAAAGATTGAAACGAATTGGTAGGTAGGTAGGTGGATAAGAACATACAGTATTAATAGAGAGAGAGAGAGAGAGAGAGAGAGAGGGTTAGAAAAGTATTTGTAAAAGTAAGAAGAAAGAGGGAGAGAGAGGAGATGGAAGAGGAGAGAGAAGGAACAGAGAAGAAGGGGTTAAGGAAAGAGAGCCATAAACAAAACTGTGTAATAAAACGGAGAGAGACTGGGAGAGAGAGAGCCAGTAGTGTGTGAGACGAGGCAGCGGACGCACCTCTCTCCCTCTTGCTCTCTCTCCCAGTCAGTTAATATAATGCCACTCACCTTTACTTCCCATTGACTGGTTTGGCTGGTGATACAGTCTAATATACTGTTTTGGTTTTGTGTTAGCCAGAGAACCAGTCTAGAGTGTTTTACCTATATTGACTGACTGGTTGACTGGTGCAGCGTGCGATTCAGTCAGATGTGAGACTACGGTGTTGGTTATAAGTCAGTGCAATTGTCAGTCAAGGATCTGAACCATGTGTTGACTGAGTAATGTTGACTTTCGTTCAGTGAAGTAAGAGAAAATGCAGTGTTCGTTTAGTGAGATTAGTCAGTCAGCGAGATTATCTATTGACCAATTTATCTTTCAGTGACATAATTGGCGAGATTGGTGCCCTTCTGATTGCAAGCCAGTCAATTGGTTAGTCAGTCAGCGGTCGTACAGTGGGTGATTCAGCCTTTGTGATAAAAAAGATGATTCAGTGAGATAAATGATGAATCTGGGAGACAAGGTATCAGTGGACGAAGAAGGTGAATCAGTGAAGCAGACGATTTCATTGAACGAAGAAGGTGAATCAGTGAGGCAAAATGTTTCAGTATAAGAGCCAAGTCAGACAACAATGCATTCAGTCAGCGATCCATCAGCCTAACCTTCGCTTCAGTCAGATCTTTGAATACAGTGCCCTTGTTCAGTTAGAAAAAAGTGTGATCTGATTCAACTAACTCATCTAACATTCTGTCCAGTGAGAGAGCAAACCCCGGCTTTCTATTCCGTCGCTCGTCAGTCATATCACGTAGAAAAAAGTGTCGATACCTTAGATAGATAGATAAATAGAAAGTAGATCAGCCTTTGGTGATACAGAGGGATCTATCACTACAGGAAAAAAAAGAAGAAAAAAGGAAGGAAAAAAATTATAATATATACCGTGTTTCCGTGTTAAGAATTATTATTATTATTATTATTTTCAGATGAGTAAAATGGTGTGGTGTTGTTCTTTTCAGTATAGTGTATTTAATTCAGGCCCTCCCTACCCCATGTATCACTAAGATAATGGGAAAGGTGGCGGTGATGATGATGATGGTGATTAAATTTTGTGTTTGGCATACTCAAGGCGTTGGAGACTATGATGATGATGATGATGATGATTTTTCCTCTCAGTGTGTAGCATATTGAACGAGTCAGACAATAATGGTGATGATGATTAAGTTGTGTGTGTATGTGACATTTATCGAATTAGAGAAGGATGATGATGATGATATTTCCTCAGTGTGTTAAGCATATTCTAGGACTTGGCCGATGATGATGATGATGGTGATGATGTTGCTACGTTTATGTGGTTGATGATGATGATGAAATTTCCTGTATGTTTGGTATTTTCAAGTTCTTTCTGCAGTGATGATTTGAAGAGTTTGTGGGAGAGGTAAATGAGAGGGTGGTGTGGGCTGGGGGGAGGGCAGCGAAATGGTAGGAGACAGGGCGACATGGAGGCGATTTGTTTGTTGCCACTCCTTGTGGGATTAAGGCGCCTAACTGTAGATAGATAGACCTGACGATTTCCCTCATTTGTCTACCAATTTCGTACTTGTTAAATATCTTGCAGGTACTAGACGATTTTATTCAGTATAGGAAAGCCCTCGAGTTGTGAATGAGTGAATGAAGCCTTTATATAACCACTAGTCTTTGAAAATGCCGTAAAAGCTGAATAAAATCGTCTGGAAAATTGCAAAACTACAAATGACGTCGTGCGCTTGAAGGGGGTCACTGCAAGAGCGCCGAGTTAAAGATGTCGCAAGCATGGAGGGGTAACAGTGCAAGATTATATGTGTGTGTGTGCATCGGTGTCGAGGTATTGGTTTTGCAAGCAGTGAAATGACAGTGCCGGGTAAGGGGGTTTTTGTAGAAGTGTCTGCGTTACATACTTGGCAGGAATTGAAGAATGATTGGGCTAGTTTATGGAGTGGTTTTATGGCCAAGTTTATTATTATTGTTATTGTTATTATTATTATTATTATTTGTGTGTGTGTATAAACGATTAAGAATGATTGCCAGATATAAGATTTTGTAACAGTGAAACATGTACAGCTCCACATTACCCCTTCATATCACCGACTTTTTTTTATATTTACAGTGTCTTCCTATCTGCTGACGATTTATTTTATTATTTTACTTATTCCATTATTTATATTTTAAGGAAGGATCTGTATCAATGAAAAAATTTCAAGAGGCTTTATCTGACCTCTCTAGTTCCAAAATTTGCCCTCAGCTAATTAAAGGATGAAATATAAAACTTATTGAATGGGGGGAGGGTAGTCAAATGGTGGGTGACAGAGCGACTTGGAGGCGTTTTGTCTGCGGCCACCCTTTGCGAGATTAGGGCGTCGGGCTTTAGATAGATAGATAGATAGATAGAATGATTTGCAACAAGTGAAGGGAATAAATGTTGAAAGTAAAAGGAGTCTGCAACATTTACTTTTCAACGTTGCTTATCTGGTCTTTTTTCTTGTTTTTCTTTTTACTTTTGTCCTCCAGTTTTGAGCAGTCATTCGGATGTAGAGAAAGAGAGAGAAAAAGAGAGAGAGTCCTGGTGGCGAAGAGGTTGAAGATTAGCAACAAATGAAAGTCAGAGAGAGAGAGAAGAGAGAGAGAGAATCCTGGTGCTAAAAGTTGCAAGTATAAGGAGATCCCACAACGCGGCCTTTCAACGCCCCCTTGTACTGCTGCTGCCGGCAACTGCATGCAATTGCACCACAGGAAAATGAAGGGAGGGTTTGCAATGCCGTGTTCTTGTATTTGCCTTGTCTGTGCTGGCCTTGGGGGTGGGGGAAAGAGGATGAATGGGTGAGGGGAAAGAGAGAGAGAGAGAGGAGAAAGTGCAAGAATGAATGGTAGAAGTGGAAGTGGGTGACACAGAGAGAGAGAGAGGAGGGAGGAAAAAGTGGAGGAATGAATGGTAGAAGTGGAAGTGGGTGACACAGAGAGAGAGAGAGAGACAGACAGACGGAGACAGAGAGGGGAGGGGGGAAAAAGTGGAGGAGTGAATGGTAGAAGTGGGTGACGAGAGAGAGAGAGAGAATGTGATTTGAAAGTAAGTTGGAGAAGAAGCAGTGGGGGGAATGAATGGGAGGAGTGGAAGTGGGTGACAGAAAGTTGTAAGGAGTTTGAAGGACAAGTAGTGGCTCAGAAGGTCTTACAACCCACAAAGTACCATGGATGAAGTCACTGGGTACACGCTAATGCTATAAAAATGAAAGGAAAATAAGCAAAGATAAAGGCTCTCCCCACCCACCGAGAGAGAGAGAGAGAGAGAGAGAGAGAGAGAGAGAGAGGATGGGGATTGCAAAAATGAGAGTGAAAGTTAAGGTTAGGATTAGAGGGTAAGGGTGAGGGTGGGGGAATGAGAGAGAGAGAGAGGATTGGGGTTGCAAGATTGAGAGTGAGAGTTGAGGTCAGAATGGGAGAGTAGAAGGTGAGGGAATGAGAGAGAGAGAGAGAATGGGGGTAGTTTAAGTACTGGTGGGAAGCATTGAGATAGTGCAAGAGGGGTGGGGGGAGGGGTAGTATGGTAGTGGGGGCAGTTTGGTAGTAAGTAGTTAGGTGTGTTAGGGATGAGGTAGGGTGTGTGATATGGATGGAAGAGGCAGATAGGCAAGCAGGCACGTAGGTAGATGGGTATAAGGTGTGTTGTAGGTGGATGGGAGTAGACAAGCTGGTAGATAAGTAGGTAGTTAAGTAGGTTTGTAGTGAAGTAGGGTGTGGTGTAGGTGGAGGGGCAGGTAGTAGGGAGGCAGGCAGGTAGGCTAGTCGACCTTTACAGTGAAACATGTGAAGGAGAGACAGTGAAAGTTGGTGAGGGTGTGTTTTGTCTCCGATGACGTAACAGCAGGAACAAGGATACAAGGGGAGGGGGAGGGAGGAAATAGGGGATCGAGGAGGGAGAAAACATTGAGGGAAGAAGGGGAGGATAGTGAAGAAGAAAGGGGGAGATAGGGAAGGGAGGGAATGGTGAAGGGGGAGGAGATGAAGAGCAGAGGGCAAGGTTGAGGATGGTTTGGGAGAGTATTGTGGATAAGAAGAGGGGAGGGTGACATGTTGGGTGAGGGAGAGGGTAGGAGGAAGGAAGGAAGGAGAGGTAGAAGGTGGTGGGGAGAGGAGGAAGCTAAGACTGAAGTGTAAGGGAGTGGGTAGTGTTGTTTGAGGTTGGGGGAGGTAAGCGGGAGGTTGATAGAATTGGAGGGCTGGAGTGGAAGGGAGTGGTTAGGGAGTTGAAAGGCTAGGTAGCTGTAGATAAGGTACTGGTAGGTGGAGGAAGGAGGGAGAAGGATGCGAGTAGAAGAGGGGAGTGGGATGAAGGGGTAGTAGAATGGGTT
Source organism: Coenobita brevimanus (assembly GCF_032717465.1). Classification (NCBI taxonomy): domain Eukaryota; kingdom Metazoa; phylum Arthropoda; class Malacostraca; order Decapoda; family Coenobitidae; genus Coenobita; species Coenobita brevimanus. The sequence goes on along the minus strand of NC_137065.1, from coordinate 1,962,508 downwards.
GGGGAAGATGAGGAGTGAGATTGAAGTTGTAGTTAGTAAAATGGTTAAGAGAGAGGAAGGTAAAGGTGGAGGCAGACCCCATGAGACGCCTGGCCGCAGTTCTCATCTCCTTAACTTAGATCATCGCAGTTACATCCCGTAGATTTTACCCCAAGTATTCTTTTTACCTACCAACCCAGGCCAGTGACGCTAGCTGCCCTCATCAGGATTCGAACCATGGTGCTAACGGACCGCCAGTTTCGCAGTCAGCAATGCAAACCACTCAGCTGCCGAGGAGGGGAAGGACGAGAATGCGTGGGAGGATGTAGAGGGAGGGGGAAAGGAAAGAGGGAGAGGAGAGGAGTGTGTGTATAGAAGGATAAGGGAATGGGAGTAGATGAGGATGATCAAGGAGGGAGAAGGTAGGGGATGGAGGAGGAGGCAGAGGGAGAGTAGGAGGAGAAGAGGGAGGGGCTGGAAAGAGGAGGAGGAGGAAGAGAGAGAGAGAAGAGGGGAGGAGGAAGAGCGTGGAGGAAGGATATTTCGGGTTAAAGAGTATTGTGAGAAGGGAGGGATGGAGGAAAGGGTGGAGAGGAGGAGGAGGAGGGGGGAGCGTGAGGTTGCATGAGAGAGAGAGAGAGAAAGAAAGAAGCAGTTAAGAAGAGAAGATAAACAGATACAAGAGAAGGGTAATAAACAGAACTGGTATAGGAAATGGAGGGAAGGGGAGGGAGAGAGAGAGAGAGAACAGAAGGGACTCACTGTTTGTAAATACAGATACACAGACATGCATTTTAAGGAGAGGGAGGATGCAGGAGAAACGAGTAGGAATAACAGAGAGAGAAAGAAAGAGAGAGAGTTACATAGATCATACTCACATAACTTACGGTCTTTCTAGGTGGTCTGACCATAATAGAAAGACTTCTAATTACAAAAGTTTAGGAACGAGAGAGAGAGAGAGAGGTTAAGAGTTGAGTGAGAAAGGGTAATAAACAGATCGGGAAGGTGTGTGTGTGTGTTTGAGAGAGAGAAAAGTATTAAAGAAGAGAGAGAGAAAGACTATATGTAGGTAAGGACGGAGGGGAGAGGAGAGAAAAGAGGAGAACTTGGTAAATAAATTGATAGGCTGAATATCTACGGTTTTGTGTGTGTGTGTGTGTGTGTGAGAGAGAGAGAGAGAGAGGGAGAGAATGGAGAAAGCCCGGGAAGGAAGCAATAAAATAAAGATGAGGAGAAGTATGATGGAGGAAAGATAAGATGAATGTGATGATAAGAGACACAAACCCTTCTCTCTGCTACAAGGACGCTTTATTTTTTCCGTCTAGACGATTTTACTCAGCTTTGTGGAGGGTTATCGAACTGGAGGGGTTAGAGAAAATTGGAATAAAATAAAATAATAGCCGGAGAGAGAGAGAGAGAGAGAGAGAGAGAGAGAGGGAGGGAGAGAGAGAGAGAGAGAGAGAGAGAGAGAGAGAGAGAGAGAGAGAGGCAAACAAAGGAGTGTGGGGGCAGAGAAAATATACATCAGTGGTTAGTGTATCAAAACAGTGTGTGTGTGTGTGTGTGTGTGTGTGTGTGTGTGTGTGTGTGTGTGTGTGGTGAGAGAGAGAGAGAGAGAGTTCACCACCCAACCAGATATTCCAGTTCCCACTCCTACCCCTGTGTTGGGGGGGGGGGAAGGGAAGTTAGAAGGGAGTGTATCAGGTTGACATTGGGTGGGTGGGGGGGGGGCTGTGGTAGTGGTTGTGAGAATTGTGGTAAGGAATGGGGTTGTGGTAGTGGTGGTAGGTAGTTGGGACCGTCATATCAGTGGTACATTGGTAGCTGGGGTGGTAGTGGTTTTGTCGTAGTCGGGGTGGTGGTAGTAGGCATGATGGTAGTTGTGGTGATATTGGTGGTAGTGTGGTGTGTGGTTGTGATGGTAGTTGTAGTTTTGGTGCTGATGGTAGGGATAATGGTGGTGTTAGGTGGTGAGGACTGGTGGGGATGATTATGGTGGTGGTGTTAGTGGTAAGAATAGTTATGGTGATACGTGATGGTAGTATAACAGTGATAGGTAAGACGTTATTGGTAGTAGTGGTAGTGACGACTGTGAGATGGTGGTGCGGAATGGTAGCTAGTGGTAGAGGTGATAGGGGATGGTACCCAAGTGATGTATAGAGGGAAGTGGTATGTGGGAATGGTTGTTGTAGTGGTTGTTGTGGTTGTGATGGTAGTTGTAGTTGTGGTGCTGATGGTAGGGATAATGGTGGTGTTAGGTGGTGAGGACTGGTAGGGATGATTATGGTGGTGGTGGTAGTGGTAAGAATAGTTATGGTGATACGTAATGGTAGTATAACAGTGATAGGTACGACGTTATTGGTAGTAGTGGTAGTGACGACTGTGAGATGGTGGTTCGGAATGGTAGCCAGTGGTAGAGGTGATAGGGGATGGTACCCAAGTGATGTATAGAGGAAAGTGGTATGTGGGAATGGTTGTTGTAGTGGTTGTTGTGGTAGTGGTGGTAGTGAAGGTGATGGTGATGGTAGTGAGGGAAGTGGTTTGAGTGATGGTATGTGGGAATGGTTGTTGTAGTGGTTGTTATGGTAATGGTGATAGTGAAGGTGATGGTGATGGTAGTGAGGGAAGTGATTTGAGTGATGGTATGTGGGAATGGTTGTTGTAGTGGTTGTTATGGTAATGGTGATAGTGAAGGTGATGGTAGTGAGGGAAGTGATTTGAGTGATGGTATGTGGGAATGGTTGTTGTAGTGGTTGTTATGGTAATGGTGATAGTGAAGGTGATGGTGATTGAGGTTATGATGGTAGGTATGTTGTAGTGTTTTCACCATAACTTGGCCCAGATTTCCGTCCTGTTCCTTTTTTCTTTTTTTTTTTTTTTTTTTCCAGAGCACTTCTTCGTGACTAGCACCATATTAAAATCTTTTAGCCACACCTAAGTATTCAAGAGGGAGAGATGGAAATATTAGACCAAGTGAAATTAAAAAGAGTGTAGTAGTGAGGTTGGGAATGACGTTGTTGGATACTGGTAGTTGTGGTAGTTTTTGTGGTTGAGATTGTGGTTAGTGGCGGGTTGAGAGAGAGAGCGAATGGTAGGTAGGATGGTGGTAGTTGTGGCTGAGATGGTGGTTAGTGTGGGGTTTAAAGGAGAGAGAGAGAGAGAGAGAACCTAATTCATTGTGAGGGAAGAAATATTGCTTTCAGTGGTAGTAGTGGTAATTGAGGCAGTGGAGTATGTAAAATTAGGATGTTATTATGGAGAGAGAGAGAGAGAGAGAGAATGGATACTTGCCGGTATGAAGGAAGGAATTTTCTGTTGAAGGACGTGCGCAGAGAGAGAGAGAGATTAATAATGGTGATGGAAGTGGTAGTGCTTTCACTGGTACCGTAGTTGTGGTAATAGAGATGGTAGTGTAGTTAAGAGTGGGCTGTTTTTATGAGAGAGAGAGAGAGAGAGTGGCAGTGCTGGTGATGGCTGTGGAGGTAATGGAGTCGGCACTTTTTCCATGGCCTTAACCTCTTTAGCTTGATGACGTCATTTTTCATTATATATATTTATTGACAAAAATGTGCATGTTTAAATGGTGGTTGTGTGAAAGCATGAATGGCAGTGTGTGTGTGTGTGTGTGTGTGTGTCTCTCTCTCTCTCTCTCTCTCTCTCTCTTTGACAAGGTAAACACATTTCTTTTTTCTTTTTTTGTTAATAGGATTCTGTAAGTGTGTAGGAGTGGGAAAGCCGCCAAGTAATAGAACATCGTGTGCTTTTATGTTTGAAGATGTGTTAAGCCTTGTTAAATGAAAGAGGGTTGATTGTTCTCTCTCTCTCTCTCTCTCTCTCTCTCTCTCTCTCTCTCTCTCTCTCTCTCTCTCTCTCTCTCTCTCACACACACACACATTCTCTCTCTCTCTCTCTCTCTCTCTCTCTCTCTCTCTCTCTCTCTCTCTCTCTCTCTCTCTCTCTCTCTCTCAAATAATCGGCATATGTACCATTTCAGGAAGGTGACACATTTTGAAAGGAAATTATAGGTAACAGAAAGGCGAGGAGGAGACGGGGAAAAGGGAGGAAAAAAAAAGTGAAAAGGGAGCCAAATAAAGGAAGAGGAAAGTAAGGTCGAATAATAACGAAACTTTATTTATTAATTTATTACATGAGAATATTGAGAGGGAAAAGTACAATAATCTCACCACGTTAAGTAAAAAAAAAAACATTAAGAGATGTACTGAGAACAGAATCGAAATGTTTTTTTTTTTTTAATTATAAGTACCGGTATCGAAAAAAAAAAAAAAACGAAGAAAACGGACTGAGTAAAAATTATTAGACGTAAAATATGGATAAAAATAATTTAAAAAAAAACGAAAAATAGAATTGGGTGAAAATGATTGAAAGCGAGAAAATGGGGATAACTTTAGCTACAGAAAACGAAGCATATGAAATTGGGCGGAAATTTTTAAAAACGAGAAAAATATATCGATAAATAAAGCTACAGAAAACGAGGAAAACTGAAATTACGTGAAAATTATTTAAAAACGAGTAAATTACGGAAAACTTCAACCACATAAACGAAGAAAAATGAAATTGGGTGAAAACTAGAAAAAATGACGTTAAGTTTAGCTACAGGAAACGGAAAAAACTGAAATTACGTGAAAACTATTAAAAATGAGGAAAATATCGAAAACTTCAGCCGCAAAAAAGACGAAGAAAAATGAAATTGGGTGAAAATGATTAGAAACGAGAAAATATCGTTAACTTTAGCTGCAGAAAAAACGGAGAAAAATGAAATTGAGGGAAATTATTTAAGAGAGAGAGAGAGAGAGAGAGAAATATTGGAAACTAAGCACTGTGGATTGGATAGTTTTTTTTTTTTTTTTTTTTTTTTTTTTTTTTTAACCCCTTCACCACGATGACCGTCCATTCCTGCTTCAACCAGACGATTTTATTTATTGAAGGACGTGTGTTTTATGGAGGGGTTAATGAATGAAGGCCGTATCTGAGAGAGAGAGACTAAGATATAAATGGCAATCTCTGAGAAGGATCTAACCCCCTCAGTTCCATCAGTCTCCCCTAAGCTGAATAAAATCGTCTTGGGGGAGAGAGAGAGAGAGGACTGTAATAAAAATGGCAGTCCCTGAGAAGGATTGAGAGGGAGGAAGATGGAATTAAGGAACAACATTGATAAAGATCGTTTACTAGCATGTTGACCTAGATAGCCAGTCAAGAGGAGAGAGAGAGGGGGGGAGGGAGGGAGAGAGAGAGGGGGGGGAAGAGAGAGAGAGAGAGAGGGAGATGTGTTGAGATGTTACAGGAGTTAGTATACATAGATAAGTAGATAGACACTGAGAAATAAACAGAGAAAAAAATAAATTCAAGTGCAAAGCAGGTCGATATAAATAAATAAATAAAAGGATAAATAATGATGCAAGACGTATCGAGAGAGAGAGAGAGAGAGCAATAAATTCAAGTGCGAAGGAGGGCAATATAAACAAATAAATAAAAAAATGAATAACGATAAGGAGACGTATCGATCCAGAGAGAGAGGGAGAGAGACAGCCATAAATCAAAGACCTAGAAATTAATTTTTTATGCATTTTCGCCATAGCAGTTTTGTTCCTGTTTTGGACGTGAGAGAGAGAAAGAAAAAGGATATATTTATTTCGTCATCTCTTAAAATATATTCATCGTATAATTTCTTTTTTTTTCTAGGGTGAAGTAAAATCTATTCCTTGTTTAACCTGTGGGAAAAAAATGCTGAATATTATAAGAGGTGATGTTAAACAGAATATTTTAAAGGTGTTATTAATTTTGGTTCTGTATTTCTGTTTATTGAGATGGATTTTTTTTTTATAAGAGTTAGATATTCATTGTCTAATCGTAGTAAGGAATTTGGAAATATTAAAATGTCTGTTAATGTAATATATTCGTAGTTTGGGTTGATGATGAGAATAATTGATTTTATACTCCACCGATTTCGACCTTTATTGTTGTTATTATTATTATTATTATTTTTATTATTATTATTATTATTAGTGTTGTGTTTTTGTTATTATTATTATTATTATTATTGTGGTGGTGGTGATGATGGTCGTGTAGGGTGTGGTGGTGATGAGAGGATGTGGTGATGGGAAGGGGGAATTGTGGGGTCATTTAAGAGCTTCCTGACCAGGTGGGGGAGAGAGAGAGAGGTGCACATAGATAGATAGACAAGTACCGTAGGAAATAGATAAAAGAAAAAGATACAGGTAGGTAGATAAAGATAGATCTGTGAAGGGAAATAGAAATTATGGAAAATTCTCTCTCTGTCTCTCTCTCTCTCTCTCTCTCTCTCTCTCTCTCTCCATCCCCTGAAAAATATTTATAGTATTTTAACCTTTCAAGCATCCGATTTCCCTCCCCTTCTCTCCCTCCCTCCGACCTTTATCTGCGCTTCCTCTCCCCGCAATCCCCTCCCTCTCCCTTCCCTCCATCCCCTCACTCTCTCTCTCTCTCTCTCTCTCTCTGCCATCTTATTTTATCTTTTCCTTCCGTCCTTCCTTTTTTCTTTAGTTCCTTATCATTTCTCATGAGTTTACCTTCTTTCTTATCTTTTTGGTTGACTTACAGCTTTCTCTCCTCTCCTCTCCCCTTCTCTTTCACACCCTCTTTTTCCTCTCTTCACTCGCATCTTCTCCCTTTCTTCCCACGCCATTATCGTTTGCTCACCTTCCTTCCTTCCTTCCTTCCTTCCTTCCCACTCCATCATCGTTTACTCACCTTCCTCCTTTCCTTCCTTCCTAATGTTCTCTGTAATTTACCTTCATACTTTCCTTACCTTTCACTCCCTTTTTCCTTCCTTTTTCCTTCTCTGTCCCGTCTCTCCTCTTCGTAGTCTTTTTCTTCCCTATCCCTTCTCTTAATAGATAGACAGATAAATCGTAGATAGATAGATAGGAAAATGAATAGATTGATAGACATAGTTACAGAGCGGCAGATAGAGAAAGAGGACAGACAGATAAATGAAAGATAGGAAAGTTAATAGATAAATAGATGGATTGATAAACAGGTAAACAGTAGATAGATCGGAAAATGGATAGGTAAAATGATAGATTGATAGACAGAGTTACAGGTAGGCTGATGGAGAAAGAGGACAGACAGATAAATGAAAGATAGACAGAAAAATTAATAGATAAATAGATAGATTGAGATAGTTGCAGATAAAGTGGACGGACAGATAAATGATAGATAGATAGGAAATTGAAAAGGTAAATAGATTGACAGACAGACAGACAAGCATAGTTACAGGTGTTGTATCTACTTTTTGCTTTCTTTATTCCATTTTATCTACTTTCCTCCCCTCCGTCTTTCCCCTCAGTGCCTTCTCCCCTCCCCTCCCCTCATTTAATCCTCTCTCTCCCCCTCTCTGCTTTTATTTCCCATCCTTTTCTCTTTTTCCTCTTTTCCTCCACACCTTTTCCCTCTCATCTTTCATTTTATTTTCCTCTCTTCTGTTTTCTGTTCCTCTTTTCCTTCTGTTTTCCTCTCTCTCTCTCTCTCTCCCTTTCTACTGTTATACCATTCTTTTCCTTCCTATCTTCATCTCCCCTTTTCCTTTGCCCCTCCCTTCCTCCCTCCTTTTTCCTCCCTTCTCCTTCCCCCTCCCTCCCCATCCCCTTTTCCTTTCCCCCTCCCTTCCTCCCTCCTTTTTCCTCCCTTCTCCTTCCCCCTCCCTCCCCATCCCGCCTCGTTTCCTCCCTGCTCCTCCTGTCACCTCCCTTTCTACACAGCAGCTCCCTCCCCTCCCCCTCTTAATCTCCCTTCCCACCACCACATTTTCACCCTGTTTTTGATGATCAATCCTCATGTTTTCTCTCCCTGGAAATGACACCTGGTAGTTGTGGTGGTAGAATTGTGGTAGAGTGTGTTTGGTGTGGTAGTGGTGGTGGTAGGGATGTGGAAGAGTGTGTTTGGTGTGGTAGTGGTGGTGGTAGGAATGTGGTACTGTGTGTTTGGTGTGGTAGTGGTGGTGGAAGTTATGGTTGGTGTGGTGGTGGTGGTCGTCGGGGTGCTGTAGTAGTTGTGTGGTGGTTGTGGTAGCGGTAGCGGTGGTAATTGTGGTTTTGGCTGTGGAAGTGTTGGTAGTAGTTGTGGTAGTGGAGCTGTAAGTTCTGATAATGCTGGTCGGTGAGGTGCGGGTACATGTGGTAGTGGTGGTAGTTATGGTACTTGAGGAAACTGCGGTGAATGCTGTAATTTTGTTGTGGTTGTGATTGTGGAGTTGGTAATTGCTTAGCTGGTTGTGTGTGTGTGTGTGTGAGGCGGGGGGGGGGGTGCGTTTGTGGGGATGGTGAGGTGATTGTGTGTGTTGAGTGTGGTTGCTATATTATGATTGTGTGTGTGTGTGTGAGTCAGCGTGGTGGTGGTGGTGGTGGTGGTGTAGCTTTAGGGTGAGCTGTGTGGAGGCTGACTGAGTAGGCGAGGCAGGGTAGGCAGGCTGTAGGCAAGCAGAGAGGAACAAGTAGGCATACAGGCTGATGACCATGCAGGCGGAGGGGGGGGGGAGCAGAGAGAGAGAGAGATGGAGGAAAGCAAGGTGAGGGGGAGGTAGGGAGGGAGAGGAAAGAAGAGTTGAGTAGGAGGGGAAGGGGGGAGGCAGAGGTAGGTAGAGAGACAGTAGGAGACAGATGATGGGGGAGGGGGTGGTCGGGAAAGTAGGGTAGGGAGGGATGGAGAGAGAGAGCGAGGAAAGGAAGAGGGAGGGGAAGAGGGAGGCAGGAGCAGTTGGAGAGAGAAAGAGAAAGAGGAAGAGGCAGAGTAAGGCAAGGGGAGGGGGTGGTAGGAAAAGATACTGAGAGGGAGAAGAAGGAATGGAGAAGAAGGGGGGAGAGAAGCAGAAAGACAAGAGGGAGGGAGAGAGAGAGAGGGGGGGGAGGGAGGGTATTCTTCAAGCCTGCCAGCAGACAAGGAAGAAATTAATTAGAAAGGTAGGTAAGGAGGAGGTAGGGAGGAAGACAAGTAGGTAGAGAGGTAAAGAAGCAGGCAAGCAAGCAGGTATGGAGGAACTTAATTAGACAGGTAGGCATGAGAGCAGATAGGTGAGCAGGTAAGAAGGTAGGAAGGTAGGTAGCTAGGGGAGTTTGGGATTAAGTGAAGGTAAGCAGTAATCAGTTGGTAGGCAGGCAAGAGGCATGCAGGTACGGTAGTTAGGCAGACTGGAAGGTACGAAGGCACCACCACATCACCACTATCATTTATCACCATCACACCACTTTCCCACGACTCACCACCTCAACCTCTATCACCACAACCATCACACCACACCACATTCTCAGTATTCACCACTCCAGCCACTATCACCACCACCACCAATCACACCACACCACATTCTCAGTATTCACCACCCCCAACCACCACCACTACCATCATCACACCACACCACATTTTCAGGACTCACCACCCCAACCACTATCACCACCACCACATTCTCAGGCCTCACCACCACCATCACACCACACCACATTCTCAGGACTCACTACCCCAACCAACACCACCACCACCTGTTGCTAGGCTGTCACCACATCCCCTTTACTATCACCACGTCACCCATCGCGCTCACCACTTCATCACTATATCACCACTTCATCACTATCAGCACACCATCGCCCCTGCCGTCCCAAGGGAGGCTTCTCGGAGGAAAAATAGACCTTAATTAATTTTTCATTGGTAATTGAAGGTTGGCTTTTGTCGGTGCGTCCTGGTGGGAGGCAACAGGCAAGGGGAAAGAGTGGTGTAGGCAGAGGTAGGCGGGAACGGGTAGGCAGAGGAAGGCAAGAACTGACGTAGGCAGGAACGGGTAGGCAGAGGAAGGCAAGAAGTAAGATAGGCAGGGTTGGAACTTGGATAGGTAGGGAGAACTGGGATAGAGAGGAAGGCAAAAGTAGAGACCGGAAGTGGTGTAGGCAGGAACTGGGTTAGGCAGAGAAAGGCACGAAGTTAGATAGACAGGGTGGTAGGTAGGGAGAACTAGGGGTAGCGATTTAGGCAGAGAGGAAGGCGAGTGGGGTAGGCGGAGGTCAAGGCAGGAACTGGGGCAGGAAAGGGGAGGCAGGAACTAGGATAAGTAGGAATTGGAGTAGGAGGAAGTAGCAGTAACCGGGACAGGTAGGGAGGTAGGAGCTGGAGTGGGCAGAGGTAGGCAGGCAGGAAGTGGGTCAGGGAAGGGATAGGCAGGAACTGGGGTAGGTAGAGGGAGGAAACAACCGGTGGACAGGGTGGTAGGCAGCAATTGGAGTAGGCAGAGATAGAGGCAGGAACCAGGATAGGCAAATGTAGAGGGAGGGAGTGGGACAGGCAGAGGTAGGGGCAGGAACTGGGGTAGGCAGAGATGGAGACAGGCACCAGGTTGGGCAGAGGGAGGCAAAAATGGGGATAGGCAAGAATTAGGGTAGGCGAAGGTAGAAGCAGGGACTGGGATAGGCAGGAGGTGGGCCGGAGACAGAGAGGAGAAAGATATGCATGAACTGAGGAAGAAAAGAAGGCAAAGAGGAAGGCAGAGAGGCATGTTGACACCTGGGATAGACAAGAGAGGTAGGAGGTAGGCAGGGAGAAGGAAGAGGCAGACAGGAAGATTGAGAGGGAGGGAGGGAGGGGTAGGCAGAGGAGGAGGTGGGAGGAAAATGGGAAGAGATGGAGGTAGGTAGGGATAGGCATAGGAGGAGAGAGGAGATAGGCAGGCAGGAACTGAGGATGAAATTGAGGCAGACTAGTTCAAGGTAGGAGGAAGATAGGTAGGCAGAGAGAGGCAGGTAGGAAGGAAGCAGAAGGTAGGCAGGGAGAAAGAGTCACAGAGCGAGGAAGGGTGAGGCAGTCAGGGATGGAGAGAGGAAAGAATTAAGGAGAGAGAGAGAGAGAGAGAGAGAGGCAGGAGATAGACATTAATTGAGGCAGGCAGGAGACAAAAGGTAGGCAGGCAGACAGGCAGGGAGATAGGATGTGGTGATTATGGTAGCAGTGGTGATAAGGTGGTAGGAATAGTGGTAATAATTGTGGTAGGAGGCGGTGATTGTGGTAGGAATAAGGTAGTAGGAATAGTAGTAGTAGTGAACCATAAACCAGGCCTTATTTGTGGTTGTAATGGTGGTAGTAGCGTTGTGGTGGTAGTAGTGATGATTTTAGTGATGATGGTTAGTGAAAACAGTGACATTTGTGGTGATTTTGGTTGTGATTTGAAGATACTGTAAACTTGCAATAGTGAAAGTGATGATTGTGGTTGTGAGTGGTGTGGTAGTGGTGAGTGGTGTGGTGTGGTAATGATGAGTGGTGTGGGAGTGGTGTTTGTTGTGGTGTGGTAGTGATGAGTGGTGTGGAAGTGGTGTTTGTTGTGGTGTGGGAGTGGTGTTTGTTGTGGTGTGGGAGTGGTGATTGTTGTGGTGTGGTAGTGATGAGTCTGGTGGTGAGGTAGTGGTGAGGCGTGTAAAAATTATGACAACTTAAACAGTTAAAGAAAATGAGATGGCAGTATATAAATAGATGAGAGAGAGAGAGAGAGAGAGCGAGAGAGAGAGAGGATTAGGAAGATAGAAGAGGGGAATATAGAAGGGAAGGAGGGGAGAAAAGTAGAGGGATGTAAATGAAGGTAAGGGAGGAAAGGGGATGAAGAGGGGAGGGAAAGCCAGTTCGTTCCAATTCGTCCCTTGGTCAGTTTGTCCCGCTGTCTAGTTCGTTTCTCTGGTCAACTGGTCCCCCTGTCCTACCAACTCGTCCCCCCTGTCCAAGCAACTCGTCCCCCTGTCCAACCAACTCGTCCCCCTGTCCAACCAACTCGTCCCCCTCTCCAACCAACTCGTCCCCCTCTCCAACCACCTCGTCCCCCTGTCCAACTCTTCCTCTTGGCCAGCTCGTCCCCTTGGCCACCTGTCTGTCCACATGGCCCCACCGTCTGTGTTCACCTGGGGATTTCTTTAATTAACCTGTGGGGGCGAGGGCAGGGGCAGCTTTAAGGTGAGGGGTTAAGGAGAGACTGAGGGAAGGTGAGGGGATAGGGAGGGACGGAGGGAAGGTGAGGAGATAGGGAGAGAGGGAGGGAAGGTGAGGGGATAGGGAGAGAGGGAGGGAAGGTGAGGGGACAGGGAGAGACGGAGGGAAGGTGAGGGGATAGGGAGAGAGGGAGGGAAGGTGAGGGGGTAGGGAGAGACGGAGGGAAGGTGAGGGGACAGGGAGAGACGGAGGGAAGGTGAGGGGATAGAGAGGGAGGGAAGGTGAGGGATAGGGAGAGAGGGAGGGAAGGTGAGGGATAGGGAGAGGCGAAGGGAAGGTGAGGGGACAGGGAGAGACGGAGGGGAGAGAGGGGGGGAAGGTGAGGGGATAGGGGGAGATGGAGGGAGGGAGGGAGAGAAGAGTGGGATGAAGGATAAAGGCGATAGTTAGAGGGAGGAAAGAGATGATGGAGAGGGGAAAAGATAATGATGAGAGAGGGAGAGGAGAAAGGAGAAGGAAGAGAATGAATTGAGAGAGGGGAAAGGAAGGAGAGAAGAGGAGGAAGAAGAAAGGAGGAGGAGAGGGAATAGGGAGTGGGAAGGGGATGAGAAGAGGAAGAAGGAGAAAAATGAGGAAGAGGAGAGGAGAAATAAAGAAGCAGAGAAGGGAACAACATTAGGGAAGAAATAGAGGAGAAAATGATGAATGGGTAAGGAAAGGGAGGCTGAGGGAGGGGATAGGGGGAGGGGAGGAAAGACAAAGGGAGGGTAGGGCAGTTAGAGGTGGAAGGGAGAAAAAAATAGAGGGGAGAGAGGGAAGGATGTTAGTGGAGAAGGGAAGGTAAATATAGAGGAAAGGGGAGAGAGAGAGTCAATTACTACACCTGGCTTCCTCACCGCCATTATCACCCCTATCCTATTTCCATTTTTACCTGTGCAATTACCACTACTTCTACTACTACTACGGTGATTACTTAGATACACATTAGGGTCCTTCGAGGTTATCTGGTTAAAATTAGTAGTAGTATTTTACTTATAGAAGAGGAAAGAGCAGTCCTGTAATTGCTACCTGTGTGTGTGTGTGTGAGAGAGAGAGAGAGAGAGAGAGCACCGCAACTCACGCAATCGATTAGTCACAGTAGATCTTCCGCAGTCATCAGTACTACCACAGCTACCACCATACCTACAACTACCACACCTGTTATTATTTCCACTACCACCACAACTACAGCAATACCACTACTACTACATTTGCAACCGCCACCACCACCACAAACACCACCACTTATCACCACTACCAGAACAACCACCATTATCACAATCACCACTATCACAGCCACCACTGTCACTACTACCACCAGTACCACAACCACACCACCACCACAATACATACAATACACAGAAAACTCAGTCGAGAATCTATTGGTTGAGATAGACATAGCCAGCAGAGGGAGAGCCAATCAGAAAACAGGATACAAAATGGGCCTGGGATCCGACCAATGGGAGGGTAGGATACAGATGAAGGAATTTGAATCTGGCCAATCAGAAGAGAGTATTTTTCTGCTTTTAGTTTGATTTGAAGAAGCGGGGGTAAATTTTGAATATATGAATGGAGGCGGTAGGTAAGTAGATAGATAGATAGATAGATAGATAGATATGTAGATATAAAAAGATAAATATATATAGACAGTAGAAGACATTGTTTATATATATATTGATAGATAAACATAGAGATAGATAGATGGAGCTTAAGTAAATGATAGAGCTAAGTCAGGAATATTAGAGAGAGAGAGAGAATCAAATATGCGCATGACCTAATACGCTGTCATACAAATGTTGGTTGAACACACACACACACTCTCTCTCTCTCTCTCTCTCTCTCTCCCATATATATTCAGTGAAGGGATTTAGGAGGCTTTAAAAGGAGAGCCTTTGGGAGTGAGGCAGGTGTGGTGGTGGTGGAGGCAGGTGTATGGTGGTGGTGGAGGAGGAGGCAGGTGTGTGGTGGTGGTGGTGGAGACAGGTGTGTGGTGGTGGTGGTGGAGACAGGTGTGTGGTGGTGGTGGTGGAGGCAGGTGTGTGGTGGTGGTGGTGGAGGCAGGTGTTTGGTGGTGGTGGTGGAGGCAGGTGTGTGGTGGTGGAGACAGGTGTGTGGTGGTGAGGCAGGTGTAATGGTGGTGAGGCAGGTGTAATGGTGGTGAAGGCAGGTGTGGTGGTGGTGAGTCAGATGTGGTGGAGAATAATGTACAATTTATCTCTCTCTCTCTCTCTCTCTCTCTCTCTCCACCCACTCTAATCCCTCCCCCTCCCCTCATATTCTTTCGCCCTAATCCTCCACTGCCTTTCCCCTCCCTCCCTCTCCCCTCCCCTTAATCCCCTTACATTACCCTCCCTTTCCCCTCTCTCTCTCTCTCTCTCACACACACACACACACACACACACACACACACACACACACACACACACACACACAGCAAATATTCCACCTCAAAAACAGAAATGAAGAAAAGAGGCAAAAATTAATTGAAATTCTCCCCCCCCCCTTTTTCTATATATATATTTTTCGACGTTAAAAAAAAAAAAATAAATAAAAACTAGTAGAAAAATTTTTACCTCTATTTTTTGTCTTTTTAATGCGTTGTGATTTGCGTTCAGGCGTTTGATGTAGAGTTTTTGGAATGTGTGTGTGTGTGTGTGTGTGTGTGTGTGTGTGTGTGTGTGTAAGAGAGAGAGATTGAGTGTGTTTGTGTTCGTGTGTGTATATTAGATAGTGAGCATGCTTGCGTGTGTGTGTTTGCGTTTGTGAATAATGGAAGTGTGTGTGTTTTTAGTCATCCTGTGCGCCACCGATATACCTCAGTACACACACACACACACACATACATACATACATACGTGCACAAACATGCGTACGCATATATTTCACACGTTTGTCACACATGATGCTGTTTTTCTACACACACACACACACACACACACACACACACACACACACACACACACGAGGAACTGCGAGACAAGCTTTCACTGTGGCCTCTTCATCACAGCGGGGTCAGAGGTCAAGACTAAGGGAAGGTCAGGTGTTTTATAAGGTGAGAGAGAGAGATTAGGTTAGATTACTGTGAATTTTACCTTAAGCTTGTACAAATAGGGCGTAGGATTATTATTATTATTATTATTATTATTATTATTATTATTATTACTTCTTCCATTGGCTTTAGGTGGTGGTGGTGGTGATGATGATGATGATGATGATGATGATTATGATTATGGTTATTATTATTATTATTATTATTATTATTATTTTGCTAGGTTAATAAAAGTATATACAAGATACGGGTAGTCAACAGATTAATCTAAACTCAGATCTGCAAATTAAAAATAATATTTCGGTTGGCTTGGTGATAAAATGAGAAGTATTTGGGAAGTATAGGCAGATATTTGGGGTCTCTCTCTCTCTCTCTCTCTCTCTCTCTCTCTCTCTCTCTCTCTCTCTCTCTCTCTCTCTCTCTCTCTCTCTCTCTCTGTCGTGCTTGAGTTATTTATAGATGTTTAGATTAGAGTATTATTAAGGTTACGTCAGAGAGCGAGAGAGGATGGTGGGGGGGGGATGTGGTGGTTGTGGTAGTGGTGGTGGTAGTGTTTGGTGTGGTAGTGGTGGTGATAGTGTTTGGTGTGGTAGTGGTGGTGATAGTATTAGGTGTGGTAGTGGTGGTGATTGTGTTAGATGTGGTAGTGGTGGTGATTACGTTGTCGTAATGGTGGTGATAGTGTTGTGGTATAGTGGTGATAGTGGTAGTGGTGGTGGTAGTTAGGTGTGGTAGTGGTGGTGATAGTGTTCGGTGTGGTAGTGGTGGTGATAGTGTTCGGTGTGGTTAAGGTGGTGATAGTGTTAGATGTGGTAGTGGTGGTGATGGTGTTAGGTGTGGTAGTGGTGGTGATAGGTATGGTAGTGTGGTGATAGTTGTGGTTTCTGTAGTGTAGTGGTTATGCATCATCTTTAGTTGTGGTGAGTGTAGTGGTAGGAAGAATGTTAATAGTCATGGTAGTGATGGTAGCGGTACCATTACTACTACTATTACCACTACTACTATAGTTGTTGTTGTTGCTATTGTTGTTTTTAGTCCATTGGTGACCGGCAAATACCAGTTTATTCTTTCTTTTTTTTTTGTAATTGGAGAATGTTGTATTGTGTGTCGTCAAGGGTGAATGCGATTGTTTTGTGTGTGTGTGTGTGATTCTGTGTTTGTGTGTGTGTGTGTGATTCTGTGTTTGTGTGTGTGTGTGTGTGTGTGATTCTGTGTTTGTGTGTGTGTGTGTGTGTGTGATTCTGTGTTTGTGTGTGTGGTGCGATTACTTTGTGTTTGGAGCGGCTGTGGGATGGATTGTGTTGTTTGTGTTTGTGGTGTGTGATTTTTGTTGTGTTGGTTCATTGTTCTTCTGCAGCTGTCTTGTTACGGGAGAGAGAGAGAGAGAGTTACAGCGTTGTATTGATGTATGTTGTGTGCTTTAGTGTTTGTGGAGGAAGGAATGTGTGTGTGTGTGTGAATCATATACCAGTCTTGTTCTTCCACACATTCCTTCACCCCCTCCTTTCCTGTCCTCCTCCTCCTCCTCCTCCTCTCTCTCTCTCTCTCTCTCTCTCTCTCTCTCTCTCTCTCTTTCTGTGTGTGTGTGTGTGTGTGTGTGTGTGTGTGCAGTTACCGGATGCTTGTGTGTTTATCAGTAAACCTCTCAAACTCTCCCACCCTCTCTCCTCTCGGCTGTCAGTCCTACACCTATCTCTCTCTCTCTCTCTCTCTCTCTCTCTCTCTGTAAGACTTCTATGATTAGAATATTAAGGTCGGATCACTTGGAAAATAAGGTCTGCTCTCTCTCTCTCTCTCTCTCTCTCTCTCTCTCTCTCTCTCTCTCAAGCATTTCTTCAAGACGATGATGTGTATATCTTAAGTTACCTGTGTATTTGTTTATAAGTGCGTGCGTGCGTGCGTGTGTGTGTGTGTGTGTGTGTGTGTGTGTGTGTGTGTGTGTGTGTGTGTGTGTGTGTGTGTGTGTTTGGCATGCACACTTTTATCTAAGACACTTTCTCATGTTACCATTGCATTTATTTTTAACTGTCTCCTAATCCATCCATCTCTGTCAATCTATCTGTTTGTCTATCTATCTATCTGGACATTTTATTTATCTATCATCGTGCCCATCTGTATACCTATATATATCTACTTGTGTCAGTATGTGTAAATTGGTATCTATTTATCTATCGATCTATTAGTCTACGTACCGCATATACCTTACCATTGTGTTTTCACCTTGCTGTCTTTCCACGGCTGTCACTTGCTGTCAGTCTATCCAGCCGTATTTTCTACTTCCGTCTATCTTATCAGTCTGTCTATCTATCGCCCAGTCTTGAAAATAAGTGGCCTTCATACAGGTAACTCCTTTTCTGTCCCTCCTCAGTAACGACCCATTTTTTGCCACACCTCTCCCGTCTCCCTAAAATACATTAATATTTCCTCTCCCCCCTCCTTTATTTATTTATTTTTTTTAATATTCTCAGTATTAAAAAAGAACTACCAGGTGTTTGTATTAGTTTTATCTGTTTATCTATTGGTATTTGTGTTTATTTGTGTTTTTGTTTATCTATTTTTGTTTATCTGTCTATTTATATGTTTATGTTTATCTGTATATATCTATCTATTTGTTAATCTTTGTTTATCTACCTGTATTTTTGTTTATCTATATGTCTATCTATCTGTTTATATGTATGTCCATGGTGATGATGATGTATCTATTCATAACATCTGTATCAGTTTTTTATCACTCCTTTTGTCTGGCTATATCAGTATTGCCAGTTACCTTATACCAGAATTTGAGAGAGAGAGAGAGATTCCCAGGCCCAACCTTCGTTTTCTTAAAGCCTTTGCAACCTTCAGTGAAAGAAAATGGAGTGTGTACTAGATTCAGGTTAACCTATTATAGATTTGTCTAGTTTCTCTCTCTCTCTCTCTCTCTCTCTCTCTCTCTCTCTCTCTCTCTCTCCCCCCCCCTTCACCGCGGTAATGTCGTTACTTCCTTTCCTTTCCCCTCATATTTTCTCTCTCTCTCTCTCTCTCTCTCCTTCACCGCGGTAATGTCGTTACCTCCTTCCCTTTCCCCTCATTTCCTCTTCCTTCCCCTCTTCCCGCCGCCGTCTTCCTCCCTTCCATCCTGTCTTCCTTCCACCTTCCCTCCCTCTCTCATATTCCCCTCCTCCCTCCCTCTCTTCCTCTCCTCCTCCCTATCTCCCTCCTTTCCTCTGTTCCCATTCTTCCTTCTTCTCTTCCTCTTCGTCTTCCCATTCCTCTTATCTCTTCCTCTCCTTCTCTCTCTTTATCTTCCTCCCTCTTCCTGTATGATCTTCCCTCATTCTCTTCTCTTACCAAGTCTGTTCATTCTTTTCTTCCCTATCTTTTACTTGCTAACCCTTTCCTTCTTCCTCTTCTTCCTTCCTTCTTCCTCTTCTTCCTCTCTGCCCTCCTTTCTACCTCCCTTCCCTCCTCCTCGTTCTTTTCATTCTGTTTCTTCCACACCTTTCTCTCACAGTTTCTTATCTTTCCTCCCTTCCCCTTCTCTTTCTTTATAATTTTCAATGTTAACTCTCTCTCTCTCTCTCTCTCTCTCTCTCTCTCTCTCTCACCTTTTTTCTGTTATCGTTAGTATTAATGTTTTTTTTTTGTTAACGTTGTTTTCAGTGTTATTCGTTTCTCCAAGTCATCTCTTCGATTTCTTCTTTGGAACATTTTTTTTTTCTGTTTTCGTGTCCAGTCATCTCGCTCTCTCCTCTCGTCCTTCCACATCCCTTTACTTTATTATTATTATTATTATTATTATTATTATTACTATTATTGTTGTTATTATTATTATTATTACTACTACTACTACTACTACTACTACTGCTACTGCTACTACTTTTACTACTACTACTACATACCTCACTATCTTCCAGCCTCCCTGCCTACCTACCTCACGCTGTTTCTCTCTGCCTTCTTGCCTGCCTGCCTCACTCTCGTCCGCGCCTACGTAACTACTTCTATATGCCTCTCCATTCCCCCTCCCCCCGCCATCTAACTTACCTGCCTCCGTCTTCTAATGCTTGCCTCACACGTTCCATCCCACCTACCTACCTACCTAATATGTTTGCCCGTCTGATGCCTACCCACCTACTTACCTACCTACTTACCTCCCTACTTTTAAGCCTACAATTATGCCTGCCTGCTGTACCCCCACCCCCCTATTATTGGCAACCGTGTGTGTGTGTGTGTGTGTGTGTGTGTGTGTGTGTGTGTGTGTGTGTGTTTAAGGTGTTGTAAGTGCGTGCTTGGAAGGATGTGTGTGTGTGTTTATGTGTAAGAGAGAGAGAGAGAGAGAGGACTCGAGTGACAGAACGAGTTTGGTGATGGCTTGGTTGGCAAGGCTCCGGTCTGGCGAGAGAGAGAGAGAGAGAGAGAGAACTGGGGAGAGAGGGAACGAGGAAGGAGAGAGGGATGGAGAGAAGAGGGGAGGAAAAAAGGAAGGGGAGTGGAAAGAGAAGAGGGGAATGCAAGGGTGGGGAGCATGCGGGATGAGGGAGGGAGGGAGGCATGGAGAGAAGCTGAGAGGGGAGAGAAAAGGAGAGGAAGGGAGGGAGGCAGGAGGGGAGATAGTATTTAGGCGTAGGAGAGAGAGAGAGAGAGAGAGAGAGAGAGAGAGGGCATAAGAGGGCGTTAGGCTAGAGGGAGGGAGATGGGGAGGAGGAACAAATTGAGGGTGCTAGGACGGAGGGAGGGAGGGAGGGAGGGAGGAAGGTGAAATGTAGGTAAGGAGGGAGGGAGGGAGGGAGGGGGATGATTAGGGAGACAAAGGTGAAGGAAATGAGTGGGAGGGAACAGGAAAAGAGGGAGGAGAAACACACACACACACACACACACACACACACACACACACACACACAGAAATAGGCATAGGAGAGAACGAACAAGGTAGACAGATCGGCAGATAGACAGAGGGAGAGAGAGAGTAGGGAGGAAAAGAGGAAGAGAAAGGTGAGTTGGGGAGGAGGAGGGTAAGGGTAGGGAGGAGAGGAAATTAGCAAGAAGGGAGGAGAGTAGGTTAAAAGGAAGGTAGACAAAGAAGGGAGAGAGGAGGAAGGTAGGCACGAAGTGAGAGAGAGAGAGAATAGACAAGACGATAAGGGGTACGTGAGAGTAGGGAGGGAGAAGATTAGAACGAAGGGAGGGAGGTTGGTGTTCGTAGGTAGGGAGTAAGGGGTAGGGTAGGTAGGCAGGAGGTAAGAATAGGCATAAAGGGAGGAAAGAAGGGAGAGAGAGAGAAAGATGAGAGAGAGGGGGAGGAATGAGCAAGGAAAGATAGGTAGGTAGTATGAAGGGAGGTTTGGAGGGAAGGAGAGAGAGAGTATGGAGAGAGAGGAGAGTGAAGGGAAGGAATGAGCAAGGAAGTGAATGAAAAGTAGGTAGTATGAAGGGAGGTTTGGAGGGAGAGAGTATGGAGAGAAGGTATGAACGGAGGGAGAGAGGGAGGGAGTCAAAAGGGGAAGGGAGGGGTAGGGGTGTGTAGGCAGGGAGGTAGGTAGGTATGTGCCAGTGAGGGAGTGCCCAACTGTGTACGGTGGAGGGAGGAGGGTTACTGTGCGGTGTGTGTGCTTCATCTCATTCTCGTCTCTAGTGTGAAGGAAGTGTGATACAAGTGTGATTCAAGGTTGTATGTAGTGTGAGGTGAGACAGAACAGTAGAGGTTGAAGGAAAGAAAGGTGTGGGTTTGCCTATCTCTAGCACTCACTCTCATCTCCAGAGTGAGGCAAGTATGATAAAAGTGTGAGGGAAGGAAGTGTGATAGAAGTGTGAAGGAAGGAAGTGTGATAGAAGTGTGAAGGAAGGAAGTGTGATAGAAGTGTGAAGGAAGGAAGTGTGATAGAAGTGTGAAGGAAGGGTGATAGAAGTGTGAAGGAAGGAAGTGTGATAGAAGTGTGAAGGAAGGAAGTGTGATAGAAGTATGAAGGAAGGAAGTGTGATAGAAGTGTGAGGGAAGGAAGTGTGATAGAAGTGTGAAGGAAGGAAGTGTGATAGAAGTGTGAAGGAAGGAAGTGTGATAGAAGTGTGAAGGAAGGAAGTGTGATAGAAGTGTGAAGGAAGGAAGTGTGATAGAAGTATGAAGGAAGGAAGTGTGATAGAAGTGTGAAGGAAGGTTGTGTGATGTGAGAATTCAGAAGTTTGAAGGAAATAGGATTGTGTGTTGTAGTCATACTTAGCACTCACCCTCGTCTCTAGTGTGATATAAGTGTGAAGGAAGGTTGTGTCAAGTGTGAGGGGAGAGTTTAGAGGTTTGGAGGAAAGGGGTGTGACGATTCTGAAGTGTGCAGAAGTAAAGACTGAAGGAAGAAGTTTAGTGTGAGTGGTACTTCCTTAGCACTAACTCTGAAGTGTGAGAGAAGGCTGTGAAGTGTGAGAAAGAGTGAGGTATATACTGTATCTGAAGTGTGGAAAATTGTAGTGAGGAGTATATTGTATCGTGTGAAGGAGTGAGGTGTATTTTGTATCTTAAGTGTGAAGGAGGGAAGTATGTATTGTGAAGGAAAGTGTGAAATGTGAAGGACGAGTGGGGCTTATGTGGTACCGCTTTTTGCCGTATCTCTAGTCAAGGAAATGGGAAGGAAGAAGGAAGGTTATGAAGCGTGTACCTCTTTATGTCCTCACTCTAAGTCAAGGAAGTGGGAAGGAAGGAAGGAAGGTTATGAAGTGTGAAGTAAGCTTGATTTGATGGGAAAGTGGACAGGAGATGGAAAAGATGAGGGAAGGGTTTAGGTGTGTGTGTAAATGAGATAAAATGTTGTGAAACGTGGATGAGAAGTGGGTTATGTGTGGTGGTGCTTCCTATTCACTCTGGTAAGTGTGAGGGGGAGTGTGTGAAGTGTGATGAAGGGCTATGAAGTGTGAGGGAAGTGTAAATTGGAAGTTTGGAGCAAGAAAAAGGGTGAATGAAAGTTTGTAGAGGCAGGAGATCCTAAGAGGAGTGTGTGTGTGTGTGTGTGTGTGTGTGTGTGTGTGTGTTTGTGTGTGTGTGTAACAAAACAATTAGAAAGGCAAGGACGACGTAAGGGGGGGGGTGTAGTGTGAAGAGGGACCTAGTGTGATGAATGCAGTGAAGAGGACGGTGAAGTGTGAGTAGAGGCAGTGAAGTGTGATGAGTGCAGTGAGGAGAATGATGAAGAGTGAGGGGGGGGACAGGGGAGTGTGATGAGAGTGTAGTGAAGAGAATGGAGAAGTGTGAGGGGAGACAGTGAAGTGTGATAGCTGCAGTGAGGAGAACGGCGAAGTGTGAGGGAGGGCAGTGAAAAGATAGGTGAAATGTGATGAAAGTGCCGTGAAGGAAATGGTGAAAATATGAAGAGAGTGACAGTGAAGTATGGACCAGAGACTTGAGAGTAGGTGGCAGTGTGGTGACGAAGTGGGTGATGATTGTGATGACTGCGGCTCAAAATTGATTGATATGTGTTGATTGAACCTCCAGAGTGATTGATAGTAGTGGTGACCTGGATGTGGTGCAACTCGA
>NC_137065.1:1925000-1935000 GCF_032717465.1 Coenobita brevimanus | reverse complement strand
CAGATAAAAAGGCTTCATTACCTGTTTTTTCCTTCCCCTTTAATAGACGACATGAGAGAGAGAGAGAGAGAGAGAGAGAGAGGCTATTGATAGGTATTTGGGTGAAGAGTGGATGGGGAAGAGGTTGATGAATAAAGGATGGGTATTTAGAGAGAGAGAGAGAGAGAGGCTATTGTTAGGTATTTGGGTGAAGAGTGGATGGGGAAGAGGTTGATGAATAAAGGATGGGTATTGAGAGAGAGAGAGAGAGAGAGAGGATGTAAACAGCCAGTGTTGATAAGGGGTTGGAGAGAGGTGCAGGGGAAGGATGCAACAGGTAGAGAGAGAGAGAGGTGCAGGGGAGGCTCCGTAACACCTCTTCTTTAGCGATTTATTTAGCATGTTACAGTGAGGCTGGAAATAAGGACAGTGAGGCTAGAAAGGGCACTGAGGCTGGAAATAAGGGCAGTGGGGCTGGAAATAAAGACGGACTGGAAATAAGGAAGATGAGGCTGGAAATAAGGGCAGTGAGGGTTGTGTACAAGAAATACGGTAATAAGGCTAGTAATGAGGGAATAAGGTGGATGATGATGAAGGAGCGTGTGGGTAATGATGAGAATGGACCTGTGATGAGGGTAGGTTGAGGAATAATAAGCAGGGAGGGGAGGGGAGGGGGGAGAAGGAGAGGGAGGAAAGGTGAAGATGTAAGAGGGAAGGAGAGGAGGGGAGAGTGGGAAGGAGTGAAGGGGGAGGGGAAGAGGAAGAAAGGAGAGGGGAGGGGGAAAGAAAGGGAGAAAAATGTGAAGCTTTAAGATGGAACGAGAGGAGAGGGAAGGAGTGAAGGGGGAGGAGAGTAGGGGAGGGGTAAAGAGAGGAGGAAAAAGATGAAGCCGTAAGATAGAAAGAGAGGAGAAGGGAGAGGACAGGAGTGCAGGGGAAGGGAGGGGAGAAAAAAGAGGTGAAGGGGGAGGGGAAGAGAGCGGGGAAGAAAGGAGTAAAGGGAAGAAGGGGGAAAAAAGTGGAGCTTGAAAAATGAGAAAGGTGGGGAGGAGAGAAGAAAGGAGAGGGGGAAGTGAAGTGAGGGAAATGGAGGGGAGGGGAGGAGAGACGAGAAGAAGGGTAAGAATAGAAAAAGCGAGACGTGACGGAGGGGAGAGAAGATGGGGGAGGTAAAGTAAGGAATGGGGAGGGGGTAAGATGAGGAATGTAGGGGAAGGGATGGGGAAGTGAAATTGGGATATGAGAGGTTGGGTAAGGTGAGGGGAAAAGGAGGGAGAGGTAAAGTAAGGTAAGGTTAGAGAAAAGGGAAAGAAGGGTAAGGTAAAGGAAGAGTTGAATGAGGTATGGGGAGGTAGAATGAGGGAGTTAGAGGTAAGATAACATGAAGGATGGGGAGGGAAGAAGGTAAGGAATGGGGGGGGGAGTAAAATTAAGGTAAGGAGTGGGTATCCTGACAACGCATCTCAAGGAGAAAAGGTGAGAGGATTTCAGAGGTGTACCATAATTAGATATCTGCCAGGTGTGCTAATTGCCCACGTAATGAGAGAGGGTTGCAGGTAGGTAAATAATTGGCTTGATAATGAGCACAGGTGATTAATTAGTAGATAGATGGACTAAATTAGGTAGATAAATAGGTAGACTTAGGAGGTAGGGGTCAGACTGATTAGATAAAGGATAGACAGGTAATTAAGTAGGTAGGTAGATGAAGTTAGATATATAATTGTAGACTAAATAGATAAGCAATTCAGTTAATTTACTAGGTTATCTCTCTCTCTCTCTCTCTCTCTCTCTCTCTCTCTCTCTCAACTTAGGTACGAGTGAATCTCCTTGGTTACGAGTCAACCAGCCCTCCAATCTGACTACACCTGGCCATCACCTGAACTGTAGGGGGTTAGGGATTATTGCCAGGTTAGAGTAGACGGACTGTAGGCAGCTAGTAGGCAGGCTGAATGGTAGTTCCTTACTTATGAGGGAAGAAAACATTATTAGGAGGGTAGGTTATTAAGTAGATAAGTAGAAGGGTAGATAATTAAGTAGACAGGTAAACAATTAAGGAGACACGTAAACACCTCTATCTTAGCGATTTATTTTGAGTTATTTGGATGGTAGGTGATTTAAGTAGACAGGTAAACAATTAAGGAGACACGTAAACACTGCTCTGAGGCCTGGATCCTAGATGGGAAAATTCTCAACACCTCTACCTTAGCGATTTATTTTGCATATTATATACTTATGTTTTCGTGCCCGTTACTGAGGCAAATTGTGTTGCTACTAGAAATGTTAAATTAATATGGGGACTATCAAGGTGTAATAGACCATGGCATCTACTCCTTAGCGATTTATTTATTTATTTATTTTTTTTTACGCCTTTGTCCTCCTGTTCGTTCATGAGGCAAACTATGTTGGAACTTAAAACACACACACACACACACACACACACACACACACACACACACACACACACACACACACACACACACACACACACACACACACAGGTTCTTGGACATTAAAGTGTAAACAGTATGAGACAGAAAATAAAGAATACATCTGAACAGTTAATGATAGGAGAGAGAGAGAGAGAGAGAGAGAGAGAGAGAGAGAGAGAAGAAGGTATCGTGTCCAAGCATTGAGGTGTAAAGAGACAAATAATTAAGGACACAGGTAATGATACAGGTGTTTGTGGTGCAGGGAGGGTTAAGGTGTTATTGGCCTCCGCCTGTGGTAATTTGTTATTGAATGGCGCCCCGCTCTCAGGGCTGTGGTGTGTGGTGTTGACGTCTGTGTGGTGTAGTGTGGTGTGGTGTTGTGGTGTATTAATGTGATGTGGTGTGGTGTTGTAGTGTATTAATGTGATGTGGTGTAGCGTAGTGTGGTGGTGTGTTATGATGTTTTGGTGTGGTATGGTGGTGGTGGTGGTGGTGTATTATGTTGTGTGGTGGCGTGTTATGATGTTTTGGTGTGGTATGGTATGGTGGTGTGGTGTGGTGGTGTTTTGTGATGTTTTGTTGCAGCCTGTTCGGTGTGGTGTGGTGGTGTTAATGAAGTGGTGTGGTATAGTGTATTGTTGTTCGGTGGTTGTGAATGTCCTAAATGATGGATTCACGTTGATGAGTAGGGATTGTGTTGGCTCCTATTACCCTGTGGGGACGTTGATGATGGGATGTTGAAACGGGAAGGGGAAAAAGGGAGAGGGTTGATGATGATGATGATGATGGGAGGGTGAAAAGGGAGGGGGAAGAGAGAGGGTTTGTGATTATTATAGTTGTTTATTACTATTATTATTATTTATTATTATTTTTGTTATTCCAGTGTTCGGTACCGTTATAATTATCACCAAATTAATGTCACAAATACAATGTCAGCCTCTGCTTTCCACGGAATAACTATCTCATCTCTGCTGATGCCACTCCATCTCGTCTGTAAAAACCTCCACCACTACTTTTGACGGCCTCTGTATTGCAACACTCCCACTGATTAATTTGTGTGTGTGTGTGTGTGTGTGTGTGTGTGTGTGTGTGTGTGTGCTGTGTTGCGTTGTTTTTTTGTTTGTTTTTTTAACGGTGGTAATTTTCAGATTGTACAGTGTTATAAGATGCATATGACACTTTTGGTAAAGGCTATGTAACAAGGTTGATTTTTATGGAAAGTGATATGGTATACTCGTGTGTGTATATAATGTCTATTGATCTTTCTGTCTATAGAGAGGGAGATCCATTGGTACCATGAGATTAAAAGAAAAAATATATATCACCTTATTTATTCCAAGCCACGCATTCGACCTGTTGTGCTATGCCGCCAAACCTGATATATTAGATGGGTTTTATGATGATGGATATTAAATCGTGTGTATAACTGCTGAGAATTGCGTAGGCATATGTGATGGTAAGTGGCGTTGTGGCCCCTTCATACTGAGCACTGTTGTGATGCCTTTACCCCTGTTTATGTATACCTGTGTTATTTCTGAGGGAAGGGGTCGAGTGGTACCTTTTAAGATGTGTTGGGACCTTAAGGTAAACATGAATAAGTAGTGTTATTGTCCTGTGAATTCCTCTTATTACAGGTTTATGCTAAAATGCCAAATATGTCTTATAATGTAAAACACCTCTGTATTTTGGATGACGGAAACTGGAATTCCAAAGACGTTGAAGAAAACAGATGCCGGAATATGTAGATCCTATTCATGTGTTTTGTTATAGAAAATGAATGTTGTCAAAATATTCCATTGTAAGAGTTTGCCAAAGCCATCTTAAGTTCATGTACAGGAACTTCAGACTTAAGGATGTTTTGCATGCCTTACAAGTTAACTGAAAGAAACATAAATCATTCCATATTCTAAACTGACGAACTTGCAGCCTTCAAGATGTTCCGTAAGGGCTAAGAATATGCTCAAGAAGGCAGAAGTATTTCCTTGTTCCAGATTAATGCAGTAGTGGTCTTCAGAATGTGTCCTGAATTCTGAGAGGTAAATAAGAACATAGAGCGTCATTGAAGGGCAAATTATCGACAGCAGAAACCTTCTAGATGTTTTCCCAGTGCTACACATAAGTGTAAAGGAAAAAACAGTTCCATATTTCTAGGTATATGAAAAGAATGAAGATGGTTTTCAAGGTCAAGAAATAGGGCTGAAGGCAACAAAATATCCCCCTGTTTTAAGTAACCAAAACTACTCTTATTCAGATTTAACTACTTTAGTATGTTTGGCGTGTTTTGTAAGTATTTGTAAGACTTAAGGAACTACGATATTTAAGATGTTTTGTGAGCCATGTAGAAAGTCTTAAAGTATTCTGCTGTGATTTGACGAACTGTGATCAAGATGTCTCCTGAGCTACGTAGAAAATTGTAAACCATTCCTGTATTCTGACGTATACTAACTACAGTCTTCATGTTTCACGAGCTACGTAGGAAATCGTAAAGCATTCCCGTATCCTGACGTAGCGACATACGGGCTTCAAGATGTCTCGTGACCTGTGTAGAAAAAATTAAAAGTCTTCTTGTATTGTAAAGCCCTTGATGTTTCGCGACCCACATAGAAAATCATAGAGCATTCCCGTATTCTGACGTCGCGACATACAAGCTTCAAGATGTTTGGTGACCTGTGTAGAGAAAGTTAAAAGTATTCTCGAAGTCCAAGATGTTTCGCGAGCTACGTAGAAAGTCCCTTCAGCTGGACCGTAGCACCCTGGAGAAGAACCGCTCAGATGGACGGCGTGGCTCCCTCTCAGACAAAACAGAGAAGGGTGTTGCTCCCTCCACTCACCTCCTGCACCACCACCACCACCACCACCCCCACCATCACCACCACCACCACCACGAGAAGGAGCGACGGGGCTCTCTGGTTGTCAGGTGATGATGGAACACTTGATTGATCTTGTATGGTACTTTTTTTTTATGGGTATCATGCTTATTTGTCGTATCTCTTTTTTTTTAGTGTTACATATTTTCATCATCCTGGCATACTTCTTTACGTACCGTCAGTTTTGTCTTAGCCCTCCTTTTCTGGCTGTGTCCTTCCTGATGTCCTTTTCTGGCTGTGTCCTTCCTGATGTCCTTTTCTGGCTGTGTCCTTCCTGATGTCCTTTTCTGGCTGTGTCCTTCCTGATGTCCTTTTCTGGCTGTGTCCTTCCTGATGTCCTTTTCTGGCTGTGTCCTTCCTGATGTCCTTTTCTGGCTGTGTCCTTCCTGATGTCCTTTTCTGGCTGTGTCCTTCCTGATGTCCTTTTCTGGCTGTGTCCTTCCTGATGTCCTTTTCTGGCTGTGTCCTTCCTGATGTCCTTTTCTGGCTGTGTCCTTCCTGATGTCCTTTTCTGGCTGTGTCCTTCCTGATGTCCTTTTCTGGCTGTGTCCTTCCTGATGTCCTGTTCTGGCTGTGTCCTTCCTGATGTCCTGTTCTGGCTGTGTCCTTCCTGATGTCCTGTTCTGGCTGTGTCCTTCCTGATGTCCTGTTCTGGCTGTGTCCTTCCTGATGTCCTGTTCTGGCTGTGTCCTTCCTGATGTCCTGTTCTGGCTGTGTCCTTCCTGATGTCCTCTTCTGGCGCTGTCCTTCCTGATGTCCTTTTCTGGCTCTGTCCTTCCTGATGTCCTTTTCTGGCTCTGTCCTTCCTAATCAGTCCTTTTCTTTCTCTCTCCTTCCATTTCTCGCATGTTTTCGTCTTCATTCATCCTACCATCATTATCGTTCTTCCTTCTTTTCATCTCAGTTATTTATCAGCTCTTCCACTTGTCCCTTTATCCATCCATCCTTTCATTCATTCCTCCATCCATCCATCCATCCATCCATCCATTCATTCCTCCATCCATTCCTCCATCCATCCATCCATCCATCCATCCATCCATTCATTCCTCCATCCATCCATCCATCCATTCCTCCATCTATCCATCAATCCATTCATTCATCCATTTATCCATCTGTCACGTCTTCGTTATCCATAATTCTTTATTTTTAGTATTATTTTCCATTCTTTCCAAAATATAAATTGATTAAAGACATGTTCTTTTATTATTATTATTATGATGATGATGATGATTATTATTATTATTTATTATTATTATTATTATTATTATTAATATTATTATTATTATTATTATCTGCAATAATCTGTGCTGCTCATGCCCATCTTCCTCTGAGGTGATAAAACATGGGATTATGGTATTTTGTGCTGTTAGTCGTTTTGCTCTTATGTTGGAGAGAGAGAGAGAGAGAGAGTTAAATTAGTTCAGATTAAGTAAAGGTAGGAGGTCAGAGGAAATAAATTTTAGGCCTTGAAATATAGCAGGTGTCTAGGTTAGATTAGGTTGAGAGAGGGAGAAAGAGAGAGACAGAGAGAGAGAGCAAACAAACATGTAAAATACATTGTGTGTCAAGGTCAGGGTAGGTTAGGATGGGCCAGGTCGGGTCAAGTTTGGTTAAATTTAGAAAGCGGGTCATGGAAGATCACTGGGGGAGAGAGAGAGAGAGAGAGAGGAGTAGAGAGAAAGAAGAGGAGTGGAAAGAAAGGAGAAAGAGGAGAGGAGTGGAGAGAGAGGGGATATGATGGCAGCTGAGAGGAAAGGAAGATGAGAGGAAGTGAGGGAGTCAAGAGAGGAAAGAAAGATGAGAAGAGAGGAGAGGGGTGAGACGAGGCGAAGAAAAGAAAGGAGAGAAGGCAGGATGAGAGAGAAGAGTGGGTGGGAAATGAAAGATGATGAGAGCAGGGAAGTGAAGTGAAATGGAGTGAGGTAGACAACGTAAGGAAAAGAGAGGAGAAGAGAAGGAAGGGTAGGAAATGAAAGTTGATGCCAGAAGGGAAATGAGGTGAAATGGAGTGAGGTAGGCAACGTAAGGAGAGGAGAGGAAACGTTGAAAGGGAAGAGGAGATGATCAAGTTAGAAATGAGTATAAGGGAGAGGTTACTGAGTCATGAGGTGAGGTGAATGACGTCAACTTTTATGGCGTCACGATAGGTTACTTGGTTTCCTAGCAACGCATGTACCGCCACCCCCCCCCTTCTCTCTCTCTCTCTCTCTCTCTCTCTCTCTCTCTCTCTCATTAAGTTTTCATTTTTTTCTTACCAATTTCGCACCGCTCCTTTTTCATCCTTTGCCCCTCCCCCCGTCTCTCTCTCTCTCTCTCTCTCTCTCTCTCTCTCTCTCTCTCTCTCTCTCATATTTGCCAAGAACACACTCCTTTCTTCGACTTAAGGCGCCTCCATTCTTTTTTTCTCCTTTTTCTCCAGTTTTTCTCTCTCTCCCTTCCCCTCCTCTGCTCTTCCACCTTCTCTCCACTCCCTCTTATTCTCAATACCCTTCCCTCCTGTTCCTCTCCCTTTCGGTTCTCTCCCTTTCTCCTCATCCTTTCAGTCTTCTCAATTTCTCCCTTTCCCAACCCTTCTTCTGTACTTCTCTTATCCCTCCCCTTTCCTCATCCCTCCCTTCTCCCCCGACCCTTCCTACCCCTTTCTTCAGTTTTCCTCCCCTCCGTTCCCTCGCTCTGTCCGTCTCCTGCCCTTGAGAATCCCTTCCTCCTCCCCTCTCCCTCTCCCTCTCTCCTCTCCTCTCCTCTCCTCTCCTCTCCTTCCCCACGTCAGCCTCGTATTTTCAAAGTTCAATAATTTTCCCTCCTTTTTCCCTCACTTTCTCCCCCATTAAGTATCTTCCTTTTTCCTCCTTCCCTCCTCTTTTCTTCTTGTTTCTTCCCTTTCCTCTCCTCTTTTATCCCTTTCCCTTCCTTCCCTTCTTTCTCATTCCTCTCCATCCCTTCTTCCTCTTTCCTATTCATCCCTTCTTTCCTTTCCTTCCCTTCCCTTCTTTCCTTGTACCTCACTTTTTCATCTCCCCAACCATATGCCTATTTTTCCCTCTCCCTCCCCTTTTCCTCCCTCTCCTTTTCCTCCTTTCTTTCTCCCCCTTTCCATGTCTTCCCTTCTTTCCTAATACCTCCCTTCTTTTCCAGTCTCCCCACATTTATCCATTTATCCCTCCTATTTTTCTTCCCTCCCCTCCCCTCCATTCCTTCTGTGCTTTTCCCATTCTTTTTTTCCTACAAATTTCCTTCTCTGTTTCACCCCCCTTTTCTCCCCGTACCTTCCCACCTTCCTCGTCGTCGTCGTCTTCTCCCTCCTCATCTTCCTTCCCCTGCCATCTTCTCATCCTCCTCCTCTTCCACCTCTTCTTCGTCACCTCTCTTCATCCTCCCCATTTTGCTCGTCTCTCTTCCATCCCTAGTCCTCTTTTGCTCCTACTCTTCCTCCTCCTCCTGCCTTCCCCTCTTCTTCGCCTCCTCTTCCTCCTCCTCTCTTACCTTTCCCTCTTCTTCTCCTCTCACACCTTCCCCCCCTCCTCCTCTCACACCTTCCCCTCCTCCACCTCTTCTTCTATCTTCCCCTCTTTTAACTTCCCATCTTCTCCATTCTTCGTCCTTCTCTTCCTCTCATCTCCTACCTTCCCCTCCTTTCCTCCTCCTCCATTCTTCGTCCTTCTCTTCCTCTCCTCCTCCTCCTCCTCCCCCGAATCAATACATTTTGCGCGAATATAAAGGTGTTACCAAAATACCCTTGGTGAGCGGGAGGCCATGACGTAATTTCGCCACCATATTGTCTCTCTCTCTCTCTCTCTCTCTCTCTCTCTCTCTCTCTCTCTCTCTCTCTCTGTACGTTTTGTATTTCTCAAACTGTATTTAACTTACGTCTCTTTTAGCGATTTTTTTTTTTTTTTTTTTTTAAATAGAGAGAAAGTATGGGTTAATGGGGTGGGTTTGGCCATTATTGTGTGTGTGTGTGTGTGTGTGTGTGTGTGTGAGCGATTAGAGTAACAGGAGTGAGATAGTGAGTGTTTAGTTAGTAGGAAAGTGAGTGAGTGATTAAAGTAGCAGAAGAGTGAGTTAATAAGTGTTTAGTAAGAAAGTGAGCGAGTGAGTGAGTCATTAGAGTAACAGGAGTGAGAAAGTTAATAGGGCTTCAGTAAGAAAGTGAGCAAGTGAGTGAGTAAGAGAACGGTGATTACTCAGGACTGGAAAGTTAAAGCTGAGAGCAACTCGTTTGGACACACACACACACACACACACACACACACACACACACTAGGGTTTATGTATGTAAGCATGAATGGGTATGGACGTATTTGTATCTATGTATGTATTTGTGTATCTGCAGTTTGTGTGTGTGTGTGTGTGTTTTGTTTGTACGTAAATATGCACATTTAAGTGTATTTAGGAGTGAAGGTGCACACACTATACAGGGAGGGAATTTGTGTGTGTGTGTGAGAGAGAGAGAGAGAGAGATTTCAGCAGTTACAGGTTAATTACTTCCATGAAATCACGTTTTATCCTAATTTAAGGCCTCTCTCTCTCTCTCTCTCTCTCTCTCTCCAATTAGACATTTTTCGAACTAAGGTGAGATAGCCTACTACCTTTATTATCTCTCTCTCTCTCTCTCTCTCTCTCTCTCTCTCTCCAATTAGACATTTTTCGAACTAAGGTGAGATAGCCTACTACCTTTATTATCTCTCTCTCTCTCTCTCTCTCTCTCTCTCTCTCTCTCTAATT
>NC_137065.1:1730000-1920000 GCF_032717465.1 Coenobita brevimanus | reverse complement strand
GTAGGGTGTGTGGATGGGGTGGTAGTGTGTGTGGATGGGGGTGGTAGGGTGTGTGGATGGGGTGGTAGGGTGTGTGGATGGGGGTCGTAGGGTGGGGGTGTGGCTATAGGGTGTGTAGGTGGAGTGATAGGGTGTGTGGATGGGAGTCGTAGGATGTGGGTGTGGCTATAGGGTGTGTAGGTGGAGTGATAGGGTGTGTGGATGGGGTTATTGGGTGTGTGGATGGGAGTGATAGGGTGTTGTGCGTAGTGGTTGTGGCCAGTGGGTGGGAGCGAGGGTGAGGGTGACTGTGTTGGGTGGTGAGGGTGGGAGTATATTTAGGTTGTGCCTACTCCCAACCTCCATCCCTCCCCTCCCTCCTCATTTTCCTTTCTCCCCTCCCCTTTCTTTCCCCTCCTTCCTCCCCTTCCGTCTTCTCTCCTTCCTTCATCTCGCTTCTTTGTTTCCTCTCTTCTTCTCCCTTATCTCCCCTTCTCTCCCCCCTCCCCTTCTCTCCCCCCTCCCCTTCTCTCCCCCCTCCCCTTCCCTTCCCTCCCCTAAGCAAACATTTCCACCACCACTGTAGTTGTCATCATCACAACTACCACACTTCATAGCTCCACTCCAGCTACTACTGTTCATCCTTTCCATACCACCACCTCAACTACCATCAGCATGCAACAATACCACCTCAAATTCAGACTTGTGCAATATCTAACACTACCATCAATAAGAGCACTATCTTAACTATCACAATACTACCTCTCATGTCCCAGTATTCCACCACCACCACCACATCGTCGTTGTCGCTGTCGTCGTTATTGAGTCATTCTCCCTCCATCAACAGCAGTTAATAATAATGATAATAATAATAAATAATATCCATCATCATCACAAACTTTCCACATACCCTCATCCACTACTGGCACCACCACAGAGAAACTACAGTGTTAAGCCAAAAGATGGGTTAATTTTGAACTTTGTGGGGAAAACCTTGGGCTGGTCGACAAAGCACCTATGCGTAGATTCGAGACGCGATGAAGGGTTGATAATATGGGTGGTATATTAGGCGGCTTTGGGACCTTGTATTCTGTACGCCACCACTGACGTATGGTAATGATGCAAACTATATTTCATCGTAGTATCGCCTTGTATAGATTGATACAAACTATCCCTATTAATTAAAAAGAAAAAAAAAATGTTTATATACAAAATAAATAGCTCAGGAATAGGTGTTATGAAGCGCAAATGCCACCGACACATACCATGGAGGAAGGTTGTGCGGATTTGCATGCCTTTCGTCTTCTGCGAACGTCTGACCGTTTATTTTGTAGATATTTTCTGATAGATTAAATAATCTAGTTTATAGAGTAATAACAGATTTTATTTTATTTTTTATTTTATTTTATTTATTTATTTATTTTTTGCATATAAATAACGGTAATTGCATAAGAAGATAGTTTCAAGTAAATTGGAACGTTCAGGACTGCGCATGATGGGAGTCATGGGACGCGGCTGCAGCGCGATGTATGCTCCTTGAGTTCAGGTATGATGTGCATAAATCTGTGGAAATCCACCTCATCCATCGACATCACGACGTCATCCTGTACTGTAAAACCCACTGCATTCATCCTAGCATCGGTGAGTGCTGTAAGCATTGCCCTAGGTCTTCTTAATAATCATGAATTGTACCTTCATCTCCGTGTATCTTCGCACTGTATCCGTCCCCACAAGCAGTCGTATTTTCCGTTAGTGTTTCGGCCACTCCAATTCCCGAGGCCTGTTGATATTCAGAACTCAGGAAGCGAATGTAGATGAGACAGGGACTATAATAGCATTTAATGTATAATAGTATAGTTGAACATTTCACATTTTTTGAAGCTTTCTCTGATTTCTGGAATAGCCGTTAGTTTAAACATCATTTCTGTAATATTTACATTGTTTGTTATTGCAGACTAGTAGTAGCGTATGCTCTTATTTACAATATGTCGTTGATTGTTTTTTGAAGGCATTAATGGGTTTATTATTTTTTTTCAAACTAACCCAAATGGGGTTTGTCCACAAGAAGTCACCTGAAAACACCCAGATATATCAGAATTATAAAATCTAACAATTTTAGCAATCCTAACATATTCCATCATAGCCTGACCTGACCTTAGCCTGTGAGGGCAAAGTGCAGAACACCCATAAATGAAAATTTGGATTTTGTATATTTTTCATAATTACGGCACCCAGATTCTGTGTGAGTATTTTTGGTCAGTTTTCAGAAAACTACATTTCGACATTTTGAAACCAAAAATATTTTTTCTGGTCAATTTTAGTGTGATTTGAATTAATTTGACCTTCATTTTTGTTGGAAATCACTCGTTTTGACGATAGGCTTGGGTAGGTCAATATCCAGAACGAGTGATTTCCACCAATAACAAAGGTCAAATTCATTCAAATCACACTAAAATTTGCCGGAAAAAATATTTCTGGTTTCAAAAGCGAGGATATGGGTTAAACCATACACCTTAACTGGGGGGAGGGGGCAAAGCCTCCCCAGACCCCCACACATTATTAACCTAATCCAACCTAACCTAACCTAATTGAACCAAACACTAACCAAACCAAACCTAACCTAACCTTACCTTAAATATCGTCAGAGGAGGTGGAAGGTTTTCCCTCAATCCTCTAAACCCACGTGCTCTCTGCTTTTTTGAATTTGCATAGCTCTTAAGATTCTTACAGTACCAGCGATGAAGGTCTTGTCTAGAACGTAGGTCACTTTGACACTTATCACACTTCGTGGAGGAAGGCAGAACACCATGACTGTGTAGGAAATTCACACTTTCCTGATTGTTCTTAAAAAAACGAGCAATGGCCTCGTACTTGGTCACAGCGCACCCACTACAAGAGGACACCATCATGGAACTGACTAAAGTAAGGGATGTTTAAGATTTGAAAATCTCCTAACGCAATGATTTGCACACCTTTTGGCTGATTTTAATTGCATTGTCCGTGACATCTGAGCATTCACTGTACTGGCATGACCTGACGTTCAGGAGCTGCCGTGACAGGGAGAAACACTGATGCTAAAGTTTGAAACTGAGGGGAGATCCAAGGTAATATATATGATTTTTACATTAAGTATACATTCCAGGAAACTAATGTTTAGCAGATTAGATTCAGAATAACATAGTCTACAACATGGCTGTGTCAGATTTTGTGGATTGAGAAATGTAGTTTTCCAAAAGTTGACCGTATTTTTTACTAAAGACTGCATAATTCATTATTTTTCACCCAAGTTTGGCAAAAATACGTGGTCATGAGGAGGACAATGTTAAGTTTGTTGTGGGCAGTGGCGTCCTACAGAGGGGCAGTGGGTCAGTTCAGACCCAGAATTCATGTGCCCCCTTGCCGTTCCTGTTGGTTTGGTTTGGTTGGATTACCGTAGGTATTGTCAAATTATTGTGTTAGGTCACATTTCGTTTGGGGTAAATGTAAACATGAAGCAGTAGAAGGACCTTTACAATTCAGTTGCTGTTACTAACGTGTAGTGACGGGCTTCCTAAAACTCGCAAGAATTTTGGTTAGGTTCAAATGTTAGGTTAAGTTAGGTTAAATTGCTAGGTTAGGTCAGGTTAGCAAGAGGCACTAAAAGGTGACCAGGACGTATGTTGGAAGTGTTGACCATTATACTCAAGAAACAGTGGTAGGAACATGACTATAAACAATAGGGAAAGAAATGTAACATGAAACATTCATTTACCACTACAAAAACAGCAACAAATATAAACGACTATCAGGATAAAGAACTGATTTGGTAAGGTGCATCTGCTGCTTAAAGTGTATGTTTACCAGGTTAGGTTAGAAGAGATGAGCAATTAGTGGCGGATTGACTTTGAAGCAGAATGGCCCTAAAAGTCTGATGTGGTGGGGTGGCTGCTTGCCATGATTTGTGTGTAAAACTGGTGATTTTTTAGTTTGCATCCTGGAAACTACACATTTCTGCAGCTTTTTAAAACTATCTCAGTGATGATTATGTAATAGATTACTGAGAAAAAAAAAATCAGTTGTAAATTTTGTGTAGCTGTGGGAGCTCTTCCGCAGTTTCGCTGCCTAACCTAACCTAACCTAACTGATATATTTTAATTTTAGTTCATACCTTTATTTCGTTGATGACCTCAGGTTTTTATATAGGTTTTTGTTTGAAAATAAAATGAGTACAGTAACATATTTTAGTTGCTAACAATAAGAACTATCCATTGTACACAAACTTGGCCTATAATTTTGCTCTTCTTCAGTTTATTTAACATCCTAGTCATTGCACATAATGTAATACACGTATTGCACCCCATGTAACAGACACTGTTTGTTACAGCCGTTAGAAGTATGGTGGCATTGTATTGTCAGTTAAATCCAATGACTGGTCTGTCAGGGTACCATATTAAATCAAGGGTCTATTGTACCACCTAACCTAACGAGAACCAGACTGATTCATGAGTAACATAGGCATAAAACATCAGAAGGGAAAATACAATGAAATCATAAAAGCATAGCATACTAGTTGTTGATGCTCTTTATTTAGGTTTTAAATTTTCTGTGAAGTGTACGCATCAGTTGAACCAAAAATGTACAATACTGTATAGGCAAAAACTGCCTGGTATTGGTATACTCATAAATCATGAATGTTGTAAACAGAAGTCTTGTGTATGTTGAGTGGAGCTGAGAATCCTGAAAGCTGACATGAATGAATGGGTGGATGTAAATAGAAGTCCTTTCACTGGGCACCTTTTTGGTAGCATCTCATTTTATTTTATTTTATTTTTATTTATTTTATTTATTTTTATTTTTTTGGTCACTTAAACATGTCCACCTTGTTCACCATTGCAAAGTAGGGTGGTGATGATAAAAGTGGTACTGAATGAGACAGACATCTACTGTAGGTTGTGCTCTTTATGGGAATTAGTCTGGGGAGAGTATTTCTACACATATCCCCCCCCCCCATATTTGACATTCTAACCAATTCTGAAATACAAGTACTGTATGTAGGTTAGCTATTATGCTTTACTGAGGAGATTAAAGAGGGAGGGTGGAGACATGTCATTCCAGGGATTGGCTGTCTTATTCTGTTGTGATTTCTTTGAAGCAACCAAAATTTGTTTTATTGACTTTTTTTTTTTTTTTTTCCTGGGGCAGGGGGGGGGGGTCTGCTTTTAGGTAAGATGAAACCATGATAATACTCCCTCACAGCAGATATCTACAGTATATACTCTCCCCCTCCCTCCCCCTTTTTAGGGGGGGGCAATTCAACTTAATGTCTCACAGTATTTGTGAAGGTGTTATTAGAGGCTGTATCTAGTCAACCAAAATTTGAAAATTCTCTCTTAAGGTGAATAATGTTGTCTGGAGATTGATAATTCTCCCCTGGGGTAAATAATACTGTCTGGAGAAATCATGCATAATCCTGAGACTCGTTTTAGTGACCAATTTCTTTAGGATGTTAACTGTTATTAATCTTTAATATAGTTGTCATGTTTTTGTGCTGGATATGATCATACTTTTTTTTTTTCTGTTTTCACCTTGCTGGTTTTGGTTATGTGGAGGTAAATAAACATGACAAAGTAGTTTAGTTTCATTAAGTGTGCTTTGGAGGGTGATTTAGCAAAACTTTTACCAAATCATCTGAAAATACACATACAGAGATTCTAATGTTTGTGGACAGCCAAAGGGTTTTTAGGCCATTGCATAGTCAACTGGTGGCTGTGGGGGCTCTTTTGGGGGGTTTCATTTTTCACAGATTGTCACAGCTCACTGGTTTCATAAGACCTGGAAAAACAAATTTGACAATTACTGTATGCTATTCAGAGTATTGTACAAGGACTTAAGTTGGAACTTAAATAATTTGTAAAAGTTCATATAAAGCATGCCTCTTGATGGTTGGATGTGCTGAGCACTGGCAGTTGGTTCATATCTGTGAATTAAATGGGGTGGGGGGGATCAGGCATAGAAACACTATGAAGTAATTTCACAGTGTTCTTTCACTTTGATGAAGGAAATATCTGGAAAATGACAAAGGTGAGAGGATATTTTGTCCTGTGAGATTGCTGTATGGGTATTTTTGTATTTCATACATTTTTGGTTTGTATGTTCTTTGGTATTACAGTGTGTATCTAGACCAACACATGATACTCTTAAGTACTTTTTATTTATAGTTTTTAGAATCGTGCTGATGAAGGGTTGGTGACTGTGTGTTAATGGCTTTGTCTTTGTTTTGCAGGTGGTTCCGTCACATCCAGGAGGCACAAGAGGCTTATGCGGCTCGTGATGGTCGACGCCACCGGCCACATGCCACTACCCCACTGCCAGACCCTGATGACCAGTCCGCACCACCCACTGACACCCTACAGGAGTATGCATTGGCCTCACATATAGTCATATTACCCATTTCACTACCTTCTCTTCATTCATTCTCTCCATATATCATACTGTCTGTGCACACACACTTCAGCCCTTATGAAGAGACTTCCATTAGCCTTCTTTACAAAAAAGTTCTTATCCTGTTTTTGTGCACTGCACACGCATTCTCTAGTAATTCTGTTTCCACTGCTGTTAGTACAGTACAGTCTTCTTACAACACGAGATAGGTTATGCAGAACCTTGTACAGAATCAAATTCATGCTAGAATG
Source organism: Coenobita brevimanus (assembly GCF_032717465.1). Classification (NCBI taxonomy): domain Eukaryota; kingdom Metazoa; phylum Arthropoda; class Malacostraca; order Decapoda; family Coenobitidae; genus Coenobita; species Coenobita brevimanus. The sequence goes on along the minus strand of NC_137065.1, from coordinate 1,913,350 downwards.
TGACATATATTTACATGTAAAATAGGGATTAGGTTCAAGGAGCCCCATATTTTTCATTAAAAATATATTTAAAGATAGGGTGCTGTAGGTTATTATAGATACAGTACGTCTGCTTTAAGACACCCAAGACAGTGTGTGTAATACTATCTCACCGACTGGACACGTCAGTGCATCGTGACCTAACCAAACCGACTGGTTTTGCTCCCTGATACTCCCCATAATTTTAACCACTAAGCCTCTTGAAAGCCCGCAGTACCAACCAAGCAAAAACTTCTAACCTAAGCAACGTAAAAAATTGCCGCTCAGCATCACACATATTTCACCAAGAATCACTTCCGGTGTGCTCATAAAATATATATATATATATATATATATATATATATTTGAAAGTATCATTAGGTATCAACAGTAAAAAAGAAAATACTGAAGTCATCAGCATGGAGTGATTGCATACAACTTCTCAGATACACACGAACACTATAACCCTGAATAATACATGAGTCAGCCAAGGAGTATGATTTTTATGAAAGCATAATTCAAAAGAAATGAACTCAGTTATCCTACCCAACATATATGTGAAGCTACAGAACATGGTGAAATTTTTTGTGGCCTTTCTGATAGAACCAGGATTTTGATGAGTAAATGGAAGCATGGCCCATCGAATTGGGTTAGCTGTGGCTGTCTGGACTTTGCAACTTTCCACCCTGTCCTAGGGTGGGAAAGAAGGTCCAGATGATGATGATGGTGGTGATGATGAACTACTGTACTTAGTCAACACACAGTATCTTCACATACCATAAGAGCCAAATATTCTAGCTCCCAAGTCCATCACATGATAATGATTATCAGTCACAAAGCCCCTTTTTACACACGTTGCACTAAGTGTATTGTGGTAGGTGGGGGCGCTCACCATCCACTCACTCAGTGTAGTGTTGCGTGTCTGCCCTTTCCTCTTTTCCTTCCTTCCATTTCTGTCCTTTCCTTCATTCTTTCCTCTTCCTTCTGCCTGTGGGTGACTTTACACTCCCTCTTTTGTCTTCTTTCCTTCATTCTTTCCTCTTTCTTCTACCTATGGGTGATTCGATACTGAGTGACAAGCCAAATGGTTTCCTATACACCAGGAAACTATTTACTACGCTTGGTGGTAACACTATAACCAAGTTATGGCGCCTGGTGGTTTAGTGGGTAATTGCAGTGCTCCAATCATATTGAACTTGTGTATGTTTATATTTAGGGGATGGTTGGGGTTTATTGCTTAAATAATGTCACTCAGGGATGAGTGAGACTGGTCACTCTTATCTTAAATGCCAGGACCAACTTGCCTAGCCCTTGGTTCCTACGCTCCTCATGGGGCGACATAGGATTGAATGATGGATGGATGGATGCACTAAATGTGAAAACATGACATGCGGCTCCCTCGTCATTAACATCTTCAGTTATTTTTTTATTATCACTAACCCCATTTTCTTCTGAAAAAGTATAAAGTTCAGTTATTATCAGTCCTCAGATGCATGCTGCAGCGTGTTTACATAGGATCTCGCTGACTCTACACATCAGTGCATCCTAGCCAAATTGAGAGGTTTTACTCCATGCAGACCCCCCATAATATTAACCTCCCCAAATTGCCACCAAGTTTAACATTGAGAGCCCCGAATACCAATCAAGCAAAATTTTCTAATAATCAACTTTTGAAAATTCAGCCACCCAGCAGCACGCTCGTTTAGCCGAGAATTACTTTCTTTGCATCATCGTCATCATCCAGACCCCCTTTCCCACCCTAGGGCAGGGTGAGGAGTAGCAACGTCCAGACAGCCCAAGTTTATCCAATCCAATGGGTCACACTTCCATTCACTTATCATTCAAGCCCCCAGGATCCTGGCTCTATATGATACACCAAAAACATTCCATTCTGTAGCTTAACATAAACGTATTCGATAGTCACTCTGAACGCTGTCATGTTAAATAGAGATGCCAAGTCCCTGATCATGCACTTCTCACACCATTCATCCAGCCAGCTCGATCTCTTGTCAGTACCCCTTAGTTGCATTAAGTAAATTCAAAAAAATAAAAAATAATGCAGTGTGAAATTATTTTTTAAAAATATCATTGGCCATCAATCCATCATCCAATCCTGTGTTGCCTCAAGAGGAGCATAGGAGCCTGGGGCAAGCAAGCTTGTCCTGACATTTAACGTGAGAATGACCGGTCTTACACATTCCTGAGTGTAATTACATGAGCAGTAAACCCCAACCACTCCATGGATATAAACCTAGATAGGCTGAGTCTGGTTGGAGTGCCTTAAGTAGTCACTGAACCATCAGCTGCCATTATTTGGTTTTATGACTACCACCCAGCGTAGTACAGTAATCCCGCATATTTCGCGGTAGTTACGTTCTTGTAACCCCCGCGAAAATTCAATTCCGCGAATACTCTATTAACAATTGAATCTTACACTTGTGTCCACCATGCTGCCCATCACACAGTCCATGTCCATACTGATTGCGAGACACCACGTCAGACAATTCCCCGTCAAAACATAGACGATTCCCCTTCAGAACAATTCGCACCCTGGACGATTCCCCGCCATTCTATAAATATACTAATCAATACTTTTATCAATATACTTATTAATTAATCAATAGTTTAATAACTATATTTCAAGGAGATCCAGCAAAGTCTATGTTCAGTAGCGTAGGTTCTGGATATTATTTATTAGTTGCTCCTTTAGTCAATAATTAACTTGTTTCTTCCTTGCTGTAGTTGCCTTTGAATTATATTCTAGCATCACCCATAGCTATCTTCATTAATGAAGGCTAATTGTTTTGTGTTTGTTGTGACTGCGAATTGTCCCGAAACCTCCATACTCATCCCGAAATACCTTCTTACAAGATCGAAAGCACATACTCCATTATGAAGGAAAAACGTAAACACCGTACTGTAATACACAGTTATCTACACATTTATTCACAAAACAGTACAAAATAAAAATATGCATCAACTGGTGATAGCACACACTCGCACGGTCGTTTCTTAGCTTGTCCAATAACACAATTTTCTCTGCTAAGGTCATAACTTTTCTTGATCGTTTTGTCACTTTGGAGTTCTTTCTAATTGTATTATTAGCCTTTGGTGAGGCTGGCTTACGTCCTGGGGCCATGTGGAAAGCAAGTGGGAGGCAAGAGGCTCATATCATAGTACGTTTACAAGAACAACATACACGTGAGGCAGTCAGGCGTGGACTGAGGATTATGCGGGGCAGAGAGCAGTGTTGCCATACCCAAACAACGAAATTATGCTAGGGCAATGAAAAAATTATGCTAGATTGAGCAAATTTGTTCCAAGTAAAAAATGAATTATGCTAACTTGAAGCTAAATGATAAAATTCTATACATATTCGTGCTACATATTAATTATGTATTGTTTACTATGAAAATATTAAAATGAACCTACATACAGTAAGAGGATAAATATCGGTTTTCTGCCCATACTGCTTTTTCCCACGAAACTTACGTTTTTCTGATGGATTTTGATGTGATTCATTCGATTTTGAGCATCATTTCCGTCGGAAATAACCAGATTTTGATATATGACCCCCCCCCATCCCCCTGCAATAATGGGGGATCTTTGGGGAATCGGCGGTTATAGAGAGGGGGGGAAACACAGAAAATGGTCATTTCCGACTGAAATGAAGCTGAAACTCGAATGAATCATACCAAAATCCATCGGAAAAACCTAGGTTTCATGGGTAAAATACAAAGCTCAAACTTATCCTAACCTAACCTAACCGAACCTAACTTAACCTAAAACCTAACCTAACCTAACCTAATCCAACCCAACCAAGCCCAAACTGAAAGTAACCAACTATTCAAACATCTTCTTACCTTATCTCTCTCTCTCTCTCTCTCCCTCTCTCTCTCATTTGTAGCTTTTATAAAATTATTCCAAAAATATTCCATTCCATTCTAAATTATGCTAGAATGATGCTAAAACTTCTAATATGCTAAAAAATATTCCAGACTCGAAAATTTGATCAAAATTATGCTAAAAGAAAAAAATTATGCTAGATATGGTAACACTGGCAGAGGGGCCGTGGGAAAGGGACAGAGGGTGGCGTGAGTTTACCGCGCTACAATTGGAAGCTGTGGGAATTTCAAATTTTTTGTTGTCTCTATATTCAAGGATATTTTAGTTGAACTTATTAATGCTAAGAAAATCCGCGAGAGGGCAAAACCGTAGACAAAAAATGCGGGATTACTGTACTGTAAATGGTTTCCTGGTGTATAGGAAACCACAGTACCATCAGCAGTGCAATGAAATCGTCAGCATGGAATGTCTGTGTACAACTTACATGGTAAACACGAATGGAGTAATCCTGAATAATGGTAATTCAGACAAGCAATGTTATTTGTATGACAGTTTAATTCACGAGAACTGAACTCGCATAATTGTCTTACCCAACTCCACAGGTCAACACGTAGACTCTTCACATACTGCAAGAGCTGATTTTTCTCAACCAGAGACTGTCAGTTCATAACAAAGATCGGTCACAAAGCCCCCCTGCACTAAAGGCAAAAACATGAATTTTGCTGCTCCTTCATCATTAACATTTTTCTTCAGCAAAGAAACTTCTGTATCCACATCGTAAGCACATCCGACTCATTTTATCTGTCTGAATGTTGTTCTCGTTTTGCATTTAAGCTTCCACACGTAATTAGACGCCACTTCGTCTAATTACTTTTTCCTTGAGAATAGATACTTTTCTTGTGTTCACAATACTTAAAGGGTGGTTAGGCATAACTAAAGTTAGTTTGGAGCTGCGTGATCAGAGTGCTGATAGGAAGTGAGGAGCAAGGAAATAGTTAATGAATGCCTCTAATCACAACGAGTGTCCACACAACAGCTAAGGCAGGCAGTGGTAGGTATGGGACATGAGTCACGTGGGTCGGGTCGGGTTGAGGAAGCCAATCGGTGGCCAACAAAAGCACAACACATGAGTTGTTAACAAATGCAGCCATCTGGAAATCCAGTAGCTAAATTCACCAACTTCCCACACAGTTTCTCTTGTGCATTTGAGTGATATTGACATGCAGTTGAATAGTTATGAGAGAAAATAAATGCCCGTGTTATTGTAAGATTGTTGCTTCCCTTTGTCTTAAATCACGACTCTACTGTACTTTGGCTCATGTCATACCACAGTTTCATACCTATGTTATTTGGCTACTAACACACCTTGCAGTCCTCTTGGAGCTTCTCACACTTGGACCTGTCTATCTGTAGCCAGATGCCATAATCTTGCAAGGGGTGGCCAGTTGACTTTGAGTTTTTTACAGGGAGGGACACTAACTCTCCTCCAGCCCACTTCTAGATACGTAGGGAACACTTGGACCTCTGGTTAGTATCAAGGCCTTTAGAGCACCAGTCACTTATATTCCATGCCACTTCACTTCATTTACATAACTGTTCTGTTATTCCTTCAAGGTATTTGAGCTCCCTTACTATTTCAGGTCTCCATCCAATCACATAGGCACACTGAGTTACCTTCTTTCTCAATAACTGTCACTTTACTCATCTATTTATACTCATTCACCAAAGTCAGCTCCATTTTGCATTGCTCTGTTGAGTGTTAGGAAGTACAGTACCACAACATTATCTGCATACATCATTTGAAATATTCCACCCTTTACCATTAAACCTGGGAAACTAGTTTATTTACAGTATTTAGTTTATTCTTCCTATCAAGAAAGTTTATTTAGCATAGGAAATGTCAAATGAAAGGGTATAAGACTATATCTGACCCCTCATATTCGGAGTCCTAATTCTAACGAAGATTTCAGGTGATAGTTTTAGTTGTAATCCTTGGTTCTCCTGAAATGTGAACTCTGTAAACTGCAGGCTGAAGTTGCTCCCCTTGTGCACTTCATGGTCCCTCTTTCAGGGGATAAGGAAGAAGTTGAGGAGCATTTACATAAGCAGGCAGTGGAGCTGCCCAGCTGTGGCAGTTCCACTACATGAAGGTGCTCCTCTCCAGCTCCAAGACAAGAGAAAATTACAAAAATAAAGACCTTTCTGGGTTCAGCAGGTAAATATCATTCCCACCCCTTTCCCCCTGACTTGGGAGAGTTTTAACTTTTCTTTCATTTTGCAGTGTGGATGACAATGTGGAGGTGGAGGGAGAAGCCGGAGGTGAGGGAGTGGGAGACAGCAGTCAGGACACCTCTCGGGCACAGCTAGGCTCCTCTAGGACCCCTGAGCAAGGCAAGGCAGATGATGCATCCGGCCAGACCAGTCCTCCTTCACCAGACACCCTAGCCAAAAAGACGGGTGAGTGGGAAGGTGGGGTGGAAGTTGGGAGGCTGATTGTGGTTGTCAAATACTTTTATCACATTATTAGCATTTGATAATACTGGCCACTTCAGTCCTGATGGGGCAGTAAAGGAAGAGAGGATAGATATAGTAGGTGGCTGAATTGGGAGGTTGGGATTTGGTGGAACTGGGTAATTTGGTTGGGGTGTGTGATAGGTACATAGATAAGAACAGGCACCAGTTTTATTTCCCTCACCATTCAGTTGTAATATCATGGAAATTTAAGTGTACCCCCCTCATGACATGTTCAGTTTAGTGAAATCGCCGTGTGGGTCAACTGTTCTCAAGGAAATTTACATCAACAAATGCATCGTGATTATTGCGTATCCCTGTCATGTTCTCTCAGCTTGCAATTGAGAATACTGTACCATCCCAGCTACAGTACTGCCTATTACCCTTAGTGCTCCTCATTGTTGTAAAGTTACAGTGTTCCCCTTGTTTACCTCAGTGCTGCTGCCCTTATCACCCTTTTACTTGCCCTCTCTTGGTATCTTTGCAGCCCATATGTATCCTGCCCGAAGAATAGGATAACTGTGCATTACAGAAGACTTAAAAAAAGCTGTAATATCAGAATCAAAAACATAAGGTACCATGATTGTATTAGCAAAAACTAAGTTACTGCATTCAGTTAAATTTTTTTCCAGTATTTAGTCATAGTTTGATACAAGACTACCTGAGTAACACATATTGGAACCCATGATACAAGACTACTAAAATAACGCATATTGGAACCCATGATTGCTTGCATAAAGTACCTAATACAATTCAGTCAGAAGAGTTAAAAAGCTGTACTGTTATGGTGGGGCAACAAAGGATGAGGCAGTAGAATAGTTTGAAGTTCCAGTGAGTCTTCTGTTAAGTATGGTGTTGTTCTCAGCATCTCAGTGGAAGGTGTTCCCTTTGCATGATGTGGCAGCCCCCTGAGCTCAGGATTGTCCTTTGCTGCCATACTATCAAAACTGGGTGCACAAAGGTATAAGCAGACCTCTAATTATTGTTGATTATTTGAAGAACATTTGTATTTGTTGGACTTATAAGTCTGTATGCCACATCATTGTTTCATCAGCAATGATATAAAAAAGTCAAGACCTGTTCTGCCACAGTCACGTGCCTAAGGAGTTATTGTTAAAAAGTGAGGTTTGTCTGTTCCTTCGTGCATTCAGTTTTAATAATACGGCTATCAGTGGTGGGTCAGGAACACAGCAGAACCAGAATACAGCTACTATTTGACAGGAATGAAAGTATCTATCTATCTATTGCCAGACGCCTCAATCCCGTTTGGGGTGGCCAAGACCTATACCCAGAGAAATGTGCGGTATAACGTATCTCAAATTTTATCATTCTCTACCTGGTAAATATTAATTACTGTACAGGTGTTTGCATATTGAGTCTAGTAGATAACCTTACTTTACCCTATGCTTAGGTGGGAAAGAGAGATCAGGATGATGATACTATCCAGTGTGGCTTCACTTTGTTCCCTCTATACTGATTATGTAGTCTTATGCAGTATACAGACTTAGTCTCATATTCAGTGCACTGATAAATTATTGGCACTTTGAACTGACTCTCTTCCATAAACTGCTGTAAGTAATGCACTCACATTCCTAAATATGTCACAACCACCTACCCTTTTTGCTTGCTGCATGGTGGGGGTTCAAGAATGTAATTTTAGCCTCTTCACAGTTGGGGTCTCCTGAGCTTGCACTGTTGCACCTAAAGAGAGATATTTTTATGTTTTTTTTTTTTTCACCACTAGCACCCTTCCTCAAGTACAGGTGGTCCTCGTTATAAGCTATAGAAGTGTTTCAAAATTTGGGAAATTATAAGTCAGCCTTGTAAGTAGCTCAGGTAAATTTTTCTGTAATTTATCCTGGACATTAAGCCAAAAAGAACTTCCGAACAGGCAACTTTTAACGAGGACTTCTGTAGTAGACCAGTTAAGGGTATTGCTTGCCTTACTGCCTTCCTAATATGACTTGCCCCCCACTGTAACCCACTTGGTATACATTTAGAGTTGCTGCCAAACAAGCATTATTATACAGTAATTGGAAACACACTGCCTCAAGGCATTATATTTGCATGGTAGCTAGAGCCATTTTCTATGCTGGGTAATAAAATACATTATGTTGGAAATATAGTCAGTCCTCACTTGAAGATTGAGATATATGCAGACAAAATGCTGATTTAAAATTGAGGCACATGCTTCAGGTTAATGATTGAGGGGCTAAAAAATATAACTGATAATTTCTTATTGCCAGACCATATGATGAATCTTAGAACAGTTTTAACCTCCTTAAGAAGTCTTTTGATACATTTTATTCTTGCTGTCTCCAGATGATATTCACTGTATCAGAGAATGTTAAAATTTTAGGGGTTAAATATTGCATTCATTACTTCTTCACTCCGAAGGTGTCTCCCAGGTTGAGTAAATTATTTTGTAGCAAGAGTAAGGAACAATGCATTGTTGGATTTAAGGGGTTAAATGATGTATAGGTGCTAATTCACCAGGATGGAAGGTATCCAATTTTACTCCTGCTGACTCGTAATGATTTTATTCAGCTTAGGATAAGACTTTTTGAGCTGGAAGGGTTAGATACAACCTTAGTAAACCCCTTCAGTTTGAGAAGCCTTTCTTACAGCAAGTTGAATATTATTATTTAATGGCATCAAAAATAGATGTAAAAGGTTGTACAGGCACAGTATTCAGGAGTAGCTAAATAATGAAAGTAATGGCAGTTGTTGTAAGTGAGGACTAACTATAATTCAAGTAAGCATAAGCATGAAGCAAAGACCTGGGAATGAAGGCAGTGAGGCAGGGAAGGAGGAGAGGTTGCCAGTGGTGGGTACCCCCCGCTTGATGACATTTTGGTGATGGTTGTTGTTGGGTGATGCACAGCGGAGGCGGTGGGCGGGAGCGGCACACCCACCCCCTCCCCGCCCGCCCCTACCCCTAGCCGCAGCCCCGCCCAGGGTCGTCGCCTACAGGAGGTCCAGATCATCCAAATCGTGGAAGGTCCCACCCTGATCCAGCCCTCGGAGGTGAAGGTGTCTCAGGGCTTGGTGTTCTCGGCCCAGCCTGTCCTCACACCCATAGGTAACACCCCCACCCCCTTCACCTCACACCACCACAGTCCCATCCTCGTTCCTGTAAAGATGGAGGAACAGTTTCTTTTTGGTGCAGTGTTAGATGTGGTATGGCAATGGAAATCCCTCTTAGCAAATAATAATACATTTAGAAACAACTATGGTGGCTAATGCATCATTCATCCTGTTTTTACTCCAGTAAGAGTAAAGAAACATTTTCAGTACAGTATCAGATGCAGAGATATGAAAGTCTTTGCTGGCAATGTTGCACAAATGGCTACACTTAAATCACTTTTCAGTATTGCAGTTTAACCAAAACTGTTCCTTATATTAGAGTTGAGAGAAAATCTGCTGAACTGACATTGGGACTTACTTCAAATTATGATATTTATATTTGGAGAAAAGGCCTCCATTACCTTAACTCAGTAGGAAACTGAAAAGCTGAATAAAAGCTTTTAAGCACAAGACCACAGTCTAATTGTAGAAGTAAACTTGATATATGACAAGAGAATTCATGAAAGATTATTGGTCATAGCAAAGCACAGCAGTATTGGAATACTAGACAAAATAATTTAAATCTGTCTTAAAGAATGAGCTTTGATTATATCATCACCATAAACGGAGCTCAAGAAAGTTGATGCACAATAATAATCAAAAGAAGAAAAAATTAGTGTTTTGAGTTACATAATTTGCAATGATTTTTCACAAGGTGAAATTCATCCAAGAACTTATAGTCCATTCAATCAGTTGCCATTATTGATACCGTATTCTTGCAATCCCAAGATGCTGTTATTCAATTTAGAGGCCTTTGGAACTGAAGGAGTGAAATATTGCCTTTGTTAACTCCTTATTTCTGGAGAGCTGTCCAAAGTTGAATAAAACCTGGTGGTACCAAGAATGCACATCTAGAGAAATGTCAGCGTAAGGAAAGGGTTAAACTCGTGCCACTCAAAGATGCGAGAACTGTACTTCGCACAATGCCGTATAACAAATATAATGGATTGGTACATATGACGTGTTTCCTGTAGATAGTGACAAGTGTGTTTGGTAGTGATAAGCCTTATTAGTAGATGGAGGGCCCCACGAAAACAGACACCCCTGGGAATGTATTCTTGCCCATACATATCCTTCTCACTGCTATGAATAAACTGGTATTTGAGTCAGACTAACGTAAATTGGTCTTGTTGATAGAAGTACTGTGATTAACCCCTTTGCTGCTAAGGATAAACTTAAAACTGTTTTGTTTCAGACTAATAGCTGTTGAATTCTTCTGAGGCAGTGATAGGTTTCAAGATATCTTGATTAGTTCATCCACTGTTATGAATAAATGTAGTATTTGACAGACTAATGGCAGACAGTTTTTGAAAGCATTAGTAGCAGCCAGTGTTTAAAGGTATCAGAGTTATTTATTTTTGCTATGAATGCACTTAGTATTTCAGTAAAACTAATGGCAGTTGGTTTTGTTGAACTGAATGTGAGAATAATAGTCTAATGGTTAAAAAATAATAACTATTATCCCTTTTCACTGCTCTGGATAAATTTAGTAGAGTGAGCTTCCTTTCAGAGTAAAGTTAAACTTAGCCACAACTCTTGTCCTTCCATTCCCACCCGTATTACTTCACTCCCAACTCCATAACCTGTAACTGTAATTCTATTTTAGAATGGATTAAAGGTACTAGTGATGGAGTTAAGAGTTAGGGATTATGGGCAGGTGTGGAAGGGCATGACTTGGACTATGGTGCCAATTGATTTTTTAGCTAAAAGTGGAGAGACCAGTCTCTCTTTACTATACTACTTGTGACCTCCAGTCTTCTAAATGCCATCTGTCCAGATCTTTGTTTTGGTTTCTTAGTTTTTTGAAAGGGACATATGAATGACAAGTTTGTCTCAGTCTTGGGTTTGTTCATATTTGTACTATTAATTTCAGGCTAAGGTCACACTATTCTTCAGCCAAAAAGAATCCTAGCAGTCAAAGGGTTTATACTTCAGTACTGTAAATATTGTACTTAGACACAGCTATCATGATGGATGTATAGTTGGGAAAGAAAATTCTGTTGCCTCTCCTTTTCTCTCATTGGACTTTCCACTTGGTTTCTTGATTTACAGCAGCTGACACTGATAACTGTTTGGCTACTGTTTACTGTCATCAGTGTCATTTGCTCTGGATTAAGTCTATGGCAAGAAAGACAGGATAGGTGACAGGACTTTTGTTGCCGATAATACACTGTGAATTTTTGAAGATGTACATTGTGAGTCATAGTTTGTGGTCACTTGATCCTACTTGTGCCATGAGGGAAGTTATATCAAGGTTTCACACCAGGCAAAAACTTACTGTTCTGTGGTAAAGGTGGTGGATTGAAGTTTTTAGACAGCACAAGGAGCAGTTTGCAGCAACATTGTTACCTTAGAAAAATGACTGCCAAGAACAGACCTTTTCCAGCATAAAACCTTGGCTACTGCTTCCCTTCAGTCAGAGATAGGTATAAAATGGGAGAAATGGCATTCCCTCGAGCTAGACCCTGTATTGGATCATGTAGCCTCACTAGGTTACAGGAGCGCGCTACCACTCCCGGCACGGCAGTCCTGGGCAAGGGTCAAACTCACAGTCCTCCAATTACGAGCTTGATGCTCTACTACTGAAGGACGGGCAGGAATTAGTGGATGTTACCATTGAAACTTGAGTGTGAAGGGATACGAAAGCCCCTAAATTCAGGCATCATTTCAGAAATACTCTGTATGGGTAAAAGTTAAAAGCATGGCCTTTTATCCTCCTGCTAATTGTGTTATGCTATCAAATCCAACTTTGCAGGAATTATTTTAATTGTCATAAATTAGGGACTTAATCTACACCATCGCCCACTCAGTTTTAATGGGACAGGTGATAGTTTTTTATCTACACCATCGGCCACTCAGTTTTAATGGGACAGTTGATAGTTTCTGTTAACCCTGTATGCATACTTGACTGGAGGGATTGCAGTGATTTTTTACACTAAACAAAGACCTGTTCTGGGTAATTTGAAGTTTTACTAAACTACAAGAATAGTGTCATTGTGAAGTGTTCCTCGTGCAGTCTAGTAAAGCTTCAAGCCACCTTCTTAGGACCAGAGGTATGTATTTGGTATGAAGCTCTGGGTATGACCCCTTCAGCTAAGCATAGGATTAGAGAGTGAATAGGTACTGTGGCTCATGACTGTGCACCGATATATACATAAGTCCCATCGTTTAGAACTGTACATGACGCATTACTTGGTTACAGCAGACACGACCGGATTGCTCCCCACTGAGTTGTGCACTATTGGTCAGTACCACGGGTGTTCTGTGTGCCAGCCTGAGGTGCAGAATGCTTGACAAGAAGTCCTTGTTACAAGTCAGAGTTGCTTTAGAATCAGGTTTTTCATACAATTGATACTGGCAACTATGCTTTTAAGTCCAAAATATCAGTGTTTTCCCACACTTCTTGCCTGGGATCATATTGGGGGTGGAGGGGGATGGCAAACCCGCCATTGTCACTATCATAACTTTTTCATACCTTTAATAGTCGCAGATCAGGGGATGTTTTCCTGAGTATCACAATTTTTTCCTTACAGTTGGTACTGTACCATAATTGGGGAGCTGACAAATTGGCTTGTTAGATCTCTGTGTCAACTTTCCGTACAAATCACACACCAAATTGGGAAACTAGTAGATTTGCTTTATAATCAGCAGTGTAACTATGGGTGATTTTGATATACATTGGAGACTAAATTGCAAAACAAAAAAATATAAACTTCTCCCATGTAAGTGGCACTGCAGATTGAGAAGCTGGCATATCTGCTGTTTAGGCAGTGTTGTGACTAGATTTATTTTCTGTGGACTAAAGTGCAAAAAAGAGAAGTACAATAACTTTTTCCATACAACTATGATTGTTATTTGATGGAAACTGATAAATCAGTTGAATAGGTGTCAGTGACCTAAGGGGCAGTTCCTTTGGTAAATTGACTTCATAGGTCCAATATTCCCCATCAGTTTCCATGTGTTCAGCTGGAAATATGAATTGGAAGAACTAGGGAAGGCAGGTCCACTTTATAGGTAACAATAGAACTAGCAAACAATTTTTCTCATTCACTGTGAACTTAAAAGCAAAAAGTAATTTTTAAATAATGAACTAAGAAAATGTTCTGAAAAAAAGTGGCATGTACTGAGGACTTCACTGTATTCTGGGTTCCTCAAGCAGCAAGTTTCCCTGCATTCCATCCAGCGCTTTGTACATGAGGCGTTTACTACATTTGTACTATCCCGTATGGACCCCCTTAACCCCTTCACACCCAGGATGTACTTGAGTTTGGTTTATTCTTGTCACAGTCAGATGGTTTTATATCAGGTTGGACACCCTGTTGTTGATGGTTTAATTAAGGCTAAATCTTGCTGCTTCAGTTCAAGCAGTCTCTTCTAAGCCAAATAAACTTGTCTGGGAATGGCAAGAATAAACAGGGATCATTGTGAATATTGACCCAGCGACAGTGGTGGTGTTTTATATATTGTATTGTTGCCATTACCAGGCAATTGTTGTCAACCTAGGAGAGCCTTTCAAAACTGGCAGAGTTAGACAGAGCCCTAACAAATCCTATCATTACTAAGGGTGATATTACAAGTGGCTCTGAAGTTTTTTAACACCTCATCCTTAGCAGTTGATATCTACACATTGACTTGAGTATCCTCTTGCCATCAGTATTGAAGCAGTATACTGGTAATTAATATACAAAGACATGTTTGAGGTGTAAAGTTCCAAGTAAGTTGATAAAGAGGAGGTGCTATGTAACTTTCCATGTCACTTAGAATACAGTCTCAGGCACTTTGTGAAGCTGATGTAAATCATTTGGCAACAGCAGGAGTAAAATAAACAAGACATTCTCATGCTTGGAAGGGTAAACTGCATGATACTTAATTATCCCTTTTCTCTGCATCTTGGCATGTATTGGAACATACCTTTAAACTAACAGTGATTTGGGACTTTTATTTCTGTATAGATTTTTCAGTTCTTAACTAACAATTTTGGAGGACTTCTGCTCTAATGGGGTTCATGATTCATTTCAAGCTTTGTTTGGGATTTCTGTGTGAATTTTCTCTCTCAACCCTATGGCTGTGAGTGACCCATGTTTTTTTTTATCTGACCAGGGAAAGGTGATACCAATAATACTAATGGTATCATGGTTAATGTGGGCTCTGAAGTACCTGTCTTGCATTTAGTTTCAGGTGATATCAAACAGTTTACCTCTGCTAAAGGGAAACCTAGGGCATCGCTCATCTAATTGTAAATGTAAATGAGTAAGAACTTTATGATTTATTCCAGTTTACAACATGTGATTTGACTACTTGGCCCATATACTCATCAGTCAGAGGGTTAAAAGTCTTGTGACTTTTGGGAGTTTGATACCCACAGAAGGGCCGGGGTGACGTATGTTTTTTGTGTGCAGAAGACTAATAGGCTCTTACGAGTTGCATTGAGGCTACCAAAGTGTTTTAAGTACTAACCAAAATTTGTATGTCTTGATTTCACAATGCTGTGAATCACTCAAATGGAAGAAAGATAACCACGTGCTTAGAAAGTGTTTGTTGTGAAGGTTCAACAGTTTTGGTCCTACTAGTCTCATCCTCATGGTGTGCAGGTTGAGCCAGAACTGGTGTATTGTAGTCAGTCAGTCCTCGTAAGTCCCAGGATTTGTGTAGGCAAGATGGTATTTTCTGTTAAATCACTTTGGAATGTGTTCTTGATATACAAGAATTACAAGCTCTGAATTCTGGTCTTGAGACAACTTTATAATGAACCACAGGAAAAGAATTGGTTTAAATTCATCAGTAAATGAACTGTGAAAAAACTTAACATGACAAACAGCTTAAAATGCATCAGCTATGGTCAAGGGCTTACTGTATCTTAAGTAAACACCATTTGGGTATGTGGAAGTATTTCTTTCAGGTTGTTAATAGCCCCCATTGCAGTTGTGTATGCAGGACAAAAGGTAATAGTGTATTAATGTACAGTATTATCAGTAATGGGCAGTTAACAGGTTAGCTGACGAGTTTATTGAAAAAATAATAATTTCTGTATGACTTAGATTGTCTAAGTGGAGGAATTTTACCCCTGGGAAAAGTTTCAGCCTGATGACCCTCAACAGGTTAACTCCTTCACTGATGTGTAATTCATCCTATCTCCAGACTATTTTGTCCAGCTTTGGAGAGAGACTGAACTGGATGAATCGTAACCTTCATTAATTTTTCATCTAGAAATCTGTCCAGAGTTAAATGAAATCATTTGGGAGTAGCAAAAATAAAACAGGAAATGCATAATTGGCAAGAGAAGGTTAATAGAGGTGGAATGTGTGTGTGTATACACTGAAGAGAGGGAGAGAAGGAAGCAGTAGTTAGGTGTATGTCCCTGGTGTCCTCCACCTCGTCCCTTCTTAATTCCCGGCTTTCCTGTGTTGCACATGCATATGTCTGTATTCATACCTGCAGAGGATCTATGATGGGCTAAAGTTATGTTATCCCACAAAATAGCTCTTCCTAATGTGGGTATATTTAAATTTTCCTAATCTGCAATTTTATACGTACAGTAAAACCTCAATATTATGGACTTCAGTAGACTGGAATTAACTTTTATCAGAATTGAGGAGCTACTGGACTAAATTCTTATACATCAGAAAAAGTTCAATAAAGCCAAAAGCAGTTCAGACTGCCTGACCACTTCAGCTATGTTCACCACAATAAGTTAAATAAAAGACATGTTTTATCAATGTATTGTACAATATTAAAATATATATATTATACCACTTGATTATGGTAGTGAATGTATAATACAGTTCAGTACTGTAGTGGTAGTTATAACAGTTTATAAACCGTTGCAATGTGGACTAATGTCTGATATATCAGAAAAAGTCTGGGTTAGCAGGGGAAAGTCTAGATGTCACTTTTTTCAGAATGGCTTGGGGCCCAATTAGTGAGGTTTTACTGTATACTAGCGGAGGTTACTAATTTTCTTTATTGGGTGTTATAAATATCTTTAAAATGCTATAGCCAGTGTTACTAATTGTCTTTCCAGTGACTACACTCAGAATTCATGACCTAATTCTTTCAGTATGATGTTATGTTTTTACTCCATTCTTTCAGCCACCATATTTAATTCAGCTTACAGGGAGGAACATCTGGTAGTGAAAGCTTATACAGTATGCAGTGGTGTTTAACCTCATCTCTATGATGGGTCTCTTACCCACTTCACCCTAGTGACAAAATTCCATTTATTATTGCTGCTTTCAGACTATAGTTCTTTTCCCTTAACATGGCCCAGGATTTTGTTGTTTTCCAGCTAATTTTATGAAGCTTAGTGATAGAATAGGACAGTACTATGGCTCTGTGTCTTTGCGTAGCACTTTTTCATGACCAGCATTATAACCTAACATTGCAGCTTAGTACTCAGGTGGAGGTAACTGGCAATATTAGACCAAGCTGATGCTGCTGTTGATGATCAGCCCCAGTCTGTTTGGCTGAACAAACACATCAACAGCAGGCAAGCAACTGTCCGTGCAGGGTTGTCACGTGCAGTGAACCGGTGTTCCCTTCAGTTGCCAGTGCCTCATGGTTGCAAGGCATGGGGAAAAGTGTGAAGATTTGGTTCCTGGATAGACGCTGAATTTGTTGCTTCACAATTAAGTGGGGCTAGAGAGGTAGAAAAGGCAATGGAAGAAGTAGGCAGTACTACATAAAGTGAATGGATGATGGCCTCACCCACCAAGTACTGTAAATAGTAAGAGGAGAAACCGTGAAGATAGCTGAGGAGAAACCGTTCAGATGGGAATTTAGAACTAGCTTTCATTAGCCGATCCTGTTCAAGAAATTGCTTCTAAATTGAATATAATTGAATGGAGGTAGCTAGAAAGGTAATGCGTTAGATTGAAGAGGGTAAATTGAATAAAATTGACTGGTGGTAGAAATGATACTTTAAATCATCATACTGCAAGGATAAGCCTGTTAATTTGTAAACTAGTCTGTCTTGTTTTAATAAGTCTGTAAAAAAAAAATGTATATTGCAATTCCCCTAAAAAATTGGCAGTTGCAGTATCACTGGCAGACAACAGTAATTACGGTGATTTTATAAAACTTAGCACTTTTTGACCCAACAGTAAATCCAGGTTTAACCCACTTTCATATTAAATCAAATATAACTGTAGTTAATGTTTATAATTGTATGTGCTTTGTAATTAAACGATCCTTGTAAATTTCTCAAAAGATGCTCATTATCGAGGTTACTAAAAGTATTTTGTAAAAAAAATAATGATCAGTGTTCTTTTATATCAGTTCATCTCTGGCTCCCCATAACAGTTTTCAAATTATAGTAGATGTGTACATACTGTCTAATTTAATCATTTCTGTTGTACAGTACAGTATACCTTCAAGATTATCAGGGCATAGGATTTAAGAGGGGGGGGGGAGCTATGCCTCTTACACAGGTTTACTCTTCATTATACTGATGACTGTATATAGATCATCAGCATTCGTTATTATTGTACACAAAGCGACCATTTAAAAGTTCTTTTCATTCCCCAAAATACTGTAAATAAATGTTAATCATATACTAGTTTGTACAGTCGTATGTGGCATACAAATAATGCTAATATGAATGTGCTGTCACTGTTCCAGATATATAAATGTGTATTTTAAAGCAGTATAAAAATTCTATATCTCAGATTCTTACTCTGCATTTCAGTTATGGCTGAAGAGCATCAGTTTTAAACTTGTGAATAGTTAAAACTTTGTGTATGTGTATATTAAGGGTATACTGTTTAATCAGTAATTTGCTCACTTTCAGTTTACAGAATAATCTACTAACAGTCCCCAGTTTACCAGTAAGTTTAGCCACAGTCTTAACCTTGTGTTGTCTCGTTCAGAGCACCTGAGACGGAAGGACCTCAAGATCCGTCAGGCACTTGAAGAGAAGCAACTCCTCATTGCCGACATTCTAAACATTCCGCATGAACATTTTGAAAGTGTGATCGACATGGCCGGAGAACCAGCTGTGGGGAACAAGGAGCCGAAGGAGCTGGTTCTGGCGGCGATGTTCCAGGCCAAATGTTTGCAAGAGACCCTGAACGAGGTGCTGAGTATAAACGAAGGGGATATTATAGCCGCTCGGGCCAACAGTGACTCCCGGCCTCCCCCTTCAGTCACCAACCTCCCCCTATACCAGGCACCAATGACCAAACTACTGGGAATCTCCACCACATTATCACAGCAGCTCTCATCTCTCCTTGTAAGTTGTTTTTTAATAATGTGTGGCCCATTATGTGTCAGAATGATGGCTTTGCACAGGTTTGTTTTCCAAGAGGTGTTGGGAGTTTTTTTTAGTGCTGTAATCCACCCTTAAATATAGTGAATCACTCTATTCTAGTCTAACAGCTCTGGTACTTAGAGGGTAATACAGAATTGGTTTATCACCCCCCCCCCCTCCCTTCAGCCCCACACACGCTGGTCAGCATGAGCACCACCTGATTATGAGTTTATTGTAGCCAGTCCACTTCCATTTCATTATTTTATTTTGAAGGGCTCACGACAGTGTTAGTTTTTTTTTTTTTATTATTATTATTATTTTTTTTTTTTTTAATAAGGCGAGGAAGAAGGAACCAAAGGCCATGGGCCCGCCATTATTGTTTCTTCCAAGAGAAAAACAAAATACAAGAGAGAGTTTAACTTATTGATGTTGGCTGACCTTGCTATACAATCTCTTCCCAGTCCCTTAATCCTGAGGCCATTTTGTAGGATCTCATTCTAAGTCTATAAAAGGTGCTGTATTCTGCATATAGGTCTTGCAATTTTCTTCCTGCTTTCTTTTATGTTCATTCGCCATTCTGTTTGCAGCTCTGTCATTCAAGGAAGTGCTACAATACTTCAGTGTTGTTATTGTTTTTTAAATATATGGGAGATATTGTTAGATACTTGGTAATCTAGTGCTTGCAAGGCACTGGTTGGAGTGATGGCCTTGCCTTTCACCTGCGTTTTGTATTTAACCATGTAATGCAATCGGATTTAAATCAGTCTCCTACCCGTAAATGTTCCGGACTAAGGTATCAGAAACCCCTACCTTTCTGTAGAAGCATTATGAAACTAGCTATTTTAACTGTTACTTATTACGGTATATACCCTTTTCTCTATCTACATTTTCTCACAGTGATTCATTGTGCATGCCAGAGATTGGTTGTCACTACTATCTTCTGTCCCTCTTCTGTTAGCCTTGTAATAACTGAAACGTAATGGTGTTTGACAGTAATTTTACATTCATGCCATTATTTCATCCACCATCACCCCTTTAATTGCTCCAGTTGCCATCGTCATCATATGTCTTGTTTCATCCTTTGGACCCTGCAGTGAATAGTCATGGTAGAATACACACCACCAAGCTGTGTTAGCCCTTCTGCCCAAGAACAGTGTTCTTATTCTTGCCACTGCCAGATGATTTTCTTTATGTAGGATGATCCTCTTGAGGTTGGAAGCATTACGTTAATCCATTCAGTATAAGGCCTTTTAAAAAATGAAGTTATTAGGTCATTGAGAGGTAGCCCCCCCCACACACACACACACACACACACACACGCACACACAAAATGGGAGAGTTGATGGGCAGGATGGGACTAGAGTACAGTATATAGTTGTTGTGATGAGGAGTGGTAGATTGAAATGGTTTGTGCATTTGGAGAGGATAGGGGATGACAGTTGGGTGCAGGAAGTGTGAAAGTTGGGGGTGGGTTGTGAGAGACAGACCGAAAAAGACCTGAGATGAGATCATAGAGGGATAAGGGAGTGAATAGAGAAGCATGGAAAGCCACCATTAGGTGACCAAGACCGACACATGTAAGCATGTTGGAGCGTTTGTAAATAAAGTGAATTGTAATAGTACTCTAATTAAATCTAAGGCTAAAAGACTAATAATAGCTATATACTGATCTTAGTCAGTTGCTCTTTTTCCTCATTTTCATTGATGTATTTTGCAGTTACCATTTTCCACATACGTGTTCTTTTGACTCTTCCTTAATCCCTTTAGCTAGATTATGCCTTTATTTCATTCTGCCACTAGGTTATTTTATGCAAGTTACAGTGAACAGATTAGAAAAAATTGATACTTCATTCTGATAGATCAATCTTCCTCACCCAGAGCATTTTTATCTTGTTGCTTGTAAGGTCTGTGTTTTATAGTGTTAAAAAACACTTAACAGCCAATCCCAGGTGATCCCTTTGATACACTGAAATAAACACAGACATCCCATTTCATGAGATCTCTTTGAGAAATAGGGTAGCGAGAATTGGCCGTCATACATTTAACCTTTCCACCTCAAGGTGTTGGAACTCCGCCAAGTAGTAATTAGAGTGGCCAGAAGCTGCTGGGGCAGTAGAAATAACTTATACCGCACTAGAGACAATAAAATAGTGCTCCCCTTAGTATTGGCACGTCCTGATATGTGAACCATTATTGGGCCCCCAGTACTGGCGCACAAATATATAAAGTCCAGAACACGTATACATGCCACCTGGTGGTTACATACTTTTGTGTGAGTGTGTGTGTAATTCGTTGGGTCGGTCAGGATCACTTGGTCGTGATCATCAGCTTTTACCCTCCCGGAAGGGAGCTGAGAGCTCATATAGTCCAATCTAACGGCAAGGCTATGACCTTCACACATGCACACACCCATCCCCATGCTCAAGGGGGACAGTAACCACCCACTTTGTCAGTGAAAGTCTTCACAACCTGAGCAAGGCACGAACTCCCGTCTACCAGACGGCAAGCGAGAACGTTACTACTGAGTCAGTGAGAGGTGTGTGTGAGAGAGAGAGACCCGATGTGAAAGGGTTAACGGTAGATAACCAACCTATTCCCCTTGAGGGCATTACATGAACTCCAGTCACCACTTTGAGATTAAACCAATTTTAAAATTAGGCAAGGATGTCATCTTCAGTATTAATAAAGGGGGATAGACATAGCATGTGGAGAGGATTGGGGATGATTATTGGGTGAGGAAGGTGAGAAGTGTTAATATTGGGGGTGGGGTTATGAGAGGTAGACCAAGAAAGACGTGGGACGAGGTCATTAAGTGTGACCTCAGGGTTAAGGGACTAACAGGGAGGCTGCAATGGATCGTGCAGCATGAAGAGCCGCCATTAGGTGACCAAGGCCGACACATGCAAGCATGTTAGAGCCTTTAAAAACGAAAACGAACGATGTCACCAACTGGGGCATTTTAACCACAGACATTTTTATGTATTATTAGGTGGGAGAAAGTGGATAGGATGATTTATTATTATTATTGTTACATGATATGGTGGATGAGTGTGTGAGGAAGAAAGGTGTATAAGTCTGTGAGGCTAGGGGTCTGACAAGAGATCGAGCTGATTGGGTGAATATTGTGGGGAGGGACGCATGATCAAGGATTTGGCACCCCTTTTTAACATGACAGCGTCTGGATTGACTCAGATACGTTTGTGTGAAGCTACAGAACATGGTGAATGTTTTTGATGTATCAGATAGAGCCAGGATTCTGCGGGCTTGAATGGTAAGCGAATTTAGGCGTAGCCCACTGGGTTGAGCACATTTGGGCTGTCTGGACATTGCTGCTACTCACCCTGCCCTAAAGTGGGAAAGAAGGTTCAGATTTCTTGGTGTCAAAAGTTTGTCAGACATGCCGGCTTTCTATATTCATGAATTACACTCGTTATGGTGATTGAAGTGGATGCTGTCATGGGATGGCACCAGTATAACTAGGCGGCAGGTCTACCCATTTTACAAAATGTTCCTTGGCTCCTACCATTTCACAAAAGGAAGATCTTGAACTGCAGTAAAAGGGTAACTTCTGCCTGCAGTCCACAGGGTTTACATCCAGATGAGCCAGGGGCCTCAACAATAACAAGTGCTGTACTATTGCCTTCCAGAACTTGGTGTCAGAGAGGGATGATGAGCGTGAACGAATGAGGAAAGAGCTGGTGGCATCTCGAGAGCGGCTTCATCAACTCCACATGCGTCAGAACTCCACCACCACAAGTACCACCCAGCCCTCTTCTGCCACCCCACCTGTAGGTGCTCCCCCACCACCCCCTGCTGCATCACCCCACACCTCACGACCCAACTCGTTTGTGTCGGTGGCGTCATCTGCAGCAGATCACTCAGACACACCAGAACACCATGACACTGATGAAGGTGAGCATGAGGGTTAGTGTAGTTCTCTCTCAACTTGGCCCATGTCTTCTTTTGCAGCTAACTGTGTTTAACATAGCTCTGGCAGAAAGACAGTAACATATCTTAGTGCATTCAAAATGGAGAGAGGTAGTGCTGTAACAGATTTGTTTCACCAAACCAAAATAACACTGGTTTTTGCAATATTTCTATGCATTTTTTCTGATACCTAATCGATACTTATTTTTTCTGTTGATGTGAGCATGTCAGATACAGAGGGAAGAAACATTAATATGCCATAATCAAGATGTGATTCAATCAGTAGCCAGATTGTGTGTGAAAAAGTGTTGTTACTGTGGCATGGTTTTGTAGCCTGTTTTAGAATAGACTTCATGAAAACCAACAATGAGTGCGTGAGTGGGAGGAGGAGGAGGAGGAGGAAAAAAGAAAAGAGCAAATAACCCTTGAGGTTGAAAACAGCGAGTTCAGTGAGTTAATGGTATACATGCGCAGTTGACATAGTGAACTGCCCGTGGCCTTTCAAATTCCTTAGTCATAATATATTCAGTCACTCTTCTCACTGTAGTTAAAATAAAGAAGTGATTTACTGCATGTAATAAAGAAAGCTGTAGATGGGTGCAATAAAAGGACAGTCACTCTGAGATAAAGGGATGAACAACATTTGGCAACTTTGGTTAGGCTTGGTTTCCACAGCAGAATAGTCCTTTAGTTGACAGAAGAGCGTTAAATATATTTAGATAGATAGATACTTTTTCATTACTGCACTAGACAAGGTTTGTGACTACACTAATATATAGAGGAAAGATGGCAAATCAAAGAGTGTATACATCTTTTGATGGTGTATGTATGAACAGTCTTGTGTATGCTACTCTAGTCTTTAATTTCACCATAGAAAACTGGGTCATTCTCACCTGAATGCTAAATTGTATCTTTCTCTACCAATAGCCAGATGCCAAAATCCCATTTAATTTTGAGTTAATTGTTTTACGGGGAGGGGTACTTTTTTTCAGCTCATCTTTTCTCTCTCCAATTTTTCAATTTCTTCATTAGCATTTTTCTTTTAGTTCCATCAACAAATTGGTTCTCAGCATTTTCAGATTCCCTCTTAGGGCGCGTCCTCATGTGTACTCGAACATGTGTTGGCAGCTCAGCTGGCAACATGTTCGGGAACATGTTTGCAGCAGTATTTGGACAGATGTATGCAAACAAGTTCAGTGCAGCTTTGAACACTGGCAGCAGCGGTGTTTGGATAAGTGTGTCCATACGAGGCAGCTGAGACTTCATCACGATGTTGCCAACACGATCTGGACGCTGCTGCTCTCAACATGTTTGCAGCCTGTTCGTTGCTGTGTTGCTTACATGTTGCCAACACTTGTTTGAGCACACATGTGGATGCGCCCTTAGCTGTAACCCATTCTCCAGTAATTTAATTTTCATGAATATCAACATGACACATTTTCAGTGTTCTTACCTAAATCCCCCCATACCCCCACCCTACCCCATCCATTTTGTTGCCACTTGGGTTTGTTTACCTCTCATGGATTTCTTACTGCTGCCATAATAGCACTATCATACTAACAGTGGGAGGGGGAAGAACTATGCTTTTCATAAATTTACCGCACTAAAACGATCATACTTTATTAGTGTCTCTCACAACCATGCAATTAATAGTCACACTTCTGTGTACAATGAGGTTACGTTAAGTAGAAACTTATCGTGTAACAGTTTATCTTACCGGTTAAAATAGGGTAATTTTGCCACATTTCCAATAATTCCAATTCAGAGGCCCATAGCTACCAGACTGGTGCATGGACTTGGATTATGTTGGGCTTAGGTTTTAGAAGAATGCCGGCCTAACAGGTCATGTGAGTTTTGATTCATTATGCAAAAAAAAAAACAAAAAAAACACACACACACACACACACACACTGGAGAAATGAATTTGTTTACCAGAAATTTTCAGCGTATATTGCATTAATGGGGGGGGGGGGGCATTATATTTACCCATTATTTACATGTTTCAGGTTTAAGGCAGTTCAGAATTGTTTGCATTGTTCTCACACATACACACACGTGTTATAGCAATAATAATCAAGTATTGTATCAATAACAACAACAAATAGGTTGCAACAAAATTATCCTGTCGGATGGGGCTTCATCCTTGCCAGACATGATTTTCGAGTCACGTTACAGTATTTCACACAAAAAAAATTTATCACTGCGCTTTTTGTCACCACACTGAGAGTTGTGCACTTGCACTGTTACTTAAAGATGGCAGTGGTGTCTCAGTGGCCTTGCACATGAGAGGGGAACAATCACAGGTAATGTGAACACTGGGCGGCCACCTTGGCTCAAACTTACGACTGTCTGTTTGCGTGTGAAGCACCACGTGTGTATGGGATTGTGGTACACAGCCACCACAATTGTTGTGTATTTCACCATTGTTGTCACAAAACTGGGTATAGCTTTTAGTTCATCTTTCTCTTGACGTACCACATACCAGACAAACATATAATGAGACCTGACTTGAACATGTTATGTGAAACTACAGTTTTGTTTACATTATTTACCTAAGGGGTAGTCGACTGAATGATATGTGGTGTAGATGGTTGTGTTGTTTCACTGGCCTGGCTGTTTGTTAGTTCTCTTATTCTGCATTTTCTCAGTGGATCCTAGTTCATTGCATCTATATGGGAAATTAGAATTAGGATTTATAGAGGTTATTGGTGATGTACAGAGGTTATGTTAATTTTATGTTTACAGATGGCAGTGGAGAAGGTGGCAAAATAAACGTGGAGGAGGTTGACCAATCTAAGGAGGAGACTGCTCATGAGGTAATGAGGCTGTCATTTTTATATGTTTGTGTGAAGTTACAGAACGTGGTGAATGTTTTTGGCGTATCTGATAGAGCCAAGATTCCTGGGGCTTGAATGATGAGTGAATGGAAGCGTGGCCTATTGGATTGGGCAAAGTTGGGCTGTCTGGACGTTGCTACTCCTCACCCTGCCCTAGGCTGGGAAAGGAGGTTCAGATGATGATGATGAAGTGGTTACTTCATATAGTGTTACCTCTGGTATTTCACTTGTGTGAACTGAGAAGTTTGCTGTTGTTACTGTTGTCTTTGATGCTTACAGCTCTTTGTAAAAATGTTCAACTATTTTCACCATCTTCTCTCTGGACATAGTGACCACCATTCCTGTGTTTGAGTGATATCCAGTACAGTGCAGCCTCAATATGCGATAGGGTTGCGTCAGGTGAAGACGCATCGCATAGCAAGTTATCACGAGGTCTATATAACAATGGGTTCAATGAGGTTAGGGAGGGTGACCTCAACTGCAAAGCCTTAAAAAAAAAAGAAAAAAAAAAACTCCTCCACCGACCTATGTCGGTATAAGTCTAATCACCAAGGATCCCTCCCAGGATGGGGACAATTGGAGGGCCTGGACGACGACTTCACACAAAGATATCACTTCAGTTAATATCACGTACTGCAGTATTTGTCAAGCACTTGCGCTGTTTAATTGGCGATAGCAGTGGTGTTTTAGTGGCCTTTTATACACAAAATAAAATAAGGCAATGATCACAGCCAGTGTAAACACTGGGCAGACATCTTGGCTCAGTCAGCTGTGTAGAAGACTGAAAAGAGGCTGATGTTTACTTAAGGTTAACTTGATTTCTAGGTCACAAGTTTCAGTATTTTACATCAAAAAACTATCACTTTACATAATATTGCACACCGCACTATTTGTTAAGCTTTTGCACTGTAATTTGTTAGTAAGTGGTGTTTCAATGGCCTTTCATGCATGCAGTGGAATGAAAGGCAACGTTCGCAGCCAGAGCTAACACTGGGTGCCTATTAGACTGCATGTGTCACTGCGTCCAGATAGGTTCTCAGAAGTGACTGTTGAAAATCTCTTAGTGAAAGCACAATTTTTAAATGTACCAAGATTATATAACTTTGTAATTATCATTGTAGCACTTTATAACGAGGCTCCAGTTTATACATAATTGATGTCCTAGTGCTATTTTTGCTTTGGACTCGTTTCAGACCTTTTCCTTTTGTAATGACTTCTTCGATCTGATATGTTTTTCTTTCTTCTGTCACTTCTTGATAAGCTTATTCAGTTCTTTGTTTTTACTCTCATCTTTCTTCTTTTCATGAGCTTCAGGGTCGTTTGAATACTTGGCATTGGTTATATTACCTGCTACCTACACTGATTCTCCTGACACAATTGTTAGTTTGTCAGTCAACTCACCAGTGTCACACTCAGCATAACTTAAACCTTAAATCAGTTCTTTATTTCTAAGTGAAAGGCATCTATGTTTTCACTTTTTATTGATCATATATTTATATTGGCTTTTCCCTTCAGAAATAGAATCTTGCTGTGCAACCCACAAATCTATGGTCACTTCCTGTATTGTTGGTAACTATGACACTGGTGGTCGTTGTGTTCTTATCTGCCATAATGAAGTTAATTTCATTCTTTTTCTGTGTTTGTGCTTGTTTAAGTTCATTGTCTTCCTCTTTTTTTGTGGATGAATGTATTCATTATTCTCATGTTATACATTCCCTTTTAAAATCTGACAGTGTTCAAAATGACTCATTGATAGGTATATGTGAAGCTACAGAACATGGTGAAATTTTCTGATGGAGCCAGGATTCTGTGGGCGTGAATGATGAGTGAATTTTGGAAGTGTGGCCCATTGAATTGGGTAAACTTTGCTTGTCTGGACTTCGCTGCTTCTCACCCTGCCTTGGGGTGGGAAAGGAGGTCTGGATGATGATGATGAATATACTATCCAGCAAAATTTGCCACCATTCCACCTCTGTCATTTCATCTCACCTCCTCTGAATTTTCCCATACATGCTTCTCCGTTTTTTCAGTTTGCAAACTTTTGCATCGAAGTGTCCCATTAGTAGAATATATCTCGTTACTTTTTCTAGGCAAGAATACAAGCTTTTTTCTTCATTAGTTAGATCGGTAGCACCCATATCTGATTACAAAAATGCATACAGTAACCAACATTAGATACAGCAGGAAACAATAACCAAGGCAAATGACTAGAAGTGAAATCTGCATTATGTATCTTAGCCAGTGGGTGACCGAGTTCGGCTTAAACACAGTGTTTGCTTGGAGCGAGCCTTGAGGAATGTCAAATGTCATCAGACAGATTGATCTTAGAGTATGGCATGTATTGCAAAGGAAACTGGCCACTGTATTCAGAAGCAGGGTGGTCAGTTTATTTTGTAGAGTCTGCATATACATAAATATACAATATCATTTGTTAATGGCTCTTTGAAACATTTGCCATGGTTAAGTGATTTTTAGATAGGGGCATCTAGGGGACACAACCTGGCCAAAAACACCAGTTATATGGTTACCACCTAGCGTAGTAAATGGTTTCCTGGGTACAGGAAACGATTTGGCATATTGATAAACCATCTACACATTGAGTGGATGGTGGGCTCCCCCTCCTGCCACTGATGAATGATGAGTGAATGGAGGAATGGCCCATTGGATTGGACAAGCTTGGGCTCTCTGGATGTTGCTACTCTCACCCTGCCCTAGGATGGGAAAGGAGGTATGGGTGATGATGATGATAGTTTATTAATGTCCATGGTAATTTGTAGGTGTGAGAGTGGTATGGCATGGGTGTGGTTGAGTAGAAACAGTGGCAATGAGGAGTAAGGGAAGATTAATTATAGGGTGGAAGTTTGAGCTTGATATGGAGGGAGGGATGTAGATAGAGTGGTGGAAAAGTTGTATGTGAATGAATTTGAAGGTAGGAGGAGGTTTGGTAGGCCATGAAGCAGGTAGGTTGATGTAGGAAACAAGTGAGAAAACAAGGTTGGAGGATCAAGTTTGATTTGATAAATTATATACAGAGAAATGCATTACAAAGGCCTTCCCCCTAGTCAGCATTGATTGGCAGGTGTAGAGTATATGGAACACACATGGATATGCTTGTGTTACAGGATTCTTGAGACTTTAAGGGTTATGTTTTCTATATCATTGAGCATGCTGTTGAGTTTTCCAAGTACGAGATCTGTCCAAAAAGAAATTATATGTTTAAACAATTACACCAACTACCTGGCGTAGCATGATCACAACAGGAGCGTCATGTAATGGCAGCTTCCAGTCAGACACCAGCCTCATCACACCATGTCACTTGATTGTCGTGGTACACACGCTTCAGTGAACGTGTGTTTAGTGCACTTGGCAGTTTGTTGCAAGTTGAACAGTGAAGGTTCTTGAAGAGCAATGTGTTTGCAGGAAATTGTTGCACATTTGGAAAAGCTTTTATGGAGACTTTGAATGTTAAAACAAGTTATACACAGTACCATAAGTGGTTCCAGCAGCTCATATTAGGAAGAACATCCTCCAGTGATGATTCCAAATCTGGGCAGCCTTCTACATCAAAACAATGATCATATTGAGAAAGTGTATGGTGTGATCATGAAAATCATCGCTTGAGTGGCTATTTGTGAAGTTTCCAAAAGTGGGAATCTGTAAAAGTTCTTTCCACATGATTTATTAAAAAGGGGAGAGGGGGGTGAAAATGCATCATGTTGCCACAAAATTTGTGCCGCATCTACAGATGTGAGCCAAGAGAGAACCGTGTCACGGTCAGTCAGGAGCTGTTTGATTGTTCGAATGCTTATCTCACTAAACAGCAGTTATATGGCTGCAGTGTTGAAACCAAGGGGCAGCCATCACAGTGCATTGGGACATCGTCACTGTTACTCTGACCGACTGACACCCCCACCCCCCAAAATGGAGGTGATGTTGATAGTCTGTTTTCATTGAAAGGGCGCCATGGATCATGAGTTTGTTCCACATGACCAGACAGTCAGTTTTACTTGGACTCTAAAGCATTTGAGGGAGGCAGTACTAAGGAAAGGCCTGGGGTGTGGACAAACAGAACCCGGATGCTGCACCATGACAATGCACCAGCTCATGCATTGCTCCTATCTGTGACTTTTTGGCAAAGCATGAGACTACTGTTGTACCTCAGTCACCCTGCTTTCCAGATTTGGCCTCTGTAGGCCACCCCACCCCCACTTTTCTTTGATTTCAGACAGCAGAGATAGAAGAAAATTTGCCAAGTGCATTAAATACACATTCATTCAAGCACATGTACTTCAATGACTAAGTGACGTGGCTTGATGCAGATAACGTTGGACTAAAACTCAAAGTCGCTGCTACATCGCACTCCAGTCACGATCACGCTACGGTGGCTAGTTGGTGTGCTATGAAAAGGTGTGGTTTCTTTTTGGACACCTTGTATATACTTTTAGTGTCTTCATTTTGCCTCAGTCATAAATTTTCCCCCCCCCCCCCCCCCCATCCTGAACCTCTGAATTTGTGGGAAATGGGATTGGATGGTGTGCATTGCTTTTGGGTTTCATTTCAGGTATCAGATATCTCTGCTTGTGGAGCTGATACCAGTGGGAGCAAGAGTGGTGAGGTTGAGGATACCCCACAGGCAGAGGTAGGGTGTGAGGAAGGACCAGGTGGTGAGGAAGGTGGTGGAGAACCTAGCACCACCTGAGGCTAGTGTGGTGGAGTCACTCCCTGCTGATTTCTATTTGCTGACCTCAGCTGAACGGGGAAGAATGTGCCTGACTGCTGCCCAACCCATTGTGGTGAGGGGAATGAGGCCTGAGTGAGGTGGGATGGGGCTAGTGCCAACTGTCTTCACTCCCCTCGGCATGAGTGGACAAGCCACAACCACCAACCACCACCACAACCATTTCCACAATCGTTGCTGCTCCACCTGGATGTGTGAAGGACAAATCGCTCTGGTCAGGGACCCGAGCAGAGTAACACAAAACATAGTTTATTTTTTTGTGTATAATATTGTAAATGAAAAGATGATTATTAAAAATTGATTTGATTATTTACTGTTGGTAAGGAAGCATGAGTGACAGCCGGACACTGGGAAAAACGTGTACATAACCTATGCTCGGTCCACTTTAACTTGGCTTAAGTCCATCTCTCCATCTTGAATCCTGAGCTGTAACAAGAGATTAACACTTGAATTTGGTGCTAGTCACAAAGGAGTGCTATGGAAAAAGATGTAGAGCCGCAGTATTGTCATATTCTGTTATTAACCACAGAAAATAAGCTGCAAAATGACAAGAGTCTGCCAAGTTAAGGTGGACATGCCAAGTTAAGGTGAACAAACTATAATGAGGCAGCCTCATGACTCCCTCTAGCCAGGAGACCTTGCCTGGTGCATTGGTCAACTTATGGAGCGACAGTGAGTGCAGCCACTTGGGGGTTACTGTAGCATGTGCAGCCAGGTTGTACTATCACCAGAAGTTCTCTGACACTTCCCCTGCTGGCTTTGGTGAAAGTGTAGATTGAAATATCACCGTCAAAAGTTTACCGCTTAGCTGCTGGCTGTAGAAGTGTAAAGTGGTAATTGAAATATCACCACCAAAAGTACAACACTTACCTGCTGGCTGTGGCAATACTGAAATGTTTTGTGGTAGCAATAATTTTATCAACCGTCAATGCATGAACAGAATAGCCTGGCCCTGGGTCCCATTTCATGATAAACAGGGCAGCAAAGGATTGGATGATGGGTGGATGGTAGCCAAATGAAGCGCACAACAAAGGAAATTGAGAAATGAAAATAATCTCAAATGTTCAAAGAACTGTGGAAGGCAGGACATAGTGTTGACAGGGGATTGCCAGCGAACTTTTGCTTGTGATAGTACCCCACATGATTCCATGTAGAAAGTGAAATGAATTTTAGAAAAACCAATGTAATTGTTTGGTTGTAATTTCCATTTAATGTTGTCAGTATTGTGACTTGTACACTGCAGCCCTTGTTTGTGCATCCTCTTTTCTGCTGCTGTTCCACCATAGTTTTCTAACCTCCATGTATCAGAAGCCACATGCTACTACCCCAACAGAAATGCGGGAAGTATTATATCTCAGTCTCTCGTCATGCAGTGTTTGTTCCACTCTGTTCCCAAAAGATTTACCCTCATTAGAAATGCGGGAGTTATCAGTCAGCCTCTCGTTATGAAATGTTTGTTTACCCCCAATAGAAATGCGAGAATTGTCATAATCTGAGTCAGCCACTTGTCATCCAATGTTTGTTCTTTGTTCCCATGATATCATATTCGAGTCACCTGGTGTCTGTTTATGTTCCTAGTCCCTTGTGTTGCCGATAACCACACTGTCCCACTGTAAAGATTGCGGACCAACACCTGAACTCTGATCAACTTTCTGTATGGAGACCCAAACGGAGAACTGAACAACCATTTTGGGCTTAGTTCCGTTAATGGAGAGGGGAGCCTTCCTGTGGTGGCACTGCATCCTTCAACTGTTAAGCCCTAAAAGATGTTGAACTGCTTAAGAGCAACTTAAGCCTGTAGTCCACAGATTTCAATGTTCATAAGAGCATAAGGCCACAACAGCAGCCTGTTCCAGATGGGCTTGCTTACTTGGTTACAATGGATACCAGTACAGTATAGGCAGTTCTCATTACTAGGAGGCTAAGAAGTTACTACTGATATACTACTATGAAGTTGATTTGCCAGTTTCCCTCAGTATTTGACAGCATTAATACTGTACATAAAATGTGATGTTTTAGAACTCATCCCCTACTTATAATGAGGATCACCTGTAAGTGCATGCTGTATTATTTATAGTCTGTTTTCATCTGACAAAACCAGGCAACTTTTATTACTAAGTTTTGGGTACATAAAATTCTGTTAGACATTGATGAGGTAGGAATTATTCTTCATTACTTGTCACATAAACTTCGGTATGAGTGTATTTGACAGTCAACCAAACTTAAAGAGGCTATGAATCTTAAAAGCAAACTGACCATAGTAGGTGCAGGTGCACTACCACATGTACCCCATAAGGGTTTTTATGTGAGGGCTGGTTGGGGTATATTGCTCGCATAAGTAGCATAACCTCGGCCTATAAGTTCATGACCAGACAGTAAAGGATTGGATGATAGGCAGTCTTCATTGTAAGAAGTTATTTCCAGTGGTATACTGCTGGTATTGTAACTGAAGGAACTGGCACTTCATAGGTAGTGAAACTTTTAGACATCGTTTCTGTAATTTGCTGTGGACTATGTAGCAAAGAGCCTCAAGAAAAGGAAGCTTACAATGAGGACTAACTGTAGATAGATAGAAAACCAATAACAGTTTTACAATTTGTTAGTAACCTTTGGCAGTGTGGTTAGATCTAGGCCCAATGATGGTATGGTTTGGGTTAAGGGCTGTATTCCTGTTGGTTAAGGAGGCTCCCTAACTCCTCTTTGAGTTTATTTTTGCATATAGCACTTCAGTAACCTCTTGTGTGTTACAGTTCATGTTGACATTTACTTGATACAAAAAACATACAAGGGAGCATTAATATAGTAGACGTTATAAGAAATTAAGAGAGGGTCTAGAAAGTCTCTTGAGCTGACATGAATATAAGCCTTTATAACTGCTGGGTCTTGTTAACCTAGGATAAACATTACCTCCATGTTTAGGACCCAATTCTATGACAACCAGTTCATGAATATGGACCAGTTTAACCCCATGAATCTGGTGGTCTGCGTGTAGTTTATTCTTGCTGTTTCAGCTTTGACCTCGTGGTGGTGAAGGGTAAGACAGTGAAGTCTGAAGAGTTTTGAAGTTGAATGAAATTGTTAGTAGCAAGAATAAATTAATGCATCATTTGAATCAAGGGGTTAACTTGTTTGATATATGCCATACATCCACCCAGTCATCCCTTAAACAGTTGTTTCAGAAGTGGACCTTGCGTCATCAACATTACCAGATTATTCCCTTAAAATGTACTGTCTTGAGTGGATGTTAATTTTCAGGTCTTGAGTATGATGTATAATATAACTAATCTTAATTCGTGTCTCAAAGAAAAAAAAATTATTATTGTTTCCAAATGTAAATGTTACCTCCCCCAAAGACACTCCCACTTCCCCCCATCGTCTACTGTTGATGAAGAACAGTAGAGACGAATGATGTTGAGATTATGGGTCATATTTCTAGTTGCTTAGGAGATTTTGTAATACCTCATTTCTCAGTATATTTTGCATATCACACCCTCATAATTATCTTGTGTTATTGATGCACTGCATCATTATGAAACAGAGTACCTTAATATCTTCGTATGATCATGCAATTTGTGAATATTACATATAACATGGTAGAGAAAGTAAGGTGTAAGATGGAAAATAATTTGCTGTAAGGCATAATGAAGTCTCCATAGCTTCTTGCAATACGACCCTTTGACGAGTTCAGGCTTGTTGGTAGGGAAGTAGGGATGGGCAGGATATGATTGTCATAGGAGCCAGAGATCACCAGTATTTGAGCCATTAATTCTCTCAAGTTTGAGAACTGATGTAGTTGATGCCAGATTTAATTTACCTAAGTTGAGAATCCTTAGGATATCCTTGCTTGATTCTGGTTGGACATGGATTAAGGTAGAAAGCAAAGGCTAGTATAGGTAAATACCCAGGCTGCTATAACATTGCTAAATTAATCTGTCCTGAGGTGCAGTGAAGTACTAGAAATCTGATAAGAGTTAATGGTGCAAGTGTGAACACCGAGTCTTACGAATTAATCTGATTAGCTGTCCCAAATTTTAGAGGATTAATTGGACTATTGCCCATCCCTCCTCAGTCCCCTTAACCCTGTCTATCTGAAGATGTCTTTTATTGCTTTATTCTTATTGCTTCTAGACTGTTTTAGTTAGCTTTAAGGAAATCTTGTAGTTCAGTGAAAACTGAAACCTGATTCTAACCTTTTCAGTTCGAAAAGTTTTCCTCTAAAGTTGAATAAAACTGATTCTAGATAGCAAGAGTAAAGTGGTGGGATAAATATACTTGGATGAGAGGAGATAACCACTGCTGTTGAAAACTTGTCATCCCATTTATGGAAGAACATGAGGACATTTGCTCCGTTGTTCATTTTTATGTACATATCTTGTTACCCAAGTATTGTGGGTATACAGTAAACACATACCACAAAGTGATCATTTGTAAATTGTAATAATGTTATTGTATAACCAATCCGCATAATGTATAGTGCAGCCTAAGTCTATAAGTAATAAAATGACAAACTAAAGTATCACTCCCACCTCACTTTGATGTTGAGTGATCCTTTATCTCACGCATACTGATGTCATGTTGGGTGTTCCACTAGTGCCTGAAGTGTCCAGCTTATGCCCTACCAGCATGAACACTAATGGGGCATTTGGACTAGTGGATTGCAGGTAGGGCACCAGTGGAACATGGATACATTATGGTAGGATGCATGGAATAATAGGTATTAGTGGGGCACTGATGAGATTGAACAGTGTCCCACTTGTCCTGATGTCCAACCAGTGTCCCATTGATTGGGTTATATATAGTTAGACATCTGATGTCAGTGGGACAGTGGCATGAACAGCTGTCCTGCCAGTTGTCTTACAAGTGAGACTGGTTGGACACCAGTTGGGTGCATGTCATGATCCCCCACAGTGGGACATATCCCACAGGTCCTAAACCAGTGCCCCGCTGATTTACCAAACCAGTATCCCACTGATATAACTGGTGTCAACCATTTTGATTTCCTAAATCAGTGTTCCACCAGTCCAAAATTGGTGCCTTACTGGTCACAGGTATCTGAAACCAGTGCCCCACAGGGGTCCTTTGTCTAACTATTGTCCCATTTACACCGTGGGCTAGATAGGCCCCTTGTTATGTCCCGAACATGGAATGGACAACTAACAATGAATAAACTGGGTTACACTGGGTGATTTGAGCACATTTATACGTTTACCGTATAACCTGGGATTTCGCGACTCCCGCAAACCTCTGAGTATACATGTTTTTCCTAAGACTAAATCGCTCAGAATGATGTCTTTTGGTACCAAGGGAAAGGACATTTTCTCTGCTATTCATAAATCTATAATTGGTTATTGTATCTTCCACACAAAACACGATGCCTGACATTATTTTGCCATAACCAAATTATAACTTATTTTACAAGGATGCTTGGCTAACAATATTCTTTATAATTACCTTTTAAGCTCCATTCCCTGATATCCAGTTCAGATCATCTGTTATCATGAAGCTTTAGTATGTTCTCTTCATCAAAGTCACATTTAACAATATACAGTATTAAGATTGAAGGTGTTTTAGGAGCATATTGCAGTTTTGTGACCATGAAAATCATGAAATAGCTAGGTTAGTGACCTATTACATTTATGGTTTTCTTGGAGGTATATATTGCCTACATTCCCCTACCATATTCTCCTTATGTATAAAATATTCTCGGGTACTAATGCCTTATATTTATACAGAAATGATAATATTAACATGTGAAGTATGGCCGAAGTCAAGGAACCACCTAAGAAAAAGAAGAGCGATGATTCAAAGACGTGCGTCACACATGTTAATGGACTGAAATATGGTGAAATAAAACTGTTGTCAGAAATAAAGAATCCTGAGGAACGTTTACCTTGACCACAGAATGTCAATGCTAGACGATAGGCACAACTTCCTGGCTTTGTTCACAGGATGGATGATAACATGTACCCTTATCCAACAAGCCTTCTCTTCATTTTCTTGGAGTTCTCAGACCCACAAAATATGCAATCTGGTTTGAATAAACCCTTATCATACGAAGATCTTTTAGGTCTATAGGAAGTAGAGGGTTCTTGATCTGCGTGTTCATCCTTCAGACGGTCCAGATTGGTAGTGAATCTATTGTAACATACCGTATGATAGCCATGATGAGGCTCAATGGCTTGTGGGATGAGGGTACATGTTATCATCCATCCTGAGAACAAAGCCAGGAAGTTGCGCCTATCGTCTAGCATTGACATTCTGTGGTCAAGGTAAACGTTCCTCAGGATTCTTTATTTCTGACAACAGTTTTATTTCACCATATTTCAGTCCATTAACATGTGTGACGCACGTCTTTGAATCATCGCTCTTCTTTTTCTTAGGTGGTTCCTTGACTTCGGCCATACTTCACATGTTAATATTATCATTTCTGTATAAATATAAGGCATTAGTACCCGAGAATATTTTATACATAAGGAGAATATGGTAGGGGAATGTAGGCAATATATACCTCCAAGAAAACCATAAATGTAACAGGTCACTAACCTAGCTATTTCATGATTTTCATGGTCACAAAATTGCAATATGCTCCTAAAACACCTTCAATCTTAATACTGTATATTGTTAAATGTGACTTTGATGAAGAGAACATACTAAAGCTTCATGATAACAGATGATCTGAACTGGATATCAGGGAATGGAGCTTAAAAGGTAATTATAAAGAATATTGTTAGCCAAGCATCCTTGTAAAATAAGTTATAATTTGGTTATGGCAAAATAATGTCAGGCATCGTGTTTTGTGTGGAAGATACAATAACCAATTATAGATTTATGAATAGCAGAGAAAATGTCCTTTCCCTTGGTACCAAAAGACATCATTTTGAGCGATTTAGTCTTAGGAAAAACATGTATACTCAGAGGTTTGCGGGAGTCGCGAAATCCCAGGTTATACGGTAAACGTATAAATGTGCTCAAATCACCCAGTGTAACCCAGTTTATTCATTGTTAGTTGTCCATTCCATGATAGGACATAACAAGGCTTCAGAAAAATGCTATGAAGTTAAGTTGTGGGGGGGAGGGGTGCACGAGGGGCCTATCTAGCCCACGGACTAATTGTTTATGTACTGGTGTCCTACCAGTGCCACTGGTGTTCAACTGATGTCCCACTGGTGTCGTAACAGTCCCACTGGCGTTTAACCAATGAGGAGAGAAAGGTATAAGGAGGGAGAACCCGTAAGATGAGGGGAAGAAGGGTAAGATGAAAGGAAGAAGCTTAAGATGAATGAAGGTAAGAAGGGTAAGTTCTAGGGAAAGATATGATTGGAAGAGGGGTAAGATGAAAGGGAAGGGGTGAAGGAAGGATGGAAACGCACAAGGAAGAGGTAAGAGGGAGAGCAAAAGGAACAGGGAAGGGCATTTGATGGAAGGAAAGGTAAGAGAAGGGAGACGTGGGTAGGAAGACGAGGACCAGGTAAGAGACTGAGAAGATCAGAGGAAAGGGGAAGGTATAATGAGGAAAAACACGGGAGGTAAGGTAAGACGGGGATAAGAAAGGTAAGATGAGGGCAGGAAAAGTAAGTGAGGAGGGAAAGAATTAAGAGGCAGGTAATGTATAAGGAAGGAAGGTCAAGTGAGGTGAGGAAGGGGGGTTTGGTGAGAGGGAGACAAGGTAAAAGGGAGATAGAAAGGAGGAGACGCAGGGTGAAAGCAAGGGAGGTAAGATGAGAGGAAGGATGGCAGGATGAGTGGAAGGTAGAGATAACGCGAGGAAAGGACGTAGGGTGAAGAAGAGAGGCACAGTGAAAGGAAGGCAAGCAGGGGCAGGACGGGAGCTACAGTGAGACGGAGGGAGGGAGGGTAGGGTAAGTGGAAGGAAAGAATAATGCAAAAGTAAAAGGAAGAAAGGCGTGAAGAAGGAAGGAAAGTTAAAAGAGAAGGGAAGAATGTCAAGAGGG
Source organism: Coenobita brevimanus (assembly GCF_032717465.1). Classification (NCBI taxonomy): domain Eukaryota; kingdom Metazoa; phylum Arthropoda; class Malacostraca; order Decapoda; family Coenobitidae; genus Coenobita; species Coenobita brevimanus. Next base: position 1,875,151 of record NC_137065.1, on the reverse strand, counting down.
AAAGATGGAACGTTAAGAGAAAGTGTGGAAAGAAGGTGGAGGAAGTGTGGAAGGAGATAGGATAAAAGGAAGAGAAAGAGAGGGAAGGAGATAGGATAAAAGGAAAACGATAAAAAAGGAAGAAGAGAGAAAGGGTAAGTTGAAGGGAAAAGGTACGAGGAAGGTAGGAGTGGTGAATGGAGGAATGGGTTGGATGAAGGAAAGAAAGGTAAGAGGGAGGGTATGAGGGCGGCAGAGTAAGAGGAGAAAGGGGGTACAAATTAAAGCAAATAGCAACACACCCACTGGTCCTTTCCAGGATGAGAAAGCAGGAGGTAGGAGGCATGGTAGGATGACGGAAGGCAGGGCAAGAGGAAGGGGAGGAAGGAAGGCATAATAGGAAGGGATGCAGGGTATGAAGGAAAAATGTATGAGGGAAGGCAAGAGGACAGGGGGTAGGGTAAGAGAAAGAGGGTCAAGGAAAGAGAAAGGGAGGCAGAATAAGAGGAAGGAGAGAGGGTAAGAGGAAAGGAAGAGGATGGGGGGTAGGATAAGAGAAAGCGAGGAAACGTAAGAGAAAGGGAGGTAAGGTATGAGAAAGGGAGGTAGGATAAGAGGAAGAAGAAAGGAGATAGGGTAGGATAAGACGAATGGAAAAGGGGTATGACGGAAGGGTAAGAAGAAGGAAGGTAGGGTAAGTGAATGGGAAGTAGTACAAGAGGAGAGGGAATGAGTGAAAGAAAGGGAAGGAGGTAAGAAGGAAGGGTAAGAGTAGGCAGGGCAAGCAGAAGGGAGGCGAGAGGAAAGGAAAAAGGGTATGAATGAGGGGTAAGAGGAAGGGTGGGGGTAAAAGGGAAGTAGGGTAAGAGGAAGGGATGCAGGGTACAATGAAGGAAGGAAATGTAAGTGGAAGGATAGGAGCAAAGAAGGAAGGGTGAGAAGAGGGAGATACGGTAAGAGAGGGGAAGGAATAGGGAGAGGGGATGGGTGAGAAGAGGGAGATACGGTAAGAGAGGGGAAGGGTAAGAGGAAGGGAGGTAGTGTTTGCGAAAGGGAAGATCTTTAATAGAAAAGGAGGAAGGGAAAAAGGTAAGAGGAAGGGAAGAGGGGTATGATTATGGGAAGGGGGAAGGTAAGGAGCATGAAGAAGGGAAGAAGGGCAAGAGGAAGGGAGAAGAAGGACAAGAGGAAAGGGGAAGAAGGGCAAAAGGAAGGGAGGAATGGATAGGAGGGAGGGTAAGAAGGAAGAGGGAGTGTTAAGGTGGATGGGGGGGGGGCGGAAGTACGAGGGACGCAGAATAGTACAAAGAGGTTAACAGGGCGGGAGGAAAGATTGGGGAAGGGAGGGGGGGAAGTAATGAGGGAAAGTAGAGAGATGGGAAGGCAGGAGGGAGAGATGGAAGGAATGAAGGGGGGAGACAGGAGGGAGGGTTGAAGAGAGAAAAGGGAGATAGCGAATGGGGGAAGGAGAGAGGAAAGAAGCGTAAGGGGGGAGAGAAAAAGTAGATGGGACGGCAAGGGGGCGGGAGGGACAGCTGGAGGGATGGTGGAAGAAGGGAGAGGGGAAAGGCAGACCGGAGAGAGGGAAAGCAGGAGGAGAGGGAAGGTAGAAGGGAAAGGGGGAAAGCAGAAGGGAGAGAGGACAGGAAAGTGGGGTAAAGGATGGAAAGTAGACGGGAGAGTGAGAAAGTAGGCAGGAAAAAGAGGGGGAATGGAAAGAGATGAAAGGTATATACAGGGTATGAAAGAAGGAAGGAGGGGGAAATGGAGAGACAGATGGAAGGTAAAGAGATGGAGGGCGGAAACGAGGGAGAGATGGGAGGCAGGAGGGAGAGTGGGAAAGATAGAAGGAAAGATGGAGAGAAAATGGAAGGTAGAAAGGAGAGAGGGAGAAAAGGTAAAAGGGAGAGATGGAAGGGGGGAAGGCGTAGAGAAGGTAAGGGGATGGGAAGGTACGAGGAAGAGAGGGTAGGAGGGAGAGGAGGACGAAAGTAAAGAGGGTGAGATGGAGGGGGCGCGGGCGTGAGAGAAGGTATGAGGAAGAGAGGGTGAAGAAAGAAAGATGAAAGATGACGAAGGGGTCTGAGCGAAGGATGAGAGAGAGAGAGAATGCTATCCAATCATCAGAAAATAGCAGGATTACTATAAAGCGTGTTACCGAACTAAAGGTGTTAATATACCGGTAATTACTGAAACATCATTCTTGGTTGTTAAAGGATTATCTAACACAAGTGCAGGGAAAAAGTATGAAACAGTCAACACTGTAAACAAATTATAATGGAAATTAAGTGCTGGAAAAACAGTATGCAACACCCTATACACTGCACACAAATAATAACAAAAATTAAGTGCTGGAAAACAGCACTTAACAGCTTACACTGTACACATACAGTATTACATATATTAGAAAATAAGTTCTGGAAAAAATAAGTATGTAACATCCTACACTGGACAGTTGGCCTAAGAAGTGACGGCGGAGTATCCAGAAGATTTCAGGCAGCAATAATGCACACACTTCCTTACATCTTTACCAGGTAATACCTATTATTTAAAAATGTTACATAAGACTACAGGTAAATGATAAGGTACAGTAGTCCCTCATTTATCCAGAACCTCAGTATCCGGACATTGGACCTTGGCTCTATTAAACCATTATCTGAATTTACTTGCTATTATTCCGGACGTAATAGTCCCTGAGAACTTCAGCCGGTCCGATGACACGTTCAAACATTTGGTATCATGGCTGCTGGGCTCGAGCTGTGAACGGGAAGTAGTCTGTAACCCACAACCAGAGCTAAAATGTCGAACCGCCCCTATACTGAATGGTCAAAGTCACGCGCTTGTCCTATCACTCCCAACGAACCTCCAGCACCTGAGCAATACGACTGTAACTCGCAAGCAGTGTCAAAACATGGGTACGCATTCCCCACTAAATGTCCAATATCATGCGGCCATGGGGGCTGTCTTTCCTAATCACCACCTCCATCAAACACAGACCACAAGCCATAAGTGCATGTTCAGCGACAGTGGCCGTCTACCTCTCTACCGGAGGTCAAAAGTCTCCCGGTCACGGTGAGTTGTGTTTCTGCATGGCCACTCAGTGTCTAACAAACCACAAGCCATGAGTAGATGGACGGCAAAAGCACCCGTCCACCTATTGACAGAAGGGTGAGAACCCTGCCCACAGCCTTGCTTCTCCCCACTCTCCCATCCCTCCTCCATACCCTCCTGGATCCCCCCTCACTCCCTTGGTCCCTACCCTCCTCCGTGGTGATAACATCGACTCCTGAGTTTTCAAAGTTTTTCGCGGTTCATTTGACTACTACTGTATTAATCGTATCAAAATTCCACAAAATCCACGAGATTCTGCATCTAGACATATGCCTAACTCTTGGAAGTGCTGGCAATTTTGCACTAGGATGGTGGGAGGTTATAGGAAGGTAAGTTTTACTCCTAAATGCTACTCTTGCTTTATTGCTGTACTTTTACTTGTCAGTTTTGTGAGTTTTTATTAGCTTCTCTTATAATATGAACACCGGCGAAGATGATGGTATATACTTTACATGTATACTCCAACATACGATAACCTGGCTTTGCAATGGCGGTACAAATACCAACATATCCGGTTTAATAAGGGCCCTCCGTCACGTCCACAGACGATAGGTCGAAATTTTGAATCACCCAGTCCCGCGGCCAGCTGAGCCCACCCACCTCCCAAGATGTGCAGAAATGCTCGTGCAGCCCCAACAGCCACAGCTCACCCCGCACTCTCCCATATCGTTCTTCTCGCACCAGCCATCTTAGAGTGAGGATCTTTCTTACACTCGCCCACCATGCATCATGTTGCATCACCAACATTACACAAGCCGCTATTGTAGTGCATCATACCTGAGTATGTGCAGTGCCGTCAGCAGAGCAGTGACATTAATCGTGTGTGGAGTGCGATTTTGTGTTTTTTGGTCTAAATAAGTGTGATCGTATCTGGTAAGCATGCTGCACGTGGGGGGCTAGGGGTGGTGCTAGTGGAGGCCCTAGTCAGGGTGGTAAGCAGCCTGCTAGTGTTGGTGCTGGTGATGTTCCCACGAAACGTGTGCATAAAACTCTATCTCTAAAAGTCAAGCTAGATATTCTTAAACACCACAAAAAAGGCAAGGATGCGTGTGATATCGCCTTGGCTCTCCACCTGGCCCAGTCAACTGTCTCCACCATCATACAGGAGGGGAAGGCCATTAAGGCTGCTGCTGGGGAGGTTGCAGCCTTATCCACCTCCCGTATCACCCACCAAAAAGCCTGCAATGGAGGAGCTGGAGCAGATAGTCTGCACGTGGATGGAGGATCAGAACAGGAGGAAGGCACCCATGAGCCAGGCAATTATTTGCACCAAGGCTCTCTCACTATGGGACAAAATCAAGATGAGGCGGGATCTTGGTGCTAGCGAGATCTTTAAGACTAACCATGGGTGGTTTGACAGCTTCAAGAAGCAAGCTAATCTCCATCATGTGAAATGTACAATGAGGCAGTGAGTGCGGATACAGTGGCACGGCAGCGTTTCCAAATGAGTTGAAACATCACCGCAGAGGGTGGCTACAGTGTGAAGCAGGTCTTGAATTTTGATGAGGCTGGGCTCTTTTGGATGAGAATGCCCTCAAAGACATATCTTGCAACAGAGGAAAAGTCTATGCCAGGGTTCAAGGCCCCGAAGGACTGGCATACACTCCTGCTGGGGGGCAGCGCCAAGGGCGACCTCAAGTTGAAGCCGCTTCTTGTCTACCACTCTGAGCACCCCAGGGCTCTGGTGGGGTATGTGAAAGAAAATCTTGGGGCGATTTGGAAGTCCAACAAGATGGCCTGGCTGACTTCCGACATCTGTTCGTCATATTTCCACTCGTACGTCTCTGTGTCCTCAAGAGGTATGACTCCAGGGAGAATTTGACGAACAGATTTCTTATGCTGGTAGACAACACACCTAGCCACCCTCCCGCGATGAAGAAGTGGGCAAGCAACATAAAAGAGGTGTTCCTGCCCCCCAACACCACGTCGTTGTTGCAACCCAAAGACCAAGAGGTGATCGCTACCTTTAAAGCGTATTACCTCCACCACACTATGCAGCAGTTGGTGAGGGCCTGTGACAGCGACGATAGGATGACAGTGCAGAAGTTCTGGAGAGGGTATAACACACCATGTCATAGAGAACATCACTGCAGCGCGACACAGAGTTAGCCAGCCTACCATGAACGGTGTGTGGCAGAAGCTGTGGCCAGAGTGTGTGCACTCCTTCACCAGCTTTCCCAAGGGCATGCAAGCTCCGCCAGTGCAGTGTGTGCGGCAGGAAATTGTGGAATTGTTGCACAAGGTGGACTTCAGGGAGGTCCACGAGGAGGGCGTGGAGGAGGTCCTGGAAAGCAACAGGGAGGAGCTCAGCAATAAAGAGTTCCTCAGTATGGAGAGTCAGCAGGCACACCAGGAGGCACAAGAGGAGGAAGTCGTCCCTGAAGTGCAAGCCCTCAATATTACAATTCTGAGGAAGATGCTGGCCAAGCTGGATAAGATCATTGCGCTGATGCGCACACACGACCCTCTCCAAGGACAAAGTGGGGACACAGCTAATTAGCTGGAGGAGGGGATGAGGTGTATAGGACGATGCTGGAGAAAAAGAAGAGGGCGGCCAGGCAGACTACAATCACTTCCTTCTTCAAACAGACCCCCACCACACCAGCAAGCCACAAAGGATCTCCCCAGCCCTCAAGCAGAGCACCTTCCCAGCCTTCAACCAGCAGAGCATCTCTCCAGCCTTCAACCAGCAAAGCATCTCCCCAACCTTCAACCAGCAGAGCATCTCCTCCACCATCGACCAGCAGAGAAACACCCAGGGTCTCTTCCCATCAAGGACATGCTCGGCCCCTAGTGCTGGACCTAACCTCCAGCCAATCTCCGTCTCCCACATCACCAGGATTAGAAGGGTTTGGAGTTGATCACTGTATCATACTACCAGTCTTTGGTACAGCCGTTAGTTATCAGCTGCATCATTTCTGTGATGCTCCTGAGGAGGCATATGGTGCTGTGAGTTACGTAAAAATTAAAAATGAAGCAGGAAAAATCCAGTCAAATCTAGGCTGGCACTATGAAACAGTTAACAATTCCTAGTCTGGGGCTCCTAGAACCAGCAGTAGCAGTAACTTTGGTTACTACACTGCCCTGACATGCCTTTGGCTCTATTATGCCAGATAACTGAGGGACTATTGTATTTATAAATACAATATATGTATATACAGTGCTCGTCAGAAGTATGGAGCACCCTGCGTCCCTCCTGAGAAACAAACCTTTCAACATTGAAAAAACATATGAATAATGCATTTTATTTACCTTTAGTGCTTCGTAGGGTAGCCTTTACGTTTCTTCACGGACCTGAGACGTCTTGGAAGTGAAAGGGCGAGGCTCCTGAGGTGCTGGAGGGGTATTTTGTCCCAGGAGTCACGAATGACAGCTTCCAGCTTAGGCAGAGAGCTCACGTCCTTCCCTTGGAGACTCTTCTTTACGAGGTACCAGAGGTTTTCAATCGGGTTGAGGTCTGGGCTATTTCCTGGCCAGTCTGTCATGAATGATACCTCGCAGTCACGAAGCCAATTGGTGACCGAATTGGCCTTGTGAGCAGGTGCACCGTCCTGCTGAAACACTCGAGCACCTGTTAGCTCGAAGGAGTCTGGTAAATGATCACACACAAGCTCCAGGTAAACATCCTGATTCACTCTGAGGTTCTTGGGAAGTACAACAAGCTTCCCCAAACTCTTCCCTGAGAAACAACCCCATACCATGAGTGAATCAGGATGTTTAACTGTGCTTTCTACATACCGTGGGTCAAGTGGGTCACTACCTTTGCGTCGATACACACGGGCTCCTCTGTTACAGGTAACACTAAACGTTGCCTCATCAGACCACAACACTGACAACCATTGCTCCTCACCCCAGTTTAGATATTTATTAGCAAAGGCAAGCCTACAAAGTCTCTGGCTGCTAGAGAGAAGAGGCTTTTTCACAGGCCTGTGACTTGTGTAACCAAGCTCATGCACCCTACGAAACACTGTTCTCACTGACACCTCACCAAACACTTCCGGGTTGCTCTCCTTAATTTTCCTTGCACTCACACGAGGATTAAACTCCACTGCACGTTTTAAAACATTAACAGACCTTGGGGAAGTTTTCCTAGGCCTACCAGACCTCGGTTTCATTGTGGGAACTTCACCACTGTTTTCCTCCAGAAACCGCGCACACCAACGACGCACTGTCGATCGTGCCACACCAACCAATTCACTAATTTCCTTTGTCTGGTGGCCTGCCTCCTTTAGAGCAATGATCTAGGATATGATTTCACTCGATAGTTCACGGGTAGGTGCCATAACAAAGTTTTGAAGGCCAAAACACTGCGGGACACTCGGCGGAGTTCCTCTCTCTCAGGCAGCCCATGGGCGACTGAGGTAGGAACCAACCAGCGCGTCGGAAGGCCTCAAGCTACCGTGACGTCATGCTCGGAGCTCAAACTTGTGGCTCAATTCTTACCCCCAAAAATGGGTGATTCTTTCAGGGCCATAAGTATTGCGCGCCCGGCGGACAACGCTGAATACTTCTGACGAGTACTGTATAATTTTATATATATATATATATATATATATATATATATATATACACACACATACACAGTACTGTATATATATATATATATATATATATATATATACATCCAATGTAAAAGAACCAAAGGAATGCTCAGGTAATGACAATGTCCAGATAATGAACACTATCCCACCTACTATAACCAGACCCTACCTACACCCAACCTCCAACCTATACCTAACCTATTTGTACAGTACCTCTGCTTACTTTGGCAGTGTTTTCCATTCATTCAAGTATATTCAGACATCAAAACGCACATAAGAAAATCCAATGTAATGCTAAACACCAAGAAAAACATGCAAAGAAAAAAAATAAATAAAAATAAAGCGAAAATCATAAAACACCCTACCTATACACTACTGTATGTACAGTACCCCTCCTACCTTTGGCACTGTTTCCAGATCAGTCTGCCATAATTAGACATCAAAACACACACAAAAATATCCTAAGTAATGCTAAACACCAAGAAAACCATAAAAATAAAAAAAAATGAAAACCAAAAAACAACCTACCTAAACACTACTCTATGTACAGTACCCCTCGTAATTTTCGCACTGTTTTCAGGTTAATCTGACAAATTTAGACATCAAAACACATACAGGAATATCCAAAGTAATGCTGAACACCAAGAAAACCATGAAAAAGAAAAAACAAAAAAACTGAAAACCAAAAAACAACCTACCTATACACTACCGTATGTACAGTACCCCTCCTAATTTTGGCACTGTTTTCAGGTCAATCTGCCATATTTAGACATCACAACATACATAGGATTGTCAATATTAATGCTAAACACCATGGAAACAATGCATAAACAACAAATATCCACAAAAAACCTCAGGACACTTGAAAAATCAGTTATCTGACACCAGTGATAGCTGCTGCCAGGCCACAGAAAAAATTCCACAGCCAAATATGCCACCAGAAATTGGTTAAATTGGTATAAATGGTATACCATCATCTTTGCTGCTGTTTATACTATAAGCTAATAAAAGCACAGAAAACTGATGTGTACAAGTATAGAAATGCAGTGAGAATAAATAGTGTTCAAGAGTAAAACTTATCCTTCCTGTAACTTCATACCATCCTAGTGCACAATTTTGCCAGCACCTTCCAGGAGTTAAGCACATATCCTGATGCAGAATTTTATGAGCTTTCTCGTGTTCACTTTGGAATTTCGATACAACCAATAATATTCGAATAAATCGCAAACAAATTAAAAAACCCTCGAGTCGGTGCTATCAAAGCGAAGGAGGGGAAGGACTAAAGGAATGAGGGGGAAGCCAGAAGGGTATGGAGGAGGGATGGGAAGGGGAGAGAAGTGAGGCTGTGGGCAGGATTTTCACCCTTCCCTCACATGGCAGTAAGGCGCTATTACCGTACATTTACTCGTGGTATGTGGTCTGTGTTAGACGCATGGTGGCCATTCGGAAACACAACTCCAGGTGACCGGGCGACTTTGGACGTTCGGCAGAGAGCCAGACTGCTAATGTCACCAAACACGTACTCATGGCATGTGGTCTGTGTTTGACGTGTGGTGGCAGTTGGGAAAAACTTCACCTGGTGGCTGTGCAACTTGGATATCCAGTGGGGATGCATACAGACGTTTTAACACTGCTTGTGGGTTACAGTCATATTACTCAGGTGTTGGAGGTTCGCTCGGAGTGACTGGACCAGCGTGTGACTTTGGCCATTCAGTACAGGGGCAGACAGACATTTTAGCTCTGGTTGTGGGTTATGACCTACTTCCCACTCATGGCGCGAGCCCAACGGCCATGATACTGAATGTCTGAACATGCTGGCTGGCTGGCTGAAGTTCTCAGGGACTTTCACATCCTGATAATACCAAGTAATATTTGGCTAATGGTATAATAAAGCCAAGGTCCAGTATCTAGATAATGAACATGTCTGGATACTGCACGTCTGGATAAAGGAGGGATTACTGTATACATACATGTCTAGAGGTCCAGGTATTGATGAACACAACCAAGGCATTTCTTTTGATGGAGAGATTGTAGGTGTATTGCATATTAGGCTAATGGCTTCCCCCTCTATCACCAATGCAGTTTAACGTGGGCTGCTGCTTAGTAAAATGGTGCGCTGTCAAGTCGAGTGAATAGGTAGGTCTCTCTCTTTCTCACCTTCCCCATTTGTGTATTGTAAGCGAGGTGAGTTATGAAGCCTACACCGGGTTCAATTTCTGGCCAGAGCATCAAAAACTTTGCACACATGTTTGCACATGTAATTATATATACAGTATATATATATATATATATATATATATGACGAATGAGGATATAAAGAAGCGTTGTGGTGTGGATGTGGATGTGATAGGAAGCGTTATGAGGAACACACTGAGGTGGTCTGGCCATGTGGAGAGGATGGAGGGTGAAAGACTGACGAAGAGAGTGTATGCGAGTGAGGTGGAGGGGGGAAGAGGGAGGGGGAGGCCAAGGATGAAATGGAGGGATGGGGTGGAGAGATATACTGTATGAGAAAGGGGTGTGTGAGTTGGGTGCAGGGCAGTGAAATGGCGGGGGACAGGGCGACTTGGAGGCGATTTGTTTGTGGCCACCCCAAACGGGATTGAGGCGGCTGGCAATAGATAGATAGACAGATAGATAGATAGATATACCTAGTATATATAAAATACGGTATGTGGGGGCAAGCATCAAAAACTCTGCACATATGTTTGCATATGTGTTTATATATATATACCTGGTATATGTAAAATATGGTACGTGGGGGCATCCATCATCCACCCACTTAGTGTACTGTTACTCTTTTTTTTAGGGTAGATCTACAATGAGTGGCAAGCCAAATGATTTCCTATAAACCAAGAAATCACTGACAAAGCTGGGTGATAGCCTTAAAACCAACCAACACATGTTCCCTACGTTACAACAACTGGGCTGGTGGAGAGTTAGTGTCCCTCCCCAGAAAACAATTAACTAAAAATAAGAACAACAAGCCTCGGACCAGGACTGATCAATAGGCGACAACTAAGGACTGAACAAAGGACATGGTATGGATTGCAACATGGAATGTAGGAGGTGCAAAGGATGAATGAAAGAGAAAGAGATTGTCCAGGAGCTTGAGGGTGCAAAAGTCGACGTATGTGGCTTAACTGAAACTAAATGGCGAGACGAGTGTGTGAAAGAATGGGAGTATGGATGGGGTATATGTGCAGGAGTGGGTGAGAATGAGGGGGCAAAAGAAGGAGTGTGTATTGTTGTGTGCAAGAGATGGAAGGAGAATATAAGTAAGTATGGATCAGTTGGATCAAGGATTGTGTGGGTAAGACTGAAAGTTGGACTACAAATGTAGGCAATTGTGTGTGTATGTGCCAATGCAAGATTGTGCAAGCAGTGAAAGAAGAGTTCTGGACAAATGTGGAAACACAGATGGAAAAGTCTGAAAGAAATGAGAGTGTTTTTGATTGGAGATATGAATGGAAAAGTAAAGAATGTGAAGGTGGATGAAGTAGTTGGTGAGTTGAGTGTGCCTGCAGAAGTGGATGAAAATGGCAGTGCTTTAGTGGACATTTGTGCTGCAAGGGGGCTGGTGATAGCCAATATCCTCTTCAGACACAAAATGATCCCCAGGTATATGTGGCAAGTGATAAGAAGTTTGGGTGGTGAACTGAATGAACGGAAGGCAATGATTGATTATTTGTGTGTGGATGATAGAATAAGAAGGTGTGTAATGGATGCAAGAGCATACAGAGGTTGTGGGAATGAACTTTCTGACCACCACTTTGTGGTTGTGAAAGTCCAGATTCAAATGAAATGGAGGAATAGAAGAAGGGAAGGACAGGAGGAAGAAGTTCATACAAGGAGGGTGGACAAGTTACACTAGGATGGAAAAAAGGCAGAATAAAGAGAGAAGTGGAGGAACAGTTGGGTAAATATGATCTGCAGCAGATGGGGGACGTGGAAGGTGAGTGCAAGATATTCACAAAAGAAATATGTGCAGCACGTGAGCTGGTGTGTGGGGTGAAGAGAAGACAAAAGGGGGTGCATTGAACTGCATGGTAGAATGAAGAGGTGAGACAGGTTATGCCACATAAGAAAGCATATAATGAATGGATGAGAAACGGGTGTGGAGGAAGTCGAGAGACGGAAGAAAGAGTTATACGTAGAGAGGAAGAAAGAAGTGAAAAGATATGTAAGACAGAGTAAGATGAGAATGGATGAGGAATTTGAATGGAATTTCAGTGTAAAGTAGCTAGTGGGAATGTATGAACATGTTCTGGAAAGAGGTAGAGAGACAGGGTGTTGATGAAGTTAATCGGAGAGTGAAAGATAAAAATGGTAGATTACTAGTGGAGAAGGAAGAAAATGTGAGCAGATAGAGAGAACACTTTAAAGAATTGTTGAACATAAAGAATGAAAGTAATGCAAGTATAGGTGGCTGGGAGAAGAAGGGATGTGAAAAGAGAGGGAGAAATCAGTAGGATGGAAATTGTGGAAGCAATGAAGAAAGTAAAAATGGGGAAAGCCCCAGAAATTGATGCAGTGTGTGGTGAAATGCTGAAGCATGGGGGAGAGATAATAGCAGAATAGATGTGGAAGATTTGCAGATTGACCTGGGAGGAAGGTAGAGTCCCAGAGGATTAATTATTCCCCTGTACAAAGGAGAAGAGGAAATTGAAGTGTGTGTACAAAGGAGAAGAGGAAATTGAAGTGTGTGGTAATCATATGGGCATTTGTCTTCCTTGTGTAACAGGAAAAGTATATGATAGAATACCGGTACTTATTGACAGAGTTAGGGAAATACTGTAACTAGAATTAGTTGGAGAAGAACATGGATGTTTTAGGAAGTGAAGAGGTTGTGTTTATCAGATACTCATTCTTAGGTCTTTAGTAGAAAACTTTCTAGACAAGGGTAAGAAGTTATATGCAGCCTTCATGGATTTGGAGAATGCATATGACAGGGTGGGTAAACAAGGATTGTGGAAAACATTAGGAATATATGGAGTAAATGGGAAATTGGTGAATGCCATGAAAAGTATGTATGTAGGTGCTAAGGCTGCAGTGCATGTGGACAGTGAACTGAGTGAATTTGTCTACTGGAAGGTTCAATTGAAACAAGAATGTGTCATGTCTCCATGGTTGTTCAATCTGAATATGGCTGGGGTTATATAAGAGATACTGTACAAGGCAGAGCAGTATATGTTGAAGTGGCCCTAATGAGAGTGCAGTGTGAGGGAACTCCCTGTACTGTTGCTAGCAGATGGTACGAGGGGTGATTAGAAAGAAATGACAGTGAGTCCATAAACTTTTATTAGCATGAAGAACTATCAAACTATGACTCACATTCCTTCAAAGTACTCCCTTCCAACCTCTATGCAGCGTTCCATTCTCTTTCTCCACTTCATGAAGCAAGCGTGGTACTCTGAAGACGGTATACTTCGGAGTTCTGAATTGACGGTCCGTGCCAAGTCTTGGATGCGATGAAATTGCTTCCAAGCGATGGCAAATTTAATTTTTGGAAACAACCAAAAGGCACAGGGAGCCAGGTCAGGGGAGTAGGGTGGGTGGGGGAGCAGAGTTATACCTTGTTGTTCCAGGTACTGCATAGTGAGGCGAGCTTTGTGGGGTGCAGCATTGTCGTGGTGCAGCAAAAGGAGAGACCGACGGCGGGTTGGTGCGGTGTTGGCCTTGTGTTCCAAGACTTGTGGAAGGACCTGGTCTGTGTAGTATTGGGCTGTGATAGTGGACTTTTCAGGCATCACATCCACGCATATTGGTCCTTGAGAATTGAAAAAGATGGTGAAAAGGCGCTTCCGGCTGCGAAATCCTTCCTTCAAAATCTGAGGTCGAGGGTCTTCATCGCCCAACCACACCATGTTTGACTGCTTGTCACGGGTTGTGAAGAATGAAATCCAACACTCATCTCCAGTAGCAACATCTGAGAACCGTTTTGGACCATTTGGTTCAAATTCAGCAAGCCAGACACGACAAATCCTCACCCGTTCAGCCTTTTGCTCATCAGTCAACAAATGGGGTATCCATCGACAACACTTCTTCCTCAGGTGTAATTGTTCATGCACGATGTCATATGCACTCCCATAACTGATATCAAGCTCCAAGGCTAAGAACCTAAGAGTTACAGTTGGATCCTCGTCAATGATGGACCGTGCACGGACAGTTGTTGCTTCGGTCACGGATGTCCGGGGGCGTCCAGAGCATTGGTCATCTTTCAATTCAGTTTTTCCTGCTGTGAAAGCACGAATCCAGCGGGAAACAGTTTCCAGGGAAGGAGTAGTGTCTGGATAAACTTGTAATAATTCCCCTCGAATTTCTGTTGCTTTCTTTCCCAGTTTCCACCTCGTAAAAATGTAGAACCTGCAGCCTTCTTTCGAGTAATCCATGTTTCTGGCCAGAGAGCAAAAACAAGAGTGAAGCATTCACTCACAACAATAAAACAAGAAAAGTCAGGCATATGGCGACAAGTTCAAACTCGCAAGGACAAGCAACTCTGCACTCTCCTTGCTCCCCTACCTCCCATCATTCAAGGTTTTCATGTTATAGCACGAACTGTCATTACTTTCTGATCACCCTTCGTACTGTGTTGTTAAGTGACAACAAAGGGAAGCTGAAAGGCTTGGTAAATGAATTTGGGAGAGTGTATATGAAACAGAATCTAAAGGTGAATATAGAGAAGAGAAAAGATGGGGTCTTCCAGGGAAATGAAGCCACTGAATGTACAGTGAGGTTGGATGGGGAGGAAATGGAAAATGTGTTTAACTCCTACACAGTAATTTTTCTGTATGTGAGTGTGACATGATCAAAGAAAATGCCACGAGATCCGGCTGGACTCACGCACAAAGAAAAACACCATCATCATCCAATCCTTCATTTCCCCATGAGGTGTAGGAGCCCAGGGCTAGGCAGTTGGTCCTGACATTTAAGATGAGAGTGACCAACCTCACTCATCCCTGAGTGGCATTATGTGAGCAATAAACCCCAACCACCCCTTGGATATAAACCTTCACCGACTCAATCCGACTGGAGCACAATAATTACCCACTAAACCACCAGGCGCCAAAATTTGGTTATATGGTTACCACCCAGCATACTAAATGGTTTCCTGGTGTACAGGAAACCATTTGGCTTGTCACTCAGTGTAGAGTCACCCATAGGCAGAAGGAAGAGGAAAGAATGAAGGAATGAAAGACAGAAGAGGAAGTGTAAAGTCACCCGTAGGCAGAAGGACGAGGAAGGAAGAAAGAAAGAAAGACAAAAGAAGATGGAAGGAAAGAAGCATGGAGGAGAGGACAGGGCAGACACCCGAGAGCAGCACTACACTGAGTGGATGGTGAGTGCCCCCACCTACCACAAAGAAAAACATTCCTACATATTTTATTTGCCCAAAAAATTGGCTATAATGATATAAACTGTATAACATCATCTTCCCTGATGTTTATACTGTATGACGAGCTAATAAAAACATAAAACTGATGAGTAAACGTATTGTGAAAGTACCAAAATGAGGTGAAAATACTGTTGTTCAACAACAAAAATAACTTTCCTACACTGTAGCACAAAACTTTGCCCACATGATGCAAGAGCTAAGCATATCTCTGAACTAAAAACCGCGAGAATGCCAACTATTTGAGTGTTGGCCTGGAAATAGACACCTTCCCCTATGACGCATTTCATGCTAAAACAATATTTTTGTTGAATATTTTTGTCCAGAATTGCCTAATCGGCATCCCTTCAGACCGCCACTGCAAGTGCGTCATAGTGTGTCATCGGTTCCTCGTCAGACTAAAACCGTTTTGACTTGTTCTGAGTCACAGTGCGCAAAGGGGTTAAGTACTTGGATAGTGTGATGAGTAAGGATGGAATTTTAGAGGTTGCAGTGCTTGAAAGGATACAACAAGGAAGAAAAGTTGCTGGTTCTTTGAAAGCAGTTATAAGAAACAGTGAAGTAAGCATGGAAGTGAAAAAGTTGCTGCATGACAGAACTGTCATACCTACAGGGTACTCTAATGTATGGAAATGAAGCTTGGACCTTGTTGGAGGGACACAAGTACCACAGAGAGTGAGAGCAGTGGAAATGAGCATGTGGAGTCACATGGAGAGACAGACCGGTAAATGTGGAAGTGAAGAAGTGTTGTGGAACTTGTGTGTCAAAGTGGATTTGATATGGAAGCATTAGGAGAAACACACTGAGGTGGTTTGGCAATGTGGAGAGGATGGAGAGCAAAAGACTGACAAGGAGTGTGAGTGAGTGTGGTGGAGGGGGGGGGGAGAGGGAGGCCAAGGATGAGATGGAGGGATGGAGTGGAGAGGTATATGAGAGAGAGGGATGTGAGCTGGGAGCAAGGCAATGAAATGGCAGTGGGCAGGGCAACATGGAGGCGATTTGTTTATGGCCACCCCTTACGGGGTTAAAGCATCTGGTGACAAATAAATAAAATTATTTCCACTATCAGTCGTTGGGGAATGGCTAAGAGTGGGAGAAAGATGAGAAGGGTGGAAGAGATCAGTAGGATCATAGCAACAAAGATAGCCAAAACAAGGAAAGCCCTAGGAATCGATGGAGTTTGTGGTGAAATGCTGAAGCATGGGGGAGATAGCAATAGAATGATACAGAGGATGTGCAGATTGCCCTGGGAGGTTGGTAGAGCACCGGAGGATTGGGAGTCAAGTATAATTAATCCCCTGTAGAAAGGAAATGGGGAAAAAGAAGTACTGTATGTGGTAATCATAGGGGCATTTGTCTTCTCAGTTTAATAGGAAAAGTACAGTATATGGTATGAGACTTACTGACAAGGAAATAACAGAGGGATTAGCTGGAGAAGAAAATGGTGATTTTAGGATGGGAAGGTGTTGTGTAGATCAGATATTCATCCTAAGGTCTTTACTGAAAAAGTTTCTAAAGAAGGGAAAGAAGTTGTATGCAGCCTTCACGGATTTGGAGGAAGCATATGTCGGATTGGAGAGACAAGGAATACGGAAAATATTAAGAATATATAATTATATGGAGTAAATGGGAAGATGCTGAATGCTGTGAAGAGTATATATGTGGGCGCAAAGCTCCTGGGCATGTGGATGGTGAACTGAGCGAATTTTTCTACTGGAAGGTTGGATTGAAACAGGGATGTGTCATGTCTCCATGGATGTTCAATCTCTATATGGATGGGGTTATAAAAGAGATACAAGATAGGGCAGTGGATGTTGGAGTGGTCCTCACGAAGGACGGTAGCGTTTGGCAACTTCCTGTTCTGTTGTTTGCAGATGATGCCGTACTATATTATTAGATGAAGATGAAGGGGAACTGCAAGACTTGGTGATTGGGTATGGGAGTGTGTGTTAGAAACGGAATGTAACGATGAATATTACAAAGAGTAATGTTGTGGTCGTCCAGAGAATTGAAGTCACTGAATGCACAGTAATGCTGGAAGGTGAGGATATGGAAAATGTGTGTGCATTTAAGTACTTGGGTGGTGTGATGAGCAAGGATGGACGTTTTGAGAATGAAGAGCTTGCAAGGGCACAACTGGGAGGAAAGGTTGCCGGTTCATTGAAAGCAGTGATAAAGAATAGAGAAGTAAACATGGAAGTAAGGTACTGCATGATAGTATTGTGATATCAATTACGTATGAAAGTGAAGCTTGGACCTTGTTGGAAGGTCACAAGTCATTAGTGAGAGAAGTGGAAGTGAGTTATTTGTGAGGAGTATGTGGGGTTACATAGAGTCTGACTGACAAATAAGGAAGTGAAGGAGCGTTGTGTTGATGTGGATATGGTAAAAAGCGTAGAGGAATACACTATGGTGGCTTGGCCATGTGGAGAGGATGGAGAGCGAGAGACCAATGAAAAGTCAGTGTGTGTGTGTGTGTGAGTGAGAGACCGAGGATGAGATGGAGTGGAGACGTATATGGGAGAGGGGTGTGTGAGCTGTGGGTCGAGGAACAAAATGGCAGGGGAAAGGCGACATGGAGGCGATTTGATTGTGGCCAACCCTTACGGATTTGTGGCGCCTGGCTATAAATATATAAACTTTGGAACACGATGTCTAACCTACTTTAAAAAAAAAAAAAAAAAAAAAAAAAAAGCTGAAGATAGCACGGGTTCAGCAAGACTCCTTTGCGTGAATGATGCAAAAGCCAAAGTTTCTTTTCTGCTCGATGGCGCCTTCTTGTACTATATTTTCTAAATGAATGAACCAGTTATTGCTGCCTTCATGAACTTCCGTACAAAAAAAAAATCTACTTTGCACTGAATCATCTGTTATTCAACCAAGATTAAAGAACAGCACCATCTTCGGGAATACATGAACAAACATGGCGTCGTCCTACTTAGAACAAAGTATCTCAAGCCTTACCTATGAAACCGCCGCACCGACCCACCCGCCTTGATGCCCCAGCTCCCGTGTTTTCTGGTTCATCTCCACTCAGCTTCGCACTTAATAACGTACATTCACGGCAAAATAACGACCGTAATAACGCGAGTAACGAAGAAATAACACACTCATCTACAACAACCAAGACAGTGATCCATAAGATGCCGAAGACTTCCTAACCACCTCAGACGAGCAGAGCTGACGAACGGTATTTTTTAATTCTAAAAATATGCATTCTCAAGGGACGTTTCTTCATTGAAATGATATGACAAATTTAGCTAAATATAGATATCTACTTGGGACAGGTGCACCAAAAAGGTTTAACGCATTTAGACATGAAAATGTGATGACTGATCGCCTCCCGAGATTGGCCTATTTGCCCATGCCACGTCAGCATCCCCCAGCTGACGGATAATACTGACCTTGTATTTTTTTTAAATATACGTTCTCCTAAAATGTCAGTTGAGATAACTGGATTACTAAATCAATCTAGTTAGGTTAGGCAAAAAAAATGTTGTAGTTAATTAATCCCGAACTGATACAAAACCAATATTAATCACTATTAACAAAATTATGTTTTCAACCGAGCGTTCAATTTTCGATGTTTTACAGACACACCGCAATAGCTCGAGGGTTACTGAAATACCTAGAATGCTGTAAACTGTGCACTACATGTGAGAATAAATACATATTAAGACAGCTTTGCACGCCTTCTTGCCGACTACAGCATCAGCTTTCCAGTTTTTTACTGCATACCCCGGATTAATATGATCTTGCATGTTACCTACGAAGTGTATGTCGGAATTACAAATAAAAGAACAGGGAAGTTTATTAAGGAAATATAAATGGACAATGCAAAGGTACGAGAAAACCTACTCTACTCATGAAAATTATTCAATGTCGATGACGCCAACACAAGAGCACTACATTTCCAAATATATATGCGTTAAAACAAAAAAATCATCCTACCTCCTACATGCAATGAACAAATCTGGTTATATATTTGAATCTAGTTAGCTTGTGTACTAAATCAGTGGATGTTCCTTCTCCCCTCCTTTCATTACTGTTCTTTCTCCCTTACATTTGTTACTGGTATCTTTTCTCATTTTCTGTAGCCTTCTTTCCTAAAATTCTCTCTCTCTCTCTCTCCATCGCCTCGCTGACTACAATCTTACCTCTCTCAGTGGTGGATGACAAAAAGGGGCTACTAATAGCCCATAGTCATCATACACAAAGGATCAATTAATAACCTGATGCCTTACTCCTGGAGGGGATGACCACAAGAAAACTGCTTACGTGTCACCCTGTCTCTGCCATCAGGCTCCCCTTCTTCCAACTCACATCACCCTCATTCACATACCTCTGCACTCCATCCCTCCACACATGGATACAAAATTAGAATTCATTATACAGCCATGACATCAAAGGTTCCCTCAATCTCACTTTCCCTCTTTAGCACTGTGCACATTTTTTTAACAAACTCACCATGGCAATGTACAGTATTTAGCTTGATCCACTCAGCAGTGCCACATTCTACTCTTAGCCCTTCAACTAGAGAGACCAACAGTCCTCACCTCCTACAGGAAAGACAATAAACTGCAGGATTAGTCTGTTGCAGTCCAGTGAGTTTACATCCAGATGCGCCTGGAGTTACAACTATTATTATTACTATGAGGCCTTTATTTCATTACAGGTCCCAAATTTACCAACACCTCTTAGATATGGACATTACTATGGCCAAAGTTATGAACAGCTACAGGAATTCTCCATGGTGATATTTTCTGACTGTTTTTAGGCCTCTGTAGACTACGGTTTATCATGGGCTGATATATACATCACAATATCGTCACAGACCTCTGCAACCAATCACTATCTTGGTTTAATCAGAGGTGAATGGAAGTGACAAATCACAAAACACTAGGTGGGGCAGTTGGCCTGTTTACATATGGGACACAGGGATGTCCCTTATACAAAATGAAAATGACATGGCTGCCTTGATTCCTGTCAAATTTATGACCCTAAAACTATACTCTATCAACTACCAGGACAGTACATGTAGTTTGGCTGTTGGCAGAGCAGAGTACCTACAGCAAACATGAAATTAATATCAAAGCATGACTTGGTGGGAGAAGCTGTGACTAGCTTGTTAATCCTTGTGTCTGTGACTCCAAGCTACACATCACTTGTCTCAATATACCAGCCACAGTTCATCATCACATAAGCTAAATATTTCCTGTCACAAAAATCTGGGTAAAACTTGTAAATAACAAATCAATGCAGGAATAATGCAGCTATATCAAAATGTACAAGTATTTCAAGTGTGCTCTAATTTTTCTGTGAAGCTGTTAGATTCAATGACAATAAAGGAAGACCTCTTGTATAGTTTTGCTGAAAGAGTTGGCATCTCAGAAAGTGTTCATCTTTGCTTTCAAAAAGACAAAATGCAAATTCACAGCATAAACAGAAATCATCAAGGAGAGCAATCACACCAGCATGTCATCTGCACTTCACTATCTGCACTCCCTTTTAAAACCTCAAAGGGTATTGCTGGTTAGCTATACCAATATTTTTGGCAAGTACCCTGCACATTATTTATGAAGTACAGTATTACATAAATACAAAGAAATATTACTCTCTTTAGAGATACAAATAAATTTAAGGTGGCTTCTAACCCTCGATGTGCCACAATTGCCGAAAATGGCTGAAGTGTTTTTGGTAAATCCCATGTAGCACAAATTTCTGCATTTAGGTGAGATGGGGAAGAATTCTGTCTGTATCTTCACTACAGAAGTTCAATAAATGCTGGCCCTATATTCTTGTAAATTTCCAACTACTACTGCTGTTACTAATAACAATATTCCTACTACTACTACTACTGTTGCTGCTGCTACAACTACTAGCCCCTTCTTCTATTTCAGTGTTCTCATTTCTAATCACTTCACTCATCTATCGTGCTGATGCCTGCCGCCATTTGGGAACACATCATCGCTACAGCCACACATCTAAAATATTTTCTGTCATTCACAGTCCAAATCAAAATAATTTCCTTATGAGTGTTGAAACTAGCGCAAATTCATGAAAAACACTGGTTCACATCCATATTAATCACTCTGACGGCATTTTTAATCTTGCTACCTCCAGATGATTTATTAGCTAAAGATTTCTAAACTTGAGATATTAGATACAGCTATCCTTCATTCCTTCAGTACAAGAGATCTAGTCCTGGAGAGGGTCACCTATATGTGGTGGCTACGATATAACTGGGAGACTTCACTGCCCAGTTAAATGTCCCTCATCTCTCTCTCCATCCTCTGGAAGGTGGATGGTGGACTACAGAAGAAGGGCAGCATCAGTCTGCAGTCCATAGGGTTCCCATTTCAGAGTGACCTGGGGCTAGAACAACAACAAATCATCTTTCCTAAGCTAAATTAAATCAAATACAGTAATTGTATGACAAAAAATGTGTATGTGAATCTCATCTCATCATCCAATCCTACATTACCCCATGAGGAGCGTAGGAGCCCGGGGCTAGGCAAGTTGGCCCTAACATTTAAGGTGAGAGTGACTATCCTCACTCATCCCTGAGAGGCATTACGTGAGAAATAATCCCCAACCACCCTTTGGATATAAACCTTCACTGGCTCAATCCGACTGGAGTACCGTAATTACTCACTAAACCACCAGGTGCCAAAATTTGGTTATATGGTTACCACCCAGCATAGCAAATGGTTTCCTGGTGTACAGGAAACCATCTGGCTTGTCACTCAGTGTAGAATCACCCACTGGCAGAAGGAAGAGGAAAGAATGAAGGAAAGAAAGACAGAAAAGGGAGTGTAAAGTCACCCGTAGGCAGAAGGACAAGGAAAGAATGAAGGAAAGAAAGAAAGAAAAGAGGATGGAAGGAAAGAAGGATGAAGGAGAGGAAAGGGCAGACACCCAAAAGCAGCACTACATCAAGTGAGTGGATCAAGGAGTTAAATGCAATACCACAAAATACAGACTGTCCTCACCATAAGGTAGGGATATTTTCTAAAAGGACAACTTTTCCCATCTAAAAGGACAACTTTTCCCATACAAATATTACTGTAAACTGGAGATACTAGTATACTACAGTGGTAGCACTGAAGTAGTACCAATAATAGCTACAGCCTGCAGCCCAAGTTCAGCTGAAATGTGAAACCAGTGGACTGTAGTATGAAGTAGCCTTTCTTCTGCAACTCATCCTCCTCCTTTAGGTGATAGGGAAGGGACTGAGGAACGTCTGAATAACCAAGCAGCTCCACCACCCAGTCATATCAGTGCCACCATGTGAATGTGTCCCTACCAGCACCAGAAACTGGAGGAAACTGGTAAATTCAGCTTTGTGGATGGCAATGGAACTTTAGTGGGCAACATTTTCTATTATCTGCAGTTTTAATAACATCATTATCATCATCATCACCACCTAATCCTGTGCTGCCCCATGAGGAGTGTAGGAGCCCAGGGCTAGGCAAGCTGGCCCTGACATTTACGATGAGTGACCAGCCTCACTCGTCCCTGAGTGGCATTAGGTGAGCAATAAACCCCAACCACCCCTTGGATATAAACCTGCACAGGCTCAATCCGATTGGAGCGCCTTAATTACCCACTAAACCACCAGGTGACAGAATTTCGTTATATGGTTACCACCCATTACAGTAAACGGTTCCCTGGTGTACAGGAAACCATCTGGCTTGTCAATCAGTGTAGAGTCACCCACAAGCAGTAGGAAGAGGAAGAATGAAGAAAAGAAACACACAGGAGGAAGGAAGGAAAGAAGAAAGGTAGAGAGGAAAGGGCAGGCATCCAAGAGCAGCACTACATCGACTGAGTGAATGGTGAGCGCCCCCATTTACCACTAAGACCCACCGTATATCAATGTATCATTCCTGCTGCCTCTAAACAATTTTATTCAGCATGGGAGAAACTTCTTGCACTGGAGGCATTATATACTGAATAAACTTTAGTAAACATTTTAGTACAAGAAATCTGTCAAAAGCCAAATAGAATTGTATGGTGAGGGAGGGAGAGAGAGAGAGAGAGAGAGAGAGAGAGAGAGAGAAAGAGAAAGAGAGAGAGAGAAAGAGAAAGAGAGAGAGAGAGAGAGAGAGAGAGAGAGAAAGAGTGTGTGTGTGTGTGTGTGTGTGTGTGTGTGTGTGTGTGTGTGTGTGTGTGTGTGTGTGATCATTCTGTATGAATCAGTCACTACATATAAAGCTAGTTTTCTTTTTAACTATTAAGAAGATCCGAAATTACTAAAACTGAAGTATTCAGCCCTTCGTTATGAAGGTTCAAAATAAATTCTAATATTATACAAAATATCACTTTAATTATTATATACATTATTCAAAAGATGTTGAAGAAATTTAAACCTGAATAATCCCCCGCAAAAATTTAACAACAGCTTCCATCACTGATATTACTAAACATTATCAGGTGAGCATCGCTGTCAATTTTATCTTCACCTACAACTTCACAAATCATCATCTGTGGTCTTGCTTAGCATATATGAAAAAAAAAAAAAGGGGGGGAGGGGAACTCCTGTAGTCATGGAATGGTTGGTATGCCTGGGATACCTCATATGAAGCCATTCTTTCATTACTTATGGTCATTAAGTGTGGTGAAAGGTTTTAATTTCAATGAATTAGTTATTACTGTTTTGCTATAGTATGGTACCTACTTCTCATGTGCCCTTTATCTAGCTATACAGTACACACCCTGGTACATACATTTTAAGAGCATTCCAAGAAAGTGCAAGTTAACCATGTTCACCTGATCATTGCTTTCTAAACAGTATTCTAATTACACCCCCTACATCCTTACGTGAGTTAGGACCGCATTCCATTATTTTCATTAGTCTGCTGAGTTATAGTTATAGCTGCTTAATTCAACATGATACCTATTCGGTACGTGTACAGTCTTAAATATAGTTAATTTTCACTTAACCACAACAACTGAAATATCCAGTAGTTACACCTTCCTACAGCCATATTCAATTACTGTACTACTTGATGTTATTATAGAAGGACAAGAACACAGTCACTTCAATTAAACAGCATTTTGAAAGAACACAACTACAGTGATAAGGGCAGGATTACTACTATACTGTATACTCTGTATACTGTATATTCCAACACATCTGCTCTATCTGAAAGTTGTTATTATAAGTGCTAGATTTAGGTGGAATTAGTGATGGCCATGGCCATGTCCATGTTCGTGTCCACCACCAAATGCACGCTCCAGCGCCACCGTGCCCACCGCCAGTATCAACCCCCACTTGAACCCACGGAACAAGGCCAGTTTCAGGCGCTGCCCGTGTGTTGAGAACCCGGGGTCATAGCGCCACACCTCATTCCTGGGAAAGGGGCTTAATGTTAGCTATGTTACACTTTTCTGCTGAGGGAGAGGGATGCCTCCATGTGGTGGCACTGTTATGACTGGGCAGTTCCACTGCCTGGTTAAAAGGTTTGGTATAAACATCCCTGAACTCCTTTTCTATCCCCTGAAACATGGATAGAGGACTGCAGGAGAAGGGCAACTTGAGTATACAGTCCACAGGGTTTACATTCCGATAAGTATAGGGTTGCTGCTGATGTTGCTACTACTGCTACTATTTCTACTACTACAGCTGACCCTCCCTATAACGGACTAACTGGGAGGATGCCTGATTTGATAAACCCGATAATCCGATATATCCGATGGTACCCCCAAGTGGTGGGATTTCAAGTAGTTACATGTTTGGAAATAAATGAGCACAAGAGCATATTCTGGTACTAAAAATAAAAACTATACCCATTTTACATACCTTGGCCCATAATTTTGTACTAGCCTATATACTACTACAATAATGCTATTACTATTACAACAACTACCCAGTACTATTATTAAGGCAACAACAACAACAGCTACTACTACTACTGCTACCACCACCACCATCAAGTGCATTTTCATATATCAAAAATAAATAACAGAAGGGAATGAATGGTGAATGTGAGACTGACTAGGAGACAATCTGACTAAGGTGGGAGAGAGACTGAACATGAGATGGAGGGATCGGGCAGTGAGGTTTATTAATCTATCTATCTATCTATCTATAGCCCGACGCCCTAATCCCGCAAAGGGTGGCCGCAGACAAAACGCCTCCAAGTCACTCTGTCACCCACCATTTGACTCCCCTCCCCCCAACTCACCCCCCCCCTCCCTGATGGTGGAGAATGGAGTGACAATGGCAGTATGTCTGTGGTCAACCCTTGCGAGATTAAGGTATCTGGTTACTGGTACTAAGGAGGTGATTCTATATACTGTACTGTATTATCTGACATAACTGTACATCATAATGCCACACCTCACTCCTGCAATGAGGCTAAGTTATGCAGTCAGTGTCATCATCCCACTTCCTTTCTACAATATATCTGTATTTAAAATGAAAATTGAGTACATAATAATACAACATGGTCATGCCTACACTGCTCAAGACTTTAAGTACTGTACATGACTAATTCTGTGTAGAACTAAACCTTAAAAAAGTAAAACACCCTGCACAGGCCTAAACTACTTTACCTACACACTACTATATGTTCTTTTCCCTTAAATTCTGGTTTGGCCTAATATTCCATCTCCTCATTTTCAAGGCCGAATGCCAGGTACATGATGCTAGTCACAAAAGTGCTATTATACAAAAGGAAAGCTGTAGTATTGTCTTTTACTGCCACTAAGCTATATCAAACAAGCTGCAAAAGGATAAAAACTTGGATCAAGTTAATGTGAACACAGGGCAGACCACACACTTTCAAAATGTTAGCTCACTGATTTATTTATTTTTTTATTTTTTATTTATTTTTTTTTTAAAGCCACCTCCTGGAAATTTTCTTCAGCTTCAGATATACTTTTTGAATTGGAGGGGTCATAAACGAACAATAAATCCATTCAATATATGGAGAGGATGAAGAATGAAAGACTGACTAGAAGACTATGTGCGAGTCAGGGGGAGAGGGACAGGAAGTGAGACTGGGCAACGTGGAGGCAATTTGTCTGTGGCCACCCCTCATGGGATTAAGGCATTTTGCAACAGACAGACAGAATATGAGAAGCTTTTCCTAAGTTGAATAAAATCATACAGTACCATGGCAGCAAGAGTAAACAAAAGGAACACACCCTGATTAATGTTTTTAAGGATGATACTGTAGATACCTGAGCCACGGGTCCTTCAGGCCATGGGAGGCCAGAGCACGCTGTACCTGCACCAACTCCGGCACATTCTCAACCTTGTAAATGCGGTAGTCTGGGCACTGGAACTTCTCACCTCCACCCATCTGAAAAGCAAAATATTGCATCATCATCATCATCACTACCAACAGCTTCACCTACCTCTTACACAATGTACAATATCTGTATTAACTCATCATGATCACCATTATGACCATTATCACCAATTCCTACTTACTGTCAAAAACAAAAAATATTGTAACCCTCCAATTACTGTGAAAATTCAGCCAAAGCCATTCTGGATAAAGCATTTTTTCAGGTAATACCAAACTACCCCCTCAGCCCCTATACTGGGGTACGATTACACAACCCCTTCAAAAACCCTATACTGTACAGTACTGTACAGCATAACTACCCAAACACATAAAAAACAATCCCAAACTGAGTTTTCCTGTTTAAAAATCATGGTACATTAAACAGTATACTGAATGTACAGCAATTCATGATGAAAACAGACATGAAGTACTGTAAATAAAGCAATATGTGATGGGGTTATATCGTGACAATTTAGCCTAGTTTATACAAAAAGTCCCGTAATCAAAACTGGATGAAGTGAAGCTTAAAACTGTGTCAACTGCATATTGGGATTTGATGTATAATAACTATTTTTGCTTATACAACTGCAGTGCACTAAACACACATTCACTCGAGCGTGTACCTCAAAGATTAAGTGACGTGGCATGATGCAGCTAGTGTTAGATTAAAGCTCAAAGTCATCGCTACACAGCACTCCCGTCGTGATCACGCTACACCTGCTAGTTGGTGTGCTACTGAAAAACTTTCTTTTTGGACAGACCTTCATTGCCATAACCACCTTAACCGGCCACTCCTCCATCCCGAGCTTTTTTGTTGCCCACTTCACCACCTCCCTACTCTGTCAAAGGCCTTCTCCAAATCAACAAAACAAAATGCAGCTCTCTTTTCTTTCCTGTTTATTATTCCTGAAGTTGGCAGACAATGAATAGGCATCAACAGTCCCTTTGCCTGGCATAAACCCAAACTGCATCTCATCAATATTCACTCTTTTCCTAATCAAACCTTCTAGGACTCTCTCCATTACCTTCATTATCTGGTCCAAAAGTTTTACGCCTCTACAATTACCTCTTTCCAGAGCATCACCCTTCCCTTTGTACACAATTCAATCACACTCTTCAGCCAGTCACCTGGGACAACACTCATATATGGTATTTATCAAATCAGTAACTAACCCCCACTCCTTTATCTTCTGAGGCCTTCAGCATTTCAACAGTTAACCCATCCCTCAGATTTCAAATATTATTGGCAACATTCAGTTAGTGTCTTAACTCACCAGACCACTAGGTGTTTGTTTGTTGGCAATATAATTTTTTTTTTTTTCATTCATTGCCAGACGCCATGTATCCCAAACAGGGTGGCCAAGGCTCAGAGTTAATTGTTTTACAGGGAGGGGCACTAATCCTCCACCAACCCCACTTGACACGTAGGGAGAACGTTATGCCAACAGCATCTGGTGTTCCCAGGCGGTCACCCATCCAAGTACTAACCAGACCCAACGTTGCTTATCACTCATGATAAATAGGTTCCAGGGAAACAAGAAACATTTGTCTTTCCCCTTTCTTTCTTTACAATACAGATAAGTGCATTTAGTGATAGTGTATTACACAAGTAATGTACAGTACTTAACTGACTGAGATAAAACTGATGGCGCAAGCAACTGCCAGGGCCATATACCACCACGTATACGTATAGTATTTTGGGTTCATTTACAGTAACCATTAGAATTTTATAGGACAATCTTGCAAAAAACACATACTGGGTAATGCCTCATAATTAATTTCATTAAGCAACGCTGGGTCTGGTTAGTACTTGGATGGGTGACCGCCTGGGAACACCAGATGCTGTTGGCATCCCTACGTGTCAAGTGGGGTTGGTGGAGGATTAGTGGCCCTCTCTGTAAAACAATTAACTCTAAGCTGTTGGCCACCCCGTTTGGGATACATGGCGTCTGGCAATGAATGAATGAATGAATGACTTGCAAATCTACCCACACATTCACATACCGGTACTTTTTTACATAAAATCTAACATTGTACTTGCAACATTTTTTTATATAGGTCTACTTGGAAAAAATAATGGAAATATTTTTCAAGTCTATATGCTTGAGAATACTGTATAGCTATCAAATGTTTATTTTCACCATACTATCACATTTTATTTACGTATCACAACACCTATCAGTCTATAACCCTGTGAGCATTTTCTTTTTTGTTTTGCCAGTAATCTAAGTATTAATCTTCTTTATAAAAAAAAAAAAAAAAAAAAAAAAAATTATAGGGTACTGGTAGATACCGTACTTCAAAATTTCACACATCACATTCTGCTTTATCCAAGAATATGCATAATAAAGTATGATAATGTATCATTTTTCCATGAAGATATGGGACATAATTCCAAAAACATAAGTGTGCAAATGGAGTACAGTGCAAGGTATAGCTAAATTACACCACTGCTAAATGATGGGAAGAGAAATATGCTTCATTTCCTGCAAAACATAAAAATTATCTATCTATCTATCTATTGCCAGACGCCTCAATTCCGTCTGGGGTGGCCACAAACAAATCGCCTCCACATTGTCCTGTCCCCCGCCATTTCACTGCCCTGCTCCCAACTCACACACCCCTCTCTCATATACCTCTCCACCCCATCCCTCCTCATCCTCGGCTTCCCCCTCCCTCTTCCCCCCTCCACCTCACTCACATACACTCTCTTCGTCAGTCTTTCACCCTCCATCCTCTCCACATGGCCAAACCACCTCAGTGTGTTCCTCATAACACTTCCTATCACATAATAATAATTAGTTACCAGGAATTCTTAAGGAGACATAGGACCACATTATTTTGCACTTTTCTGCTGTTTTTTTCTTCCCTACTTTAGCTCTTCATGGGATTCTTTATGTATTTATGGATTAAGTTTTCAAAATTCAATGTTTTTTCTTTAAAAAGTGGTGAAAAGTGTTACATAATATGGTGTTTGTTTACAAACATATGCCATCTTGCAGCACGCAGACAGATAGCAACGTCTTAGAATGTAATTTTTTAATGAAATTACCTTTATCAGTAATAACAGAGGTACAAGGTAGGGTAGTGGATGTTGGAGTGGCCCTGGTGAGAGAGGATAGTGTTTGGAAACTCCCTGTACTGTTGTTTGCAGATGATACTGTGTTGTTGAGTGAAGACGAAGGGGAGCTGCAAGGTTTGGTGGATGAGTTTGAGAGAGTGTGTAAGAAACGGAACCTAAAGGTGAATGTAGGGAAGAGTAAAGTAATGGTCTTTGAGAGAGGTGAAGTTAGTGAATGTACAGTGAGGTTGGATGGTGAGGAATTGGAAAATGTGAGTACGTTTAAGTATTTGGGTAGTGTGATGAGTAAGGATGGAGGTTTGGAGGGTGAAGTGCTTGAAAGGGTACAGCAGGGAAGAAAGGTTGCTGGTTCCTTGAAAGCAGTGATAAGAAACAGGGAAGTGAGCATGGAAGTGAAAAAGTTACTACATGACAGTATTGTGATACCAACTCTAACGTACGGAAGTGAAGCTTGGACATTGTTGGAAGGACACAAGTCAAGAGTGAGAGCAGTGGAAATGAGTTATTCAAGAGGAGCCTGTGGAGTCACGTGGAGAGGCAGGCTGACGAATGAGGATATAAAGGAGCGTTGTGGTGTGGATGTGGATGTGATAGAAAGAGTTATGAGGAACACACTGAGGTGGTTTGGCCATGTGGAGAGGATGGAGGGTGAAAGACTGACGAAGAGAGTGTATGTGAGTGAGGTGAAGGGGGGAAGAGGGAGGGGGAGGCCGAGGATGAGATGGAGGGATGGGGTGGAGAGGTATACGAGAGAGGGGGGTGTGAGTTGGGAGCAGGGCAGTGAAATGGCAGGGGACAGGGCGACTTGGAGGTGATTTGTTTGTGGCCACCCCAAACGGGATTGAGGCGTCTGGCAATAGATAGATAGATAGATAGATAGACCTTTATCAGTGCCTATTTACCCAAACCTAAACTAAACACTCTTAACAACCTAATTTTATTTATTGTAACCTAACCTAACCTATTATATGCTAACCTAACCGAACTTATCCTAACCTAACCTATCATTTATGTAATCATATTTTTACTGCTTATTGATGATCCTCATCATAATGGAACACATGGAAAACACACTTCTGTACACCTTTACAGTCACTGAATCAGTTCAAAGGGTAAAATACTGATTTTAAATTTTTAAAAGGTGGTCATGTCTCCTTAAGGATTACCATAATTACTAATGAAACAAATAATGGCAAGACCTCCAGCAACTGATAAGAGTGTTTCTTGGTTAATTCTTTGGACCTTCACTACAACCTATAGTAACTTGACAATCTGGATCTACATTGGCACAAACATTTGTTTGTTAGCTTTGGATGAGTTAGGTTAAGTTTCCTGCAAATTAAAGTATATAAAGTTGGGTTGGGATCTCTACTTCCCCTCCCCCTTCCCCTCCAAAATAGTAGTTTATACTTATCCTAACCCACAGCAGTGGTGTTGAGGATAATTAAACTTTTATACGATGTGATTTACAAATTGGGTTTCTTCAATTTACTGGAAATCTGGAGTAGCAACTAGTTCTGAACTAACTTAAGGGTGAGTCAGAAAACCATGCTTATATTACGTATACTAAATGATAACAAGCCATGAAAGGCAGGAACTGGATTATAATATACAACACGGCCGGTGAAATCTTCATAGTATTTTTTTCTTCTTTACGCCCTCTAACCAGTTCAAATATAAATCAACTCCATTTTAAGAACCAGAAGGTTTAGTTCATTACACACTTACCTTCACGTGAGAGAAATTAGCTAGGTAGAACGGTTCAAGAGCAAATAAGTGTTCCTCACCTCTGCAAGACCAGGCAGACAGCCCAACTAGAATTAAACTTCTCAATTATGGAACGGTCCTGGTAAATTCTATTTCATCATTGGCAACGCCTTTTTATTTCATTTCCAAGTGCTTAGGATACATGTCTATTAACTAGAATAATATATATATTTAAGTGAAAGACGTGCAAATACAAACTGGAAAATAAATTAATTCAAGACTGTCCCATCCTACTTTTTGTTTCTTTTGCAGACGAACATGTGCGGGAACTTTGATATATCAAGGTTTTGCATATGTAAGGCAACAAATAAACCATGGTCATATCAGATTGTCAGCAAGGCTGATCACTTGACCTTATTCTGTGACCTTTATCTCAACCGACTGCTCCCCAAGCAGAACTGTTACTTCCTTGCATACCCGTGTCATGGGTCTGGACCACCAATTTTTTTTTTTTTTTTTTTTTCCCTCACCGTGAGCTTTGACCTGTTGTTCTCGAATTTCTTCATCCCTACCACGAGGATTGATCCAGAACGAATCAAAGCAGTTGCAAGAACAGGTGGCTCAGTTGTAGTGCGTCGGACTCAGGACCGGGGGTCCGAGTTCGTGCCATACCTGGTAGCTGCCATGCTAGGAGGGGTAGCATCCTCCCGTCATCAAGCAGGGTTATACGATCTAATATCTAGCTCGGGGAAACATTTTTTTCCCCGCTGTCAGTACCACCACATGAAGTCACTCCCCCCTCCAACCCAGCCAAACTTTAAAGGCTTGCCTATCTAGCCATAGCCAGACACCATAATCCCGTATGGGGTGATAATTTTATTTGAGTCAGTTTTACAGGAAGGGGCAATAACCCTTCACCAACCCACTTGCTGACATGCAGGGAGCAGGTATGAGCTGGTTATTTGGTTACCACCCAGCGTTGTAAATGGTTTCCCGGCTTACATGAAACCATTTGGCTTGTCACTCAATGTAAAGCCACCAAGAAGAGTAATAAAAAGTAATAGAAAATATGGGAGGAATAGGAAGAGAGGTAGCAGATACAGAAAAAGTGATAAAGATGAAGGAAAATGCAGGCAACACTACATCAAGTGAGTGGATGATGGTCGCCACCACCTACCACGAACTTTAAGGGTACAACAGGGAAATCATCTCATATTAATATTTATTATATTGATACAGAGGGCTGCCCATCAATAATATTGATGAACTATGCCAAGTGAAATATAAAAGTTAGTAAACTGTCAACAATATAACAAACATATACATAAAATCACAAATTTGAGCAGTGCATGACAAACTAATCATGTAAAATTTGGGGATGATTTTGATACACCTCCAGGTTCACCTAAATTTTTCTTTAAAATAAGAAACTAAATTCATGTACACTGTCAACTTTAAACAATTCTTATATCTACATGTTTACAAAAAAATATCCTCAAAAAAGTTAAACTTAGCAATTCTCATGTTCAATATGAAAACTTGAGAAACACAAGGACAATTCATCAGGATTTATTTAATGTTAACCCCTTCAGTCCCAAGATGTCAATATTTAACTTTATTCTTGCTACTACCAGACTCATTCACTCAAATAAAGGGAACCATCATTTTAATTTATAAAGCTTCCAACATGCTTGTATCAGCCTTGGTTACCTAATGGCAGCTCTTCATGTTGCTCAATCTCTAGCAGTCTCTCTACTCAGTCCCTTAGCTCTTATCTTTCATGAAGGAATTAATGAAGGCAATCTCTAGACCTCTCCACTTCAACAGGTCTATCCTAATCTGATCAGAATGATGTAGTTTTGTTTTGTTTCATTTATAAAGACTCCAATACGCTTGCATGCAGTGGGCCAAGTCACCTAATGGTGGCCCTCCACACTGCTCAAAATCTAGCAACTTCTCTAATAAGTCCCTAGTTGCAGCAAGAATAAGAAATTATGTTCCTGGGCTGAAGCGATAGTGTTAATATGTTGCAGTTAGTATCAGGGAGTCTTTTGTTACTTATAATGAGTCTTGTTCCTTGACACTATAGTCATGCTCATGAACTTACATACTCTAAGATATGGCATCAGTACTTAGCCTTCACATCTCATCCTTAACAACCTCACACACAAATAAAACTTATTTTGCTTATTAAAAATACCAATTTTATTCAGTAATGACTTTTTCATCCTCACACTCACAAAAATATTGTAACTGAACTACCGAGATTATTCACAAATATTTTTTTTTCAATCGCACATACAGGTAAAATATTTGAAAGAACTACTACAGTATATCAACTGTAATTTACAAGTGTCTCTCATTTACTTCACACTCTGATAAAAATTTTGTTATAGTTATAATATCCATTTTATTCACAAACGTCTTTTGTCATAACCAACTACAAGTACTTACATGTCCAGTTTGCACATGCCTGACATGGGCATGCAGTTCTACTATACATATTCAACCCATGTTTTTACGGGCAAGGTCCTGAAAGGCAACTGATCTGAAAGGCTGAGGAACACTACTTTCTTTGGAGAAGTGACCCACCTCATCCAATGCGTCACACTCAGGTGTATGGATAAAACTCAATCACTACAACATGACCACATCCTCACTACCAAGACACACTGTGACTATTTTCCTGTGAAAATGTACAGAGTATGTACCATTTCCCATGGACGGAACAGGTATACTTTTCCTGTCAACCTTTACTACTGTCAGTAATGTACTGCAGTGTTCTTACTGAATGAAGACAGGGTAATATTATGAACACAGTTTCTCTTGTCAAAGTCCATTACAATGTATATGATTTATCTTTCAAAACTGTATATATGGAAGACAGTAAAATGTACATTATTTCTATCAAATTAAAAAAAATGGAAGACAGTATTCCTTGCACTGTTCCAAACCATTAGAAATCTATCCTTAACAGACATTTATACATAATTATGGTCACAAAAAAGTTAGCAAAAAAAAAAAAAAAAAAAAAAAAAATCTAGCTGCACAAAACCACAGGAATATGATTGTTCCAGGTTAAACCATAATACTGGTTTATGAATGCCTGGGGAATAAGAAATATGCAGATACAACAAGGCCAGCAATTTAAACCCTTGAAACCAGTGATGTCTTTTATAGTTTATTCTTGTTATAACTATGCAATTTTACTCAGCTTAGGACAGCCCCTGGTTTTTAAGAAGGGTTAATAAACGTTGCATCTAATCCCTCCAGTTTGAAAAGTCACCCCTAAGCTGGATAAAACCGTCACATAATAGCAAATATAAAATATAAATGATGCACTTGGATTGAAGGGGTTAATGGACATGGGATATGATGTGTAGGTTTAAATGTACAAGTGTGCACTCTCACATGATCTAAGAACTAAGGGAAGGAATACATTACATCCCTCCTTGGTTCAATTCAGGATTATGACTGTACTGTACAAATAATACTTTTGAAACAGAGGCTCCAGGCCTGAGAGGACAATATCCAGAAGACTATCTAAAAAACGTTACGTCTCTTGTAGTGTTAGAGTCTCTCCAAGTGCTACTTCTCTCTGTTTGTCCCCTTTGATATAGGGCACATGAACTGAGAGCCTATCTTGAAAGATTAACATCTCTTGGCTTAACCTCTTTGCCATAAAAGACAATCTAGTAAGTGCTATGTCTCACAGATTACAGTACCCCTAACTCACAGGGGACCGTACCCAAGAGTTTACCAAGAAATTATTACATCTCTCGGTTCATTCAACAGAAAGAGATTACCGGATAAAGAAACATTAAGTCTCTTAGCTTGTCCCCTTTTCCACAGACGGCCACCCAAGAGGCTATCTTGAGAGACTGACATCTCTCAAACTGTCCCCTTTGATGCAGAGGACATTACCTGAAAAACCTATCTAGAAAGAGTCATATCTCTCGGATTGTCTCCTTTGCCATGGCCAGACACTCGCTGCTCTATAGTGATGTACTGACGGATGAGCCGACTGATCTCATGAGCCTGGTCGGTCTGGATGCGAGTGATGCGCTGCTGCATCAGGTTGCCACACTTCATGTCCAGGAACAGCTCGTCCTCACTCTTCACCTTCCTCGTACTCATCACCTCTGCCAGGCTGTACCTTGTCAGGGTTTCCTGCAGGAAGGAAGAAACATTAAGATAAAAACAACAAATATACTGTCTACTGGTATCTACCCAGCCCATTACTATGCCATCAAAATACTCAGCCCAGATATTTATGGGTAAAATTACAATTTACTTGTTCCTGAGCAATATTAAATATAGAATACTTAATCTTACAACTGGTATTAACCCGTCACGTCCCAAGCTATTTCGCACCTCCGACACCCCCCAATCCCGAGGTATTTTCGAAAAAATTTTTTTTGGCTAAAACCTCTGCTTTTGGTGAGAAACATCAAAAATTCATAGAGAAATCGCTCACCTGAGGTTTAAAATACTCGATCCAGGTACCAGTACCTCCTTACCTGATTGGGATTTCTAACAGGCTGGCACCAAAGAAAACGAGTTCTATGGGAGGGTAACTATTTCACACTACTGTACTCATAAACGGTATTTATTTATTTACTTGGTACGAATTTATATGTAGTACGAGAGTATATTGGTTTTCAAACAGTAATATAGGCATTATAAGCATTGTTTCACTCACTAACTCATCACCATACCTGACCTTCTTTTGCCACATTACCTGATCATTATTTCTGACTGTTTCTTCCTCTAATCCTATGTAAACTTTGTCCTCCACAATGTCATCAATTGGGGAATCACTCTGGCCCTGAATGTCTTTACTGGCCAGGTCACTTGTAACAGGTGAATTGCCGAGACAATGGCGTGAGGGGGGGAGGGGGGAGGTTATGCGGTGTAAGGCATTGTCACTGCTTGGCATCTTGTAGAGGAATAGAGGAAGGTGTCCCGTGTATACGAACGAAAAATCAAGCGCGAAAATTGAAAATTGTGCAAATTAGGGACCTTGCAATTGCACGATGTACCCATACGTCGACGGGATGGGGCAGGTTAAAGGACTGGCTGTTAGTTATTTTTCATCATTATATCATCCTGACCCTTGTTCCCACCTAAAAATGGAGTGTGAGAGGCTCCAGACACAAGAAAACACATGGTGCAAACGTGGGAAAAAACGTACTCACAGCCAAACTGCCCAATCTATGACACAATACTTGATATGGACATATTCCATAAAAACCTGCTTCTGGCAGCAGAGTTAATCTGGATGTTACAGTTAAATGGAACTACATGGAGAGCACTTCATCACTGTTACCCTAAACCTGTATTCCACTGATAGGGTAGGAATATACTGTATATTGCACACTAGTACTAATCTAGCGAATGTCTAATTTACACAAGTAACAAGACTAACATGGGTAAGGAGGTCAAGGAAGTGGACACCATTCTTGTTTAGAGCCAGGATATAATCAGTGCGCTCCTTTGGTTCCATCACTCTCTTCACCGCAAAGAAGGATGATCCAAACAGTGGCCAAGTTTGTAGAATTTCTGAGAAAGATACAAAACAGTGTAAAAATGAAAGATACAAAACAGTGTAAAAATATTATCTGTCCTGAATCTCTGTGCCTGCTCCATACTCTGTGTATATTATATCAATTTGAAAATATAACCAATTATCATCATTTAATCCTGTGTTGCCCCACGAGAAGCGTAAGAGCCCATGGGTATGCAAGTTGGTCCTGACATTTAAGATAAGAGTGACCAGCCGCACTCATCCTTGAGTGGCATTACATGAGCAATAGGGTATTCTAATGAGACACTATGTGATTCAACACAGAATCATCTTCATCCTAACCTTTTTCCTAAAAGATGGAGTGAGGTAGGATCCATAAATAATGAAAGAGAATGTATGAATGTTATGAACTACTAACAGTATACCTAATGAAACTGGAAAACAATAATTCACACATCATTCAAGCTCCACCTTAACCATCTGAACATTTTTTTTTATACAGATGCATTTCATTCATTCATTATTATTATTATTTTTTTTTTAACTGATGCATTTCACCTTCATCTGTAAAACAGTCTATCCACTGGAGGGAGAAAAAATAAATAAACAAACAAATAAATGTCGAGCAGTTCCATCCCTACTTTATCCAACCAACTTGATCCTCTGTCAGTTCACTGACCTTATCAGCTTCTAGACCAAACTACTTCACATACTTCTTTACCAGATCCATTCACTTTCTTCTTGCATAATCAGGGCATCCTCTCACTTTCAAACATAAATTCACTGCACCATCCTATCTAGCAACATCAATAATCTCCACATAACCATACCATATAAGTACATTCTCTTCTACCCTATATTATCAACAGAATTACTTAACATTTTAATGAAACGATGTGTGTGACTCAACCTAGACTCAGGTAATATTGTCAAAATACAATCCTCTAAGAGTCAAATGTCATTACAGAGGTGTACCCTACTACAGTTGTTTCACCTTAACTTAGTGTACATTTTCATCATTCTGAACTTATTTCCTGTGGCTCAAAGGCTGAAGAAGACAATACTACAGCATTACATATTTTCCACTGAACTTCATATGTGCTATGCTTTTGTATTAACCTCTTTATATCTCAGCTTTCAAAATCAAGAGGTGCCAATTTTCATTAGTGTGAAAAGAGTAAAATATGTTTACAACCCTACATCACAACCATTAAACTAACCGAGGACTTGTGCCTTGGCCTGCAGACTGGTCATGGAGGCAACTTCTGGCCATGCAGACTGCACCATGTTGACCCACTGTGGAGGCTTCACATCCCGCACAGTGAGGGCCGGCTTGGGCAACAGGTACTTCACTTCCTTCATGGTAGGTACTTCTTCTAGGTCAGCCGCACGGTGGAGCAGGGCGGCAATCTTGGCAATGTCATACTGTATGGGAAAGAAATGGGCAAAGTTAGGCTACAGGTACGTTTCTTTATCATCATCATCATGCTGTTTTCCACAAATATATGCAATGGGCTGTTAATATTTGTGTACATCAATTTATTATGTTCCACTGAGAGGGCCACTGGTTGATATCAGAAAGGCTATCTGGTCTAAAAGTGTGACATGCTACAAAGAACAGTCCACTACAAAGGCAATGTCTCAGCCTCTCAAAAGAGGAATGCACAAAGTAAAATTTCATACATGTGTTGGTTGGTTTTGGCTGAATTAGGTTAAATAAGAAATGAATATACTGAGATCAAGAAGCACAAAAATAGATTAGTGAAGAGGAAAAAGAAGGAGGTAAATGATGATCTAGGAAGAAAAATGAATGAAAATTACTCTGAAAATAGGGAGTTATTCTGGAAAGAGGTGCAGAAATGTAGAAGTGACAGTGGAAAGAAATGTGAAAGTTTGAAGGATGAAGGTGGTTGATTATTAACCCATGGGGATGAAGTAAGGACCAGATGGAAAGAATATTTTGAAAGCCTGATGGATGTGAATCGAGAGAGAAGAGCAGCTGTAAACATGACTGTTTTTGGGGTGTGTGCAGAAAATGAATGCAGTGCCAGGAAACGTGACACTCGCACAGGTGAAGAACGTTATGAAATGGCTGAAAAATAGGAAAGCAGCTGGGGCTGATGAGGTGTATGCAGAGATGATTATGTGTAATGGAGAGAGTGGAATGAAATGCATGATGTGTATGAAGACATGGATGAGTGAAACTGTGCTAGCAGAGTGGAAAAGGGCTGTGATTGTGCCTCTATAAAAACAAAGGTTAGCAAAGCAAGTGCAAGAATTATCGTGGCATAGGTTTATTGAGTGTTGTACTTGTAGGGAAGGTGTATGGAAGAATTATTATAGAGAAAGTAATGGAAAGGGATCAAAAGTCCTAGTGAGTGATGAACTGGGTGGCTTTAGAAGTGGCAGAGGATGTGTGGATCAAATATCTGCAGTGAGACAGATAGTGGAGAAGGCTTGTGAGAAAGACAATAAGGTGTTTATGACATTTTATGGATCTGGAAAAAGTTATTGACAAAGTAAACAGAGAAGACTGTGGAAGGTTTGCACACACATGGTGTAGATGGTAAGCTGCTAAGTGCCGTCAAGAGTTTTTATGATGGTAGTGAGGCCTGTGCAAGGGTAAATGGGCATTTAAGTGAATGGTTCACGATTAATGTGGGTGCGCGACAAGGTTGTGTGATGTCCCCACAGTTGTTCAATATATATATATATATATATATATATATGGATGGTATGATGAGAGAAGTAAAAATATGAGTAATGGAGAGATGTTCAATATATATATGGATAGGGTGATGAGATAAGTAAAAACATGAGTAATGGCGAGATGTTCAATATATATATGGATGGGGTGATGAGAGAAATAAAAACATGAGTAATGGAGAGAGGGATGGATAGCATAGGTAATGAATGGTGATGGATAAAATATCTCAAATTTGTTGTATGCTGATGATGCAATGCTACTTGCAAATACCGGACAAGAACTTGGTATTGGTAGACTGGTGCAGAGTTTTGCTGAAGTCTGTGTGCATCGTGTCTTGTGCGTAAATGTTGAAATGAGTAAAGTGATGGTTACTGAGAGCGAAGGTGATTCCCAATGTGATGTTACAGTGAATGGAGAGAGACTGGAATTGGTGAGAGTTCAAATACCTGGGCACAGTGATAGAAAAGAAAAGAAAATGTGCAAAAGAAGTGGAAAGTAGAGTGACACAAGGAAGGAAAATAGCTGGTGCAATGAAGGCCTTGATAAAAAACAGAGGCTTGGGTGTTTCTGCTCCACAAGGCTAACATGAAGGAGTGTTAGTGCCAACTTTAACAAATAGGTGTAAGACTATGGTGTGGCATGAAAAGTCAAGAGTAAGAGCAGTGGAGACGGGATTGCTGAGGAATGTATGTGGAGTACAGAGAGTGGAAAAGATACGAAATACAACGTAATGTGATTTGTGAAAGATGCGGAATGAGGAAGTCTGAACATCAGAATCAAAGCGAGTGTAATGAGAAAGTATGGTCATGTGCAGAGAATGAATAACAACAGAGTGGTGAAAAAGGTATATCTAAGCAAATCTGAAGGAGGGTGGAGGCAAGGAAGGCCAAGGAGAAGGTGGAGGGATATGGTAGATGAAAGTGTGAGGAAGAGAGGTATGGAAGTCAGTGAGGCTAGGGGACTGACATGAGATCGAGCTGGCTGGATGAATGTTGTGAGAAGAAGTGCATGATCAGGGATCTGGCACCCCTATTTTACGACACAGCATTCGGACTGACTCTATTGGATACATTTACGTGAAGCTACAGAATGTGGTAAAAGTTTTTGGCATATCAGACAGAGCCAGGATTCCAGGGGTTTGGATAATGAGTGAATGGAAGTGTGGCCCATAGGACTGGGAAAACTTGAGCTGTCTGGATGTCACCCTGCCCTAGGGTGGGAAAAGAGGTCCGGATGATGATGATGATGATGATGATGTTATATTCAGCTAGAGCTCATACCCTAATTGCTCAACTGAAGGCAATGATTATCCTGATAACCTAAGAGTGGGTTAGACAATGTGAAAGGAGACTGAGAGAGGCAGAAAGAAATGTACAGATAGTACAGCCTGAAGACTATTCTGTCAGGGTCATTCTCAGTAGGGTTCCTTGAAGGGAGCACGGCATCTTCAAGATATATTGTATCTTATACCTGTAGTTATCAGAGTGTATTAATTCAAAGAAAGAATATTCACAGCTAATCTATGGAAGCAAATTTATATATGCTTAACAATTCCTGACAATGAACAAACTAGATGTTTAAAAACAAAGGTGAGTAAACAGTAAGTTCTGGTATTTGTAGAGTATGCAGTCTTACAATGTCACAAACACACAAACTATTTGGAATGCATCAGCACTAGTAAAGGTGTAACAGGCTGTATTCCTGTGGTCTAAGGCTTTCTAGAATGTTTTCCTTTGTGACTGAGTTTTTACACCTTCATATTTTTTCAGTGTGAAGTGGGTAACTGTGGAACTCCAATCAGATTGAGCCAGTGAAGGTTTATATCCAAGGGGTGGTTGGGGTTTATTGCTCACATAATGCCATGAGTGAGGCTTGTCACTCTCATCTTAAATGTCAGGACCAACTTGCCTAGCCCTGGGCTCCTATGCTCCTCATGGGACATCGTCGGATTGGATAATGAATGGATGGATGGATAGCTATGTGTAGAAAGTTTTTTGACCTATCAGGTGCAGCCGGGATTCCAGGGGCTTGAACAGTGAGAGAATGGGTGTGATTTAATCAACTGATCAAACTTTGGTTCGTATCTCACTCTATCAACTTTATATATTTCTGGCTCTCTGGACTCTACCTCATCTCACCTTGGGGTGGGAGGTCTGGATGATGAGGATGATGATTATAATGACAGTTTTCTCTTGTGTTTTCTTCATCTTTCTGATATGCTACCACAAAGCAGTTTTTCAAGGTGACCAATGCAGTATCAAGGCTTGGGAAAACATTTAAGGTGCTGAGTTTTCTGGACCAAAACTTTACAAATTAAGCTCCCTCATCATTATCACCCCAACCCTTACTCCCATTTGAACACTGTGGTGCCAGAAAGTGGTGAAGATAACTCCACTACAAGCATGAGACTGGTAGCATAGTCCCCCTCCCCTCATTCCATGTTTAAAGATGGGCTTCAAGTTTCAACAAATGAGGAAAGGCTTTGTTTATATTTGGTGGCATGGACATTTTTATAGGTGACAGACCGCAGAAACTAGATAACTAAGAGATTTCTTACTAAATACTCTGAATATAAAGATACTGCTCGAAATTTCATGCGTGTCTGTAAACACAGAACTGGTGGAACTGTACAGCCATGGGCAAAAGTTCTACTGTATTACATATCTCTGATGGCTGAGGCAATGAAAGGTATTACATGAACATTTATGTGGTGGTAATATAATGCACACCACAAAAGAGTATGAGAAGGATGGATAATCTCTATAGTTTGAGGAGGAATAAGAAATATGGAAGACAG
Source organism: Coenobita brevimanus (assembly GCF_032717465.1). Taxonomy (NCBI): domain Eukaryota; kingdom Metazoa; phylum Arthropoda; class Malacostraca; order Decapoda; family Coenobitidae; genus Coenobita; species Coenobita brevimanus. Next base: position 1,833,007 of record NC_137065.1, on the reverse strand, counting down.
GGCACAATGCTGCAAGAAGGTGGCTGATGAACTTTTACTCAAGGCTGTACATGTGATACTTACAATAACTTCCTGCTGCAACTGTTCCCCAGGTGTGACCAGTAAGAGTCCCTCAAGGTAATCTGGGGCAATCTGGTTGAAAACTACCTCATAGTAGAGAGGATTATCTGAACGCAAGGGGTAGTACCACACGCTTCGGCAGAATATCAAGTAGAACACCTGTAAAAGACACCAATGAAACAGTTACCTCACTGACTTTAGTGGGTTCATTATCATCATCATCAACCTGCCTTACTTTCACCAACAAATGGGATGAAATCATCATCATCAGGCTAACCAACTTTTTTCTGTCTGAGAATGAGTGAGGAAGGATCGAGAAAACATGGATAAAAACAAATAGAACAAAGGACAGTACAGTACACTGGAGGGAAAAAAAAAAATCAAATAACTGATTCTTCAGAAGCTTTGCAGTTACACTGAGAATGCACTTCTCCTAGGTTAGAAGCATGAAAAATATGCAATATGTATCTCTCTCTCCCACCAATGCAATAAAGACAGTATTCTTCCCCCTCCTATTTTATACCTTGCTTCCTCACACTCTATTTTATCGTATCCATCCACCTTCTTGGCCTAAAATACCTCCCACCTTCAAACTCATTCACATAAATCTTTTTCATTGTCCTATCCATGTCCATTCTTCCCAAATTATCATACAGCTTATACACAATCTCTTCTACCCTGTATTCAAGGACAGGTACACTTTCATATGGAGGCAATGATACGGTTATATACACGACTAGCGATTCCCTCTGTTTTCCCTTGAATGGAGGATGGTGGAGTGCAGTTGAGGAGTAACTTCAACCTGCACCCTGCTGGGTTTACATTTAAATGAACCTGGGGCTGCAACTACTACTGCTACCAACAAATTAGAAGAGAGTCCCACATACCTGTTGATTCTTGAGGAGTTCTGTGGTGACGTCAAGAATATACTCTTCCCGGGCCAGAGGCATGGTAAATGTATCACCCTCCACAATGCAGTAGAGGCTGTACTCCTCTTGCTCCTGCTTTGACCGCACACTGATCAGGTTGCACATCTCCTCAATAATGTCCTGGAAAATTGTGAGGATAAGGAAACTTTGAAACTACTGTTTTATAATAATACTGAATTTAATGCACACTTCAGTTCCATCCATCAATCATCCAATCCTATGTTGCCCCATGATGAGCGTAGGAACCCGGGGCTAGGCAAGTTGATCCTGACATTTAAACGAAAGTGACCAGCCTCACTCATCCCTGAGTGGCATTATGTGAGCAATAAACCCCAACCACCACTTTCATCACTTCAAATGATGCCATGCTTCCTATTTAAGAAATCCCCATACTGAGGTTGGCCATGATACAGCTGATGTTTTCTATGGACTGAAAGCTAAATTAATCGCCAAGATCAACTAATTACTTCCCAACAACTGGTGGTATTTGTTAGAAAAACAAAAAAATGTAACAATGTCAAGTTTCCACTTGGACCTGATTGTGTTTACTTGAGGCTGAGTTTCCAGTTTAAGAGTGACTACTGTGTGCCTAGTTACCAAGTTTATAGCCACATTTCACTCTCATGGTGGCATTTCATACAGTCATTGGCAGACAATTATCTATTTGGCAATATAATGCACAAACATAATTTCAACAGGTACTGTACTAACATACTGTACTCTTATGATTAGTAAAGAACCAGAGGAAGAAGTCTGGGCAAAGAGGAAGTATAGTGGGGAGAGGCATATAAATGCTATAATGACCAAATAGAGGTTACAAGGAATATCGTTCATTATCTAATGCTGGGAAACCAATTACAATATATTTATGAAGGAATGTGCATAAGAATTTTCAACTAGCTATTTGAAAAAGTATGAGCTAGTTCAACAGTCAAACAACAGTATCCTAACCATCACCTTCATTTAACCTCTAATACTTTTATTAAGATTAGAGTACATTAGTAGTAATGGGGTTCATGACAGCTATTGCCTAACCTTTCCAGTTAGGAAAGTCTCCGCTGAGCTGAATAAAATCATCTGGAGATAGAAAGAATCAGATTTTTAAAATGCTACCAGACAATTTTATAAAGCTTAGGAGAGTACACTGCTGTAGTAGTAAAATGATTCATGAATATTATCTAACTCATTCAGCTGAAAAGCCTCTCTTGTTCCAAATAAAATCATCTGGAGACAGACACAACAGACAGATATAACACCTCCAGTTTGAAGTCCCTCCTAACCTAATAAAATCATTTGGGAAAAAAGGGGGGGAGGGGAGGGGGGTCATCTCACCTGGACAACTGAGGTGCTCTTGGTGTTAATAACACGTTCTGTTCCTCCAGGCAGTCGATAGATCTGGCGCTTGGAGCTGCGGCCAGCAGTGATGGCAGTGATCTCCTCAATACTTGGCACATTCTTACGCCCTCCATATTTGAATGTCTTACGCAGATTTTGTAGACATACCATGGCAGTTCCTGAGAGGAGGTGTATGCTGTCAGAAAGTAGGTAGGAAAATGGCACAATACAGTACTGTATTATGCCCTCCATATCTGAGTGTCTTATGTAGTATTTGCAAACATACCACCACAGTTCCTGAGAGGGCCTATGTTATGAAAGAGTACACTAAAAAGAAGTTGAAAGACAATGAGTGAAGTGGTAATGAAAGACAGATGTAACTTGTGGATATATAAGTAACAACAGATCAGTAGTGATCATCATCATTCTCCAGACCCCCTTTCCCACCCTAGGGCAGGGTGAGGAGTGGCAACATCCAGTCAGCCTAAGTTTGCCCAATTCAATGGGCTACGTTTCCATTCACCCATCATTCAAGCCCACGGAATCCTGGCTCCATTAGACAAAAGCTTGGCAGACTAGTGCAGAGTTTTGTAGATGCAGATGTCTGTGAGCATCATGCCTCGAACATAAATGAAGAAAAAAGCAAAGTGATGGTTACTGAGAGAGAAGGTGACTCCCGTGTGATGTTACAGTGAATGGTAAGAGACTGGAATTGGTGAGAGAGTTCAAATACCTGGGTACAGTGATAGGAAAGAGAGGAAAATGTCCAAAAGAAGTGGAAAGTAAAGTGAAACAAGGAAGGAAAGTAGCTGGTGCTATGAAGGCCTTAATTAAAAACAGAGGCTTGAGTGTGCTGCAGCGTGAGCCTTACATGGAGTGTTAGTGCCAACTTTAACATATGGATGTGAGACTATGGTGTGGCATGAAAATGAAAAGTCAGGAATGAGAACAGTGGAGATGGGACTGCTGAGGAATGTATGTGGAGTACAGAGAGTGGATAGGATACAGAATAATGTGATTCATAAAGGATGCGGAGTGAGGAAGTCTGCGGACAGCAGAATCGAAAAGAATGTACTAAGATGGTTTGGTCATGTGGAGAGAATGGATGACAACAGAGTGGTGAAAAGGTATATCTGAGCAAATCTAAATGAGAGAGGAGGCGAGGTAGGCCAAGAAGAAGGTGAAAGGTATGATGGATGAGTGTGTAAGGAAGAGAGGTATGGAAGTTGGTGAGACTAAAGGACTGACAAGAAACTGAGCTGACTGGATGAATTTTGTGTGGAGAAGTGCATACCCAGGGATCTGGCACCCTTTTAACGTGATAGCATTTGGATTGACTCTATCAGATTGGCTTATCTGATGGAGATCCATAGTAACGGCAGGAATAACAGATTCATAACACTAAGAATTGACAAGACAGACCAACAGATATTAACCCAACATGAAAAGAGCTCATGAAACCTGTACATTCTGAACTTTGACAACCTATATAAATATTGCTTGATGCTGCACTGTGAGGGTTGGCCTTGATAAAAAGGATCTCTTAGCATTTCTATCCCTACCTATTAATGACATCTCTTCCCACATCACAACAATAACAACAACATCAACAACCCAACAATAAACTTACCTGGGAAAAATGGTCAGGATGATGATGTACCGTATATTAATTCGTCATCATTAATCTGACCAATGTGCCACTTAAAGGTGGGGTGAGGAATTTATAATTTACAGCTCTAAAGTCTCTTAAAGTAATCTTGAACTAATCATGGTAAGATTGTTTCTTGCAGTATGCAGCTGTCTCAGGGTACAAAATTTGAAGAGGTACTGAGTGTGGTACAAAATAAATTTAAAATCCAAAGTATCTTAAAGTACTCTTCAACTAACCATGGTAAGCTCGTCTCTTGTCATAAGCAGCTGTCTCAAGGTATTTGAAGAGGTATGGCTTGAGGGTGTCGGAGCAAGTGAAATAAGCAGCCAGGATGGAGAAGAGACGCCATCCTCGCTGGCAGGAGTCAGGGATGGAGGATTTGTTGTTGGTGGTCTGCTTCATCACCTGGCAGTACACCTCATCACGCATCATTGCTTGTTTGTGGCAGTTCTGGCAGGGAAAAAGAACATCATTATCAGCACCATCATCACTGCCACCACCACCACTACTGTCATTATAGTTGTCCCAACCCAATTTCTCATTGCCATAATTCAGTCAATCCCCAAGCTGGATATTGCATAGTATCCCCAATCAGCTAACCATCCAGCATCAAGCCAGATAATGTGTCACTATTCGTCTCGACCCTCAATCCTAAAATCTTTCCTACAGTATTACCTATGAACAAAAGATTAGCTGGGGGCGATCACCATCCATTCACTCGATGTAGTGCTGCTTTCGGTGTCTGCCCTTTCCTCCCTTCCATCCTTCCTCTTCTGTCTTTCCTTCTTTCCTCTTTCTTCTGCCTATGGGTGACTTTACACTCCCTCTTCTGTCTTGCTGTCCTTCATTCTTTCCTCTTCCTTCTACCTATGGGTGACTCTACACTAAAAGACAACCCAAATGGATTCCTGGACACCAGGAAACCATTTACTATGCTGGGTGGTAACCATATAACCAAATTATGGCACCTAATGGTTTAGAGGGTAAATAAGGTGCTCCAGTTGGACTGAGCCTGTGTAGCTTTATATCCAAGGGCTGGTTGGGGTTTATTGCTCATGTAATGCCACTCAGGGATGAGTGAGGCTGGTCACTCTCATCTTAAATGTCAGGACCAACTGGCCTAGCCCCGGGCTCCAACGCTCCCCTTGGGGCAATGTAGGATTGGATGATGGATGGATTTTTTTTTTCTTTTAACAAAAAATATTATATGTATCTTTAGCAGAAGGGTTGAATGTATAGATAAAAGAAAAAAAAAAAAATGCCCATATTCCAAATGGGTCAGTTTGCATTTAGGGGGGGAGGGGAAATCACAGTGAAATTATCCTGTCTGAGCCAGAAGGCCAGGTGCTTTCCATTTCTGAGTCAGATATTGCCTTATTTCACCTGATATTGTTTTACTAGTGTCGAGCAAAAAGCATCGGATACTACGACGATGAATAATTGAGAGTTTACTGTACGTCAGAGAGACAAAAATCAACAGCATATCATGTTATTCAAGCACCTGGAATCTTGGTTCCACCTCACAAGTCTGGTGCACACTAAAAGATGATCTGCTACCTGCCTGAGGTGTACAGTACACTACAGTATTATCCTAACTGTTTAAAACTAGAGGTACAGTAGTAGCTACATGACTGCAACTTACCTACAATACTCAAACCCATAAAACACATAACACTAGTGGCTTTCATGTATCAACAATTATCATCATCATCACTGTCACCAACCCAACAATTTCTTCCCACCCAGAGATGAGGTGAGTAAGGGTCCACAAAGTATGGAAAGAGGAAAAACCACGGAGGGGGAGCTAATCTCAGATTACCCCCCTGTGCAGTGTACAGGCCCAAGGCCATGCTATTATGGTCCAGACCAGCTAAAGACAGAAAATCAATGTACAAAGACATACTTTTCCAAAGTTTATGAACACGTAGCAGAAAAAATGAACGATTCAAAACACATACTAGTATGGACAGGGCTTTTATTGCATTTTTGCCAGTTGTATACTTTCTTCAGATGGAAGTGGGATGAGATGTTTCTTTGACTGTACAGCCCTGGTACATGATCATTTTATTTGTTCTACTGAGAGAGTAACATCCAGTCTCCTGTTAGTCATACTGAGTTTGGGAACCTGAGAATAGGCTTCCATAATCCTTAACATTTAATGCCTGTTAACTGTTCCACACCCTTTGTGCCATTATGAGAAGACTATCACTTGAAGTATACTCTTTTTACTGTAATCTGGCCTACAAATGCCATCTCTCTATCTTGAATTCAGAGTTCTTCCATTAAATTAACACTAGAATATGACATCAGCCATGAAAAGGTGCTATGAAAAGGATACACAACCACAGCATTGGCTTTTTTTCCAACTCAACTACCCAAAGGAAGCTGCAAAAGCAAAAAAATCTGAGCCACGCTTACATAAAAAGGGTATAGTCAACTGCTCAAGTCCAGTCACCTCTCCTACCCTTGATTATTGGAGTCACAGGCGCTCAACTGAGATAACAGACAAACTTGAAACTATCACCATGAGATGGATGATAATATGCACCTTAAACCATCTCTGTTCATTACTGTATATCACGTTCCAAAACCTATGAATCCAAAGATGAAAGGGCCACTAGGTGAATGTTGATTGTACACAAATCTAGGTAACTTACCATGAGGATGGTGTAAACACAGTGGACTTCAGTCTGGTGGGGTGCCATGGGGTAATCCCCCATGTACCTCATCACTGCCAGGAAGCTCTCAACACCAACCTGGCTTGACTCAGTATCCAGTGGCAGAAGTGAGGCACTCAATGGAGACTGTGTGAACTTTACCATCTCAACCTGAGCATGTACATAACACATTAATCCCTGTTATGTACTAACTACTACATATTGAATTATTGATGCTATCTTGCTGAATGTTATTACTCACACTCTTCTATTACAATATACTAGTATAGAGTAACCTGAAGGAGTGCAAGTGTGAAGATAAGAAAATATTAAAATGATAAAAAAGATAACAGTCAGCCTAATATTACACCTTCATTACATTTTTTTTACTGTAGCAGTCCAAGACTAGGATGCCACAGACAAGCAGTACTAACATAATGAGAATAACCTCCATTGGGTAACTATATTCCATGGTATCTGTAATTACATTTGAAAAGCTATAATTTCTACCAAATACCAGATACTTAAGTGACCAACCTGTTCTTTCCATGTCCAGCCTGCCCCATTTTCTTTGCTCTTCTTCTTCTTGGATGTTTTGTTGGTTTGTAGTGTCCCATCTGACTGTACCATCCCTTGTTCCTTTGACACTCGGAAATGTTGTAGCGCAAACTGCAGTAGCGAGTGTTTACCATCATGAACCACTGGAGCAGAACCTTCGACACTTTCTCCACTTCCTCCTCCACCCACATCCACAATTCCACTGATTCTCCCTCCTCCACTCCCACTTCCCCCTCCTCCGCCTCCCTCGCCCTCTGAGGAGTGTCCAGAGTCGTCATGGTGTGAGTGGTGGTGTATCAGTGGAGGTGTTGTCACGGCACTGGTGTTGTTGATGGCAGAGGTGACTGTGGTGGTGGTGGTGGTGGTAGTCTGGTGGTGGTGGTGATGGTGGTGCTGTTGGTGGTGTACTTCATGATGCGTCCACAGTCCATCACCACCGCTGCCTCCACCACTGCCACTCACAGGGCTGGCAGCTTCCACATCCCTCTCTATGATGCTTGACTTTGAGGATTCCTTCCGGCTCTGTGAAAATAAAGATTCCTTAATACATATCCAATCTTCTGTTACCAATTTAGTCATATACTTCTTATCAAAATTCAAACTTGTTCATACTGTATATACTGTGCCATATAGCATGTCCATGTCAAATGTAAACTTTTTCAGATATATATTTTTTCTTTAAAATCCACAATAAATTACAGAAAACTGCCTGTTACCCCTCTCACAAGGTTTGAGTGCTGGGATATTCTCAACATGTCTGGCAGTTTTGCTTGCATCAACCAAAATACAGATCCTCTCCCAAATTCATCCAACCTCCTTACACAGTCCTACCTGGTCTACTGCCAGATGCCTTAATCCCACAAGAGGCGCCCACAAGCTAATTACCTCCACATCGTTCTGCCCCCTGCCATTTGCCTGCCCTCCAACTCACACCCCATTTCTCATTTATCTCTCCACTCCATCCCTCCCTCCCATCCTTGGTCCTACTCAGCCTAAACTGTTAATGTGCTGCACTGCCATTTATGCACATGTCCTCAACTCCTTCCCCATCCTCTGCAAGTAGGATAATGGACTGCAGGACAAGAAAGCATCAGCCTGCAGTTTCCTACATTCACCAGGGGTTGCACCAGCAACACCAACACCACTGTGAAATACAGACCCTTACTACACCCATTCAAGCTGTGTTTTCCATTCACACATCACACAAGTCTTTGGCATTTTTATCTTCACCCCATTATTATTCTTTACTTCCTTATTACCAGTGCATATTATCATACAAGCTAAACTGTTTGGTGGCCAGTCTTGGTGGATGAGCAACATAGTGCATAAGGCAGTACGTGGTGAAGTGGGTGTGGGTCTCTCTCTCTCTCTCTCTCTCTCTCTCTCTCTCTCTCTCTCTCTCTCTCTCTCTCTCTCTCTCTCTCGCTCTCTCTCTCTCTCTCTCTCTCTCTCACATACACACAAATAGATGGCTGCTTACCTGTTTAACAGCCTGTCTTGCTGGATGTGCAACTTTGGTGGGTGCGGCAGCAGGTGGCGGTGTGGTGGTGTGGGTGCGGGTCACAGGAGCCACATACTCCACTGGGAACAGACCTGTGCGATCATCAAGCACTCCCTGTAGCCAACCTGTAGACATACCAATATTAGCATCACTAATATCATCATCATTCACATTTATCATGCTCATCATCACCCAAATCATACAGTAAGTTCATCAATGTATTCATTATTATTAACACCATTACCACCATCATACTCATCATTAACATCACCCTCATTATCAACTTGTGGGGGTTCACTGCAGGACCAAAGGCTCCCCCAGCTTTCTCCATTTTGACTTAAAAGATGTTACAATGATCCATCCCAGGCACACAAATTCAGTGACTTTATCCCTCAACATAATTCTTCAACTATACTGACCCCTTCACTCGACTGATGTAATCTTTTGTTTTATTCACACCTCTAGATTATTTTATGTTGATTTAGACTTCTGAAACTGAAGGATTAGATATAGCCTTCACTAACTCCTTCACAAATATAAATCTCCCCTAATGAATATAATCAGTTGGAGGCAGAAGAATAAAACACCAAAATATATCATCACATTCAAAAGTTAATAATTTCATTGGTGGGCAGCAGTCTTCTTCTGCTGAATTAAACTGGCAACAACCCATGACATGTGTTACAACAGGTATAATGTATTCAACTGATGGGTTTCCATGAGTGAATACAGTACAACGATCTGATTGCTGCTACGGTAAGATACAAGTCACCTCTGAATCATGGGCTTTCACCTAAATACTGTACCACTGTCAAAAATAACTTGTGACTTGAGTGCATACAACAGTAAGGGAGACCGGAGATGAGATGAAGGGACAGGGTAGAGCACCGTATGAGTAGGGGGGTTGTGAGATGGAGATAGGGCAGCCTGACGGCAAAGGATTGACATGGAGATCTTTGTGGTCACCCCTTCTGGGATCTGGGCAACTGGTCATAAATATGCAGATAGACTTTTGTCATATAATATTCAGTTCATATTCAGCTATCAGCCTGAAGTCACTTCATTTATAACTAGATACAGTAGCCTATACCATTATATCAATCTTAACCACTTTTATCAATAACAAGTTCACTTTCTGGCATAAATTTTCCTTACAAAAATTTCCGCCATAAAATCACCAACTGCTGTTGGTCAAGAACCACTTTCAGTCATGTCACTTTACTCAGTCATCATTATCCATCCAGAAGTCATCCTTCAGTTCTAACTAGTCACACTAGGTACAGTCTACTCATCAGCTAAATTTACAACCGGTAGAATTAATAACCTTATTTTTTTCTTTCTTAGTCACTCCTATAAACATGACTAAAATCCATTTTCTTTTACGTACATAGATGAGTTGCCAACTACTAGTTGAAATCACTTTTAAAATCAAGACTACTGAACTGAAATATTTCTTGTTATAAAAGGAACAGACTACTTTTTCTCTTGAAAGATTTCAGAAAAAAAAAAGGTATTAGTTTTCAATTTACTAAATGGCACTGCACGTTACTACTACTACTTCTACTACTAGTACTATAGTACTGCTGCTGCTGCTGCTTTTACTACTGTACTTCAGCCTCATCTTCTTGACGTCATTTCCTAGAAAAATATGATGGAAGACTACTAATTATGATTGTAATAATAATACATTTCAAAGCCAGATCCTTTTACACTTTCACTTGTTGAGCCTTTCTCTATGTTCAAGCACGTCTATCTGTATGCCCGGTAAACATAAGGCAAGACTGAGGTGCATAAAGTGGTGGGTAGTGAGAGTGTGACGGACCAAGGCACGTAGTGGAAGGTGAAAGTGAGTGAAGGTGATGAGGCAGACGTACCTTTGTCCTCTCATGGTGTAGAAGAGGGGGGGGGGGCTATTACGATGGTTGGAACTTTTGATTTTTTAATCTTGCCACCTCATGATTTTACTCACCTCTGGGACACAGTTTTCAAAATGGAGGCGGAGTACGTATGGGGGTATAAGAATGGTAGATTATAACACAGCTTGACTTACCATTCTCTCCACAGCGGTCACATCCAGCAACTCTAACATCACCCAATCTGAAGCTAAGCTGAGAAAGGTCTTAATACAGGTTTAGGAGGTTGACAGAGGTAGAGGGTGACAGCAAGGGTAAGGAGGAAGATTTGGTGATTATGAGGCAGGGTGAGGTTGGCGCAAGTGGAGGGTGAGTCTAAGGTAGGATGAGGTAGGTGGAAATTTAGGGTGAGGTTGAGGAGGCAGCATAAGAGTGAGGCTGAGGAGGTAGAGTAAGGGTGAGACTGAGGAACTTTAAGATGAGACAGAATATTATATTAAGGATGAAGTAGACTATAACAGTAAGGGTGAACTAAAGTCTCACCATTCTCGCCATATCTGTCAGGTCCAGTCACCCTAATAATGTCACCCTTCCTGAAGCTAAGCAGGGAGTGGCCACCCTGTCTACTCTCACTCGTCAGGTAGTCCGCCACTGCTCGCACGTATTCTTGGCTTCCCTGCAAACAAATAAAAATAAAATACATAAACAAATATAGAATAATAAATATCATCATCATTATACTGTCTACTTTCACTCGTCAGGTAGTCAGCCACCGCTCACAGGTATTCCTGGTTACCTTGGAAATAAGATTATCAAGCAATCAACCTACTATTTTGACTTCCCTGCAATAAGTAACAAAAAATCAATTAATCACTCATTCTATAATCCCCCCCCCCCCGGCCAATGGTTTTCGTACTTAAAAACAAACTTCTTGGTTCTTTATAAACGATACAAAATGCAGAACAAACTGATGGGTGATAGTGATGGGCCAGTGAAGAATCTTATACCCATTCCAGTGATGATGATGATGATGATGATGATGATGAAGATGATGCAAACGAACAACTGACCTAAAACTCTACCTGGAATGCCAAACGAGCAAAATGGTGGGGATGAAAGTTGTTCCTGACGGCGTGATAGAGAACGAGTGCCCAGCCTAGTCGCGACGTGGCACCCAAGGCTTGGTGCCAATCGTCTAAGCCGGGAGTCACACTGTTCACCTCACCCTCACCCTCACCCTCCCTCCACCCGTAGCTACCATCACCCTCAACCTTCACCCTCCGTCGGGGCCTTGATTGGAGTGGAAGAAGGCTGGGTTGGGTGTAGTTGCTGTGCCTAACCTTGTCTTGTGGAATGGTGTATGGTAGTTTCTGAAGGTGGGGAGGATGGTCGTGGGTGTTCTGACAGTTGTAGCGGTGTCCTTGAATTTTCTGAAGCTGGGGGTCATATATAGTGGTCTGAAGTTGAGGGAGGTGTTTCTGGTCATACTGAAGTTGACTGGAGTGGTATTCTCGAGTTCTGTGAAGCTGGCAGTGAGGTTCGTGGGTATCTTGAAGGTGGGAGTCGTATGCCTTCGTCTTATAAAGCTGACAGTGGGGTTCATGGCTATTCTGGAGGTGGTGGTGGTGCTTTGGAGTCTTCTGAAGGTCGTGGGGGTGGTCGTGGCTACTCTCGAGCTGGGGGTGATACCTATTCCACTTATTTTGAATGTCTTTGACTGGAGTGACTGGGTGTTTTGCCTCCTCGCTGTCCAAATCACTCGCTTCGTAGTTCCCATTTACATCGCCCCTTCCAACAAGGAGTGGATTCCTGGATGCTGTTTTTATATAACTATTACCACTTCGAACCACAGAAACCCTTCCAGAATCGCTCTTCGCTGAGTATGGTGGCACTGTTGAACCCTCCTCCTCCACGTCAGAATTACTGTGTGTGTCGTCTCCCTCAGTTTCATCCACTTCCTGCAGGCTTTCCATAGACTTATAGGAGTACCTTCGATGGTTCATCTGTGATCTGGCTGAGGTCCCATTGCTGTGATGGTCCTCGGACACGTCTGGGAGGGCCTGGAGTGTGTCTGGTACGGTTCTGTGTGTCATTTCTGTGGCATGCTGAGCCGGGTAGTACCACACCGAATCCGGAAGCATTTTCCAGGTGATGGTAGATTGGCGGAAGTTCAAAAGCCACTTTACACATCACTCGCACACTGGTTTATCTATGTAACAATTCACAGTTTATTCAAGACGAGAGCAGTTTACAGTACGATCAACAAAATACTACCATATTTTTACTTTTCTTGATTTATTATATCTTTTACTCCCTCTTGTTTTATAGCATCTTTACTCTTCCTTTATCACACCTAGCTTCTCTGTCTCTCTTGATTTATCATAACTTTACTATCTCATGATTTATTGTACCTTTACTCTTCTTGCTAAACATTCTGAAACACACGACCACTTTTGAAACACTCATCAGTATGCCCTACCACACAGCAACAGCCACATACTTTATCATACTATATATATTTACCGCATATAACAAAACATGCCGGTATGGAGACAAAACGCTCAGGTCCAATTTAAAGGAATCACTATGTAACTGTATTTCTTTTGATGTATTACTGATAAAATTTCTTTTGATGTTTTGCAGATAATAATTTAGGTTACACATTTTTGAACGCTGCTGGCGTTTAAAGAATGTTACTGAAGCAAGCCTCTCTCTCTCTCTCTCTCTCTCTCTCTCTCTCTCTCTCTCTCTCTCTCTCACAATAAACACATGGGAGTGAATGGGCCTTTGTATGTGGCCGATGGTGCATACACTGTATACGGCAATGTTTACGGGCGAGAGGGGGAAACTAACCGACCAACTGACCGAATTTTGAGTGAAGTAGTGATGCAAGGCAGTGAATGGGGGAAACAAGAAGGGCTGACTGAAAGAAAATGTTAACACCTTCAATGCTATGATAATATTTCTCCTTTTATTACCTCCTGACAATTTGATTTAGCTCAGAACCTTTTCCAACTGAGGAGGTCAGAAATACTCAATTATCCTTCCATACAATTTTCCCAAGAACATTGTAAAGCTGCCTGGAGGTGCCAATAATACTGCACACTCATTTTCACGTCACCAGGTTGAAGGAGTTACGGAAGGATTGTGCTGTGGAGGAGATGAAAGATGTAGCATGGTGTGAGGAGAGGAAACGTTAAAGGTATGCTTAGACAAACGAGGTAATGTGTGGGGTGTGGGGATGAGATGAAAAAGGAGGAGGAATGTTATAGCCTACAGACAAATGAGGTAATGTGTGGGGTGTGGAGATGAGATGGGAAAGAAATGGTAGGGTATGATAAGATGACGAATGAGACAATGTAAGATGTTAAAAGAAGGGGCATGCTATGAATGAGACAAATGTGGCAATGTGCAGTGGGTGATGAGATGAAGAAGGCTCGGTAGAGATGTGTAATGAATGAAGATGTGGGGGCAGAGATAAGATGAAGGGTGATTTACGTGTGATAGCAAGATGAGGAATGAATTGTAAGGAAAATATATGTGGTACGTGAAGACATACGGAATCAAATTTGCTTGGCTGGCGACGTATGACGAGTGAGAATATTAACCTACATCTTACAGATATATTGAGAGCGGAATCAAGATGTGAGGAGCTTTAAGGCAATGAGGGGATATGCTTGTGTGTGTGTGTGTGTGTGTGTGTGTGTGTGTGTGTGTGTGTGTGTGTGTGTGTGTGTGTGTGTGTGTGTGTGTGTGTGTGTGTGTGTGTGTGTGTGTGTGTGTGTGTGTGTGTGTGTGTGTGTGTGTGTGCAAGAATACCTCAACCTACATCCCTACCCCACTAACCGCCTTATACAACTCTAATACACCCATCATCTGTCACGCTACACTCATTATACACACACTAATTTACGCTTCATTCACTCACCTACACCCTTAGTCCATTCAACCAGGGAAACGTCTTTTTTACTTTAATGTTTGCTATTTTTAGACAATTTAACTTGCATCTATTGTCAGACGCCTTAATCCCGTATGAAGGCCACAAACAAATCACCTCCTAGTTGCCTTATCCTCTGTCATTTGCCTGCTCTCCTTCCAGCTCGCTCCCCCTCCCTCATATATCGCTCCACTCCATCTCTCCAACTCAAACTCGGTCTCCCCCTCCTTACTTAGCTACGTGAAAGCTTTTGAACTGCAAGAGGTAGATACAGCAATCATTACTACACGTTCTTCTCAGGCTGACTAAGATCTGGCTGCTGCAATATCCAAGGCTTATCCAGTATTACCGTATCCAATCCTTCCACTCCAGATCCACCCTCACAGTCACTTATGGCTTCAAAACTTCTCAATATTCATCCTCCTAATACACTGTATATACCTTTATTTCTAGTCTGACTGCAACTAAACTTCGCGGAACGAACTCCACCCTCAAATCAACATTTCACTTTTGTATGCAAAATAAGATACGGTACACCTTAAGCCTGAAAGCCTTCAATCCTTGTCCCTTCCAAAGAACACTGGGAAAAATATCAAAATGCGTTCATTTTGTAATGTCTGAACACAGGACTGGAAGTCATGTAGTAATATATTTCCTTCATCCACTTAACCATTACCAACCACTGTCATCCACACCTGCTCTATACAAACTCATCCCTACCTCCACTCCATACAATCCCACCCACGAGTACACATTCACCTACTCTTACATGTACAGTACAGCACATTAACCTATTCTTCATCCACTAAACATTCACAACCACTCCCATCCGCATTCATCCATTACATTTTTCAACCGCTTCATATTCCTACACATTCATTCACTTTATCATTCACATGCATTACCTATCAACATCCAGCCACTTGAAATTCACTACTCTCATCCATTTTCACCTAGCCTACATGCATTCCATCCAGCCATCCCACGAAACCATCTATCGGTACACATTTAGGCTACACAAAACACCTTTCCCCACATCGTGCAGTGCTGGTTACTGAGCGCCCAATCAATATTCACATCCATACTCACCCTGGCCTCATCCACATGCACTCCATCCTTCGCCCATCGTACAGACTCGTTCCGCCTATCCATCTGCCAACTGCAATGCATCCATAACCTATCCTTTCCAACTCATAAACCATTCTCTCCATCCATCAACTTTCTCCAGTTTTCCTCTGCACATACAGTACTTCCTCGTAGGCAATCTCAATCCTCCTACCCCATTCCTTATAAGTATTATATACTGTACACGGTAGAGAGAGAGAGAGAGAGAGAGAGAATGCTACGTACCCCTTCAACTAAAATTTCCCGGTTCCATTAATTCATTCTCTCTCTCTCTCTCTCTCTCTCTCTCTCTCTCTCTCTCTCTCGCTTACACACACACACACACAAACACATTTTCTCCATGATTTCTGAGCTCATAACCGCAAGTCCCATTTTCACTGCAGGTCTCTCCCAATCACCTATGTTTCCGTTCTATCACGGCCACTGAACCTTACAATCTATTTTCTATTCCTTGGCCTGCATTCTCGTCAACTTAGGAGCCTTCCGAATACCTGCTGTTGTGGACCCAAGCTCAACTAAACGCGAACCCGGTGAACTGCAGGCTGAAATTTCCATTATCCTGCAACCCATAGTCATCCTCCTTTCGAGGGACTTCTGTATAACCGGGCAGCTTCACTGTCCGGTTATATCAGTACCACCACGTGAAGGAGTCCCCCTACAGCAATTGTTCAGTTCTTCCTCTGCTCTACTTCTTTCACCTTAACATTTCTAGACACTCCTTCCCCTTTCGTACTTCGCCAGCAACACAAGCATAGCCACTACAGCACCTGTACATTGCAACACTTCCTAACGATACCCCTTCCTCATTCACACTTCATCAGCTTTGTCAAGGGTAAACTCTGGCTATCACTCTCCCTCCAAGAAGGTCCGGTCCCACGGTGATCCTAATATGAAATGGCACCGACAGATACCCAAACAGATCACGTCCTTGTCTTGAAAAAATAAAAATAAAGACGGTAACCATATTTCATGTCCTGTGCTCACTCCCTGGGAACGCAATGCTCTTTACGTTTTTTCCGTTACGTTCGCTCTTCCCACCAAGCCAATATTAACCCTTTCAATCCTATGGTGCAACCTGTCATGTCGTTTCATTCGTGCTATCAGACGGTTTTATTCAGCTGAGGGGAGATTTTCGAAATGGAGAGCTTGGATATAAACTTCAATAACCCTTCCACTAATAAAGATCCTCTGGTTGAATAAAAACGTCTAGTAGTAGAATTACTTTAAAAAAAAATAAAAAAAAATCCTGGGGTTCAAGGGGTAAGTCCTGTTGTCTGATGAAATATAAAGAAATAAATATAATAAACACAAGAACACACACATTGGAAAAAAGACAAAAACTAGAAGCCGTCTCACGATGGGATCTCACCACCCAAGTAGCCGGAAAGTTTTTCCTCGGCACATAACTTTTCACCTCCATTTCTGATCTGACGCAAATTCAGGATGTGCAACACACTCACGAAGCCAGCCAGCCAACCTCACAACTGAGAACATTACCACTCGCTCTGCGAAGCGAGCGAGTGGTAAGCGAATGGAATGGTAATGTTTTCATTTCAGTTGTGAGGTTGGCTGGCTGGTTTTGTGTGTGGGTAAACAAGGTCTCAGGAACGGCTTGAGCCATCAACATCAAGGTATCAAGATACGGCCAAAATCTTGGACGAGTTCGAAAATGGGCACTCGGGGTCAAGGTCAAGGTCCCCAAAAAGGCTGCCAAAGGTCAACTAATTGACCTTTGGTGACCTTGACCTTGACCCCGAGTGCCCATATTTGAACTCGTCCAAGATTCTGGCCGTATCTTGATACCCTGAAAGTTTCATGTTGATAGCCCATGCCGTTCATGACATCTTGTTGACCCACACACAAAGCCAGCCGGCCAACCTCACAACTGAAAACATTACCACTACGCTCGCTTCGCAACGCGGGAAGTGAGAAACAAAACAGGAAGCACCAATGACAAAGCAACGTAAAAGACTAAGCTTGGCTACCGGTAGTGCAAATAAAAACAAAACACACAAATACGAGTAAATCACTGGAAAAAAAAAAAAAAAAGCAAGATACAAAAGCAAAAGGACGAAGAAATATGAAGTAAAAAAAAAGAAAAAAGCGAAAACAATTTTAAATAAGCACAACCGTACGGAAAGCATGGAGGAAAACTGAAGGAAAGAAAAACTGTAGCTAAAATAAGAAGCAAAAACCACAGGACTAAATATAAAAAATATATATAAACGCTTGAACCTAAAAAAAAAAAAAAAGTAAATATATGGATTGCAACATACCATGACTGTGAAGTGATGACAAAACCACACACACACACACACACACACACACACACACACACACCTAGCTTGCATGATAAGACACACTTAGTAACAGCTCAGAGGTACCCCCCCCCCTCAGTGAAAGGCGGTGAAGGGGCAGAGAGAGAGAGAGAGAGAGGGGAATTTCACATGGATATACCGCATAACTTTACGAACCCAGCGAGGCAGTTACCGTGTCCATAACTGTTAAAATTCTATATGTACAGTATATGTAGTGTGTATATATGTATAAGTAGTAGTAGTAGCAGTAGTAGTAGTAGTGGTGGTGGTGGTAGTAGTAGTAGTGGTGGTGGTGGTGGTGGTGGTGGTGGTGGTGGTGGTGGTGATGATGATGATGATGATGATGATGATGATGATGATGATGATGATGATGATGATGATGGTGGTGGTGGTGGTGGTGGTGGTGGTGGTAGTAGCAGTAGTAGTAGTAGTAGTAGTAGTGGTGGTGGTGGTAGAAGTAGCAGTAATAACAATAAATAGTCAGCTAACTTCAAGAATATACAGAAACAGGTCACTGGATTGAAAGTTAAAACTGTACAGATCTATGGCTACCTGACAGCAATGTTGCACTGGTTCCTGTTACACGCCTTGCAACACAAATCACTGCGGGGTTATGGCAACACTTCACTCGGGTTTTGTTGCAAGAGCTGTTATGCTTTTTTTATCCATCTTTAACTTTTATATTTAATGCTTTACTTATTTTTGGATACTGCCTTGTGTATGTATGTACGCATGTGTGTGTGTGTGTGTGTGTGTGTGTGTGTGTGTGTGTGTGTGTGTGTGTGTGTGTGTGTGAGAGAGAGAGAGAGAGAGAGAGAGAGGGTGGAGGTGGAGGTTAGGAACGGAAGTGTCGCTAACAACCATAACGCCACCAACCACACGTTACTCCTACACCTGTGTCACATAGTATAACCAGCTGTTCATATACCACCTTTAGTATACTCGTAATCTCTCTCTCTCTCTCTCTCTCTCTCTCTCTCTCTCTCTCTCTCTCTCTCTCTCTCTCTCACATCCACACACACACACAGACACACACACACACACACACACACACACACACACACGTACGAATATATATATACAGTATATCAGATGTAAAGATAATTTAACGAAACTGGTAAACTAATACCATTTTCTTTAACGTCAATTGAATGTTCGCTATGGACCGAGATACTTTAATCATATTGTACAATAAATAATGTATATACAGGTACATTATACTGTACAATCATGTGTGATGGTACCATAAGCATTTTCTTTTGGGGGTATAATTGGTCATCCCGTCATATGGGCACTGCAGGATCGAGTGTCTCGAGAACAGACTGGGCACTGTCACACCTCCGCTCGGTAACTGATGATATTATTTTGATAATGAAACCAAAACGTTGAAAAAAAAAAAAAACTTTCACATCAAATCCAACCAATACCTAACCAACTACGTTAACCTACCATAACACCCTTTTTTGAGTGGGGGAGGGGAGAAGGGGGAAGGAATGACGAACGCGCGAAGTGCCGAGTCTTTTCTTGAGTCTATGGGTCCGGCGTGCCACTGACTGGATGATTGCAATTATACACGAAGGGGGGGAAAAAAAAAATGCTACCGCGAAAAGCTCCCTTTGCTTACACTTCGTACATCTGTGCATTATGTAACTAAAGCACACACACTTCTGTGACTTTAAGGCGTTTTATTAGAATAAAGGCCGGATCACCCAAGTTAGCGGAGTCGTAGTCACTATGGTTTGCAAACAACAACACCCTTCTATCTACCTATTCATCCATCTATCTATCTCTATTCACCGACCTACCTACCTCTCTCTCCCCCTCCGACTACTTCCTACACTCACATCAACTTGTTACCAGTCGGGTAACTTTTTGCTTACCATCTGTGAAATGTGCAGCAACAATGGAGTTGCATTAATGGAAAACAACTTTTAGCCCTTCAGTACGATAGTTTTTATCTTACACTTGCTACCACTAGAGAATTGTATTTAGCTAAGAGGTTTTCGAACTGGAGTGGTTAGATATACATTGCACCCATCTCTTCACTGCGATCCTCCAATCACTCTAACTTGGTGTAAAATTCCCATCTCTCCATCCTGAATGCTGATTTATACCGAGATTAATATCTGAATGTGATGCTAGTCACGTAGTTTTATGTCAAGGATGTACAGCCTTATCTTTTCTGCTACACGACATAAAGCTGCAAAAGGACCAAAATCTGGTCCAAGTTAACACAGAAGGGTAAAGAGGCCTGTTATGTTAAACATAATAGGAAAATGAGGAGTAAATGAACACACCCTCTGCAGCAGGGGTTCTTAACATTTTTTCTGTCCAGACCTCCAATGGATGGCGCACATGTCCCCATACCCCCTTCGCCTCTGTCGAAATCATCACCTGCCCCATTAGGTGCCAATATGGCATCAGTTGATGTCAAAAGCTTGGTTTTACTTTACATATTGATAACTATATACAGCAGGCAAGAGAATCCTTAGAATTTCATTATACTTATTTTCTTGTACTCGTAGAAAAGCGGCAAATGACAAATTTAATACACAAGCTGGCTACAACTATTCTACATTACTTTGATTCACCTGTTTCACATTAAAGTTTACTTCTCGCAGGTGACGAATTTTATCGAAAAAAACAAAACCATGCAAGTTTTTTAGTGACCTCGACTAACTTTTTTTTTTTTTTTTTTTTTTTTTTTAACTTGAGAACTATTCCCATACCCCCGAGGGGTATGAATACCCCTGGTTAAGAACCATTGCTCTACAGTAGAGGCTTTGTAACTATTTTCATCTCAAGTTGGCCAGATTTTTGTCCTTTTGCACCATATTTCACGTTGCTCAATGGCTGAAAAGGACGATGCTACGGCCCAACCTCCTTTCCATGGCACTTCTCCATGACCAGCATATTCTGGTGTTGCAATACACCTCAGCAGTGAAGACAGAGATGATAATTTTAGGCCAGGTTAGAATAAATATATAGACGACATACAACCACACTAGATCGAACTAAATCGTCTGGAGGTTAGCCAGATTGAAACAGTTACGCTAAGCTTCCTCTCGTCACGATATTATTATGTGAAACACGCTTATCCGATGCCAGTGCTTCTTATTCAAGGTTAGCGGGTTGAGAGAGAGAGAGAGAGAGAGAGAGAGAGATCGAACAAACTAGTGCCAGTCTTCCCTTTGTTATCACACACACACACACACGTGTAATATATTGGAAAAAAATGGTGCCAGTCTTCCCCTTGTTATAACACACACGCACAGTACCAGGTCGAATGCTTTAACCACCCTCGAGGTGTGTGTGTGTGTGTGTGTGTGTGTGTGTGTGTGTGTGTGTGTGTGTGTGTGTGTGTGTGTGTGTGTGTGTGTGTGTGTGTGTGTATTACATCATGGAAATGTTTACATAAATCAAACACATGAGCTGTGTGCATTACATCAGAGAAATGTTTAATTACAGACATCAAACACATGAGCTGTGTGTGTGTGTATGTGTGTGTGTGTGTATGAGTGTGTGTGTGTGTGTTTGTGTGTGCGTGTGTATGAGTGTGTGTGTGTGTGTGTGTGTGTGTGTGTGTGTGTGTGTGTGTGTGTGTGTGTGTGTGTGTGTGTGTGTGTGTGTGAGTGAGTGAGTGAGTGAGTGAGTGAGTGAGTGAGTGAGTGAGTGAGTGTGTGTGTGTGTGTGTGTGTGTGTGTGTGTGTGTGTGTGTGTGTGTGTGTGTGTGTGTGTGTGTGTGTGTGTGTGTGTGTGTGTGTGTGTGTGTGTGTGTGTGTGTGTGTGTGTGTGTCAATTCCATGCACTGGTCCAAGACTCCATTGTACCGTGTTTATATACATTGTCATTCTCCAACCGCACGTCAGTCACCACAAGTCTTCCATCCACCTTATATTTCATGCTTTATTCCTCGGCTTTCCATCATTCTATCTATCGATCTATCTAGTTATACACAGTATCTATCTATTCATCCATCTACTTATCGACCTACCTACCTTATGTATCTATCTGTTACTTTTTTCAATTTTAGACCTTTTTTACGTATGAGTATTCTTTTTCTTTATGTCTACATTTTCCTCATTCACACACCACTCGACAATGCTCCCTCATGCACATTCAGTTTGTGACTTAACTGCTCATTTTTACTCCTCTTTAACTAACCATTTACCTTCAAACACTTCTCTCAACTTTATTTTCATTTTACATGCTTATTCTTTCATTCATTTCACGTTCCGGTATATTCATTTACATTATGAATAACCACCATCCCATAAGCATTTTTTGTTTCCTGTTTTTGATCTGCCTCTGCACCACAAACATCCTTCATGCACCTTCAATGTGCCACTTAATTTGCTGTATTCCTCCTTTATTTTGTATTCACGGGTTTAATCACATCACATGCCTCTCATCCACCAATTTTGTCATCTCCGTAAAATCTACACCATTCATTTCCACGCCACTCATAGAATCTACCCTCATGGCCTTTATAATGCAGTACTTCTTAACTTCGTGAGGCTAATACGTTGTTTTGAAAATGAGTACAGATTGCGTCCTCATACTGACAGGGTTAAATACTCATGAAATGTGCCTCCAAAAACGTCTTAAAAACGAATGTCCATTATGCAACGTTACAGAAGAAATATGATGCAATATACAACCATGAATAGCCGCACTAAAAGTTACAATACTTGAAAATACCGCCAAACTCCAACAAGGAAAAAAAAAAAAAATTATCCTTTTCCCTGGCCACAAAACACGCTCCGGGAAACAGCACGTAGTTTTTCCGGTCATTTAACACTGGGCATTAATCACGGCGACAATGTAACGTGTAGTCAGGGCTGAGCGAGGCATGATCCAAGCACGAAGAGGTATGTGACGTCATGAGAGGCCACAGAGAAGACACGACCGACCTCCACCGTGGTTTGAGCGACACTGATTACGCGTTCGCAACTTCGCGCCAAAGCGGAAACTTGAATGCTACAACTGACAATGCCGGTAATCAATGATTAATAATAAATCTGAGAGAGAGAGAGAGAGAGAGAGAGAGAGAGAGAGAGAGAGAGGGGTAACACCGAAAGAAGTAGGAAAAATGAGGGAGGGAAAAAATGAAATAGATTTGAGGGAGAGAATGAAGAGAAAAAAGGTGGATGTGAACAAACGGAAGGAAGCAAGAGAAGTGAAAGGGAGGCGGAAAAGGGAAGAGGAGTGCAATGCTGGGGAGGAAGGGGGATACGAAATGGAGCAAGTGGGTGAACGAGGAGGAAGAGGCCGTTCAATAAGGAGGGGAAGGGATAAGAAGTGGCTGAGGAGGAGGAGGCGGAGGGGAAAAAGGGGGGGAAGGGGATAAAGCAATCATGGAGAGACGAAGTTACGAGGAGGAGGAGGAGGGGGGAGTGAAGGAGGAAGACAGTAAGTGAGCAGGACAGGAAATACAGCACGGAGGATGGAAAGACAAGGAAAAGAAGATAATGGAGGAGATGGGGGAGTAAAAAGGAAATGAGATAATGGTGTGAGAGAAGAATATGAGGAAGCAAGGACAGAATGTAAACAAAAAAAAAAAATGGTAGAATGCAAATATGAAACTCAGGAGGAGGAGGAGGAGAAGGAGGAAGGGGGCAGGATATAGGTATGTATGAGAAGGGAGAGAATGAAAGGAAATGGAGGAAGAACGATAGGAGAGAAACTGGAGGACGATGAGGGGGAGAAAGGAGAGGAAAAGAGAGAGAGAGAGAGAGGGGGGGGGCCACGAGGAGGAAGACGAAGAACCAAAACGAGAAGGAAGGAGGAAAAGGAGAGGATAACAAGTGAGGACAGGAAGTGGAGAAGGGGGAAGGAGGGTGGGGAGGGAGAAAGGTTACCAGGGGAGGAGGGGAAAAAAATGAGTTTGCAAGTGTCAAGGTCGCAGCCGCCATTTTCAAAACATCGTCAACAGATATTCTCTCCACTTTTCTATTTTTCCTTCAAACTTTTCTTCCACGCCTTTCTCCGGTGTTCCTTTTGTTTCCTTGTATCTTGTAATTAGCGTAAAATCTACCAGGTGTGATAATGAGGTTTAATTACAGCAATTAGGCTAAACTATCTCGCCTATTGTTGCTAAAGGTCCCTGGGAAGAAAGTGTATTATGCGTTTCACTCTTGCTTCCTTCCTAGTCTTATTATTTTTTAAATAAAAAAGAAAAGCCTGCGTAGAATTTCTCTAGGCTGAATAAAATTATATGCTGTTAAGAATTTAATTAGGAGAGAGAGAGAGAGAGAAAATCGAACACTACAGTTAAAGGGGTTAATGGGCCTGCTCTTAAACTTTTGACTGCATAAGGGCTTCTCTGCTGAATAAAATCGTCTGTAGGTAATAAATATGTAATCGTATAAGTTCAAACACTGCACTGAAAGGGTTAATCAGTGACTTAAATCCTCCAATGCGTACGGTTTCTTTCTCGTGAATAAAATCGTCTGCCTTGGCGCATTTTCTTTAACCTGGCGTGGAAAACAGACTCCTTTCATGCCAGATGATAGCTAGGTGTAATTCGATTGGAGGGCTGATTTGACTGATAACCAAGGAGACTTATTCCTACCTCGAAAGTTACGCTCATCTAATTTCATACAACCGCCACTTAGTATTCAAATTCTTAAATTGACGAAAACAAGCCAAGTAAAGGAAAAATAGAATATACATGATTGTGTAAGAACAGGATATACAAGTTCGAACACTGCAGAAAAATAATAATACACATTCCTATTCTTCAGCCATTTTTTAAGAATATTTTTATAACAATACAAGAGCGTTTTATTTTTATGCATTCGAGTATAACAATGGATTACAAATGTCGTGGGGAATAAACCTTGAGAGAGAGAGAGAGAGAGAGAGAGAGAGAGAGAGAGAGAGGAGGGGGGTTAGAGACGACACAAACTTTTCCAACGAGGTGATCTGGTCTTAAAAAAAAAAAAAGAAAAAAAAAATGCGTAGTTTCAAAAATACAGGAAAAGAGTATTACAGCATGACACTCTCCCCTCCACCCTACAGGAGGAAAGGAGGGAAGGGGGAGGAAAAGGGTACGAAGGGAGTGGAAGGAAAGGGACGGGGAGGGGGAGAGAAGGGGGAAGGGAAAGGGAAGGGTGGGTAAGGGAAGACACCATAGGTAAGGTAGTGAAATAGGGAGAAAGAAAAATGAAGGAAATGGAGGGAGAGGAGGGGATGGACATAGGAGGGGAGGGGAAAGGAAGAGGGTGAGAGTTGGAAATAATTTAAGAGAAGGATAAGAAAAGGTGAAGGGATAAGAGGGGAGAGGAGGCGAAAGAAGAGAGAGGGAGGGGAAAGGGGATGGGGGGGGTCAGGGCGACGACTGTATAATGGTCTATTTCCTTGAGGAGGAGGAGGAGGAGGAGGAGGAAGAAGAAGAAGAAGAAGAAGAACAGAAGGAGGAGGAGAAGGGGGCAAAACTGGAGTAATGGGGAGAGGGGAAAAGGAAGGGGAAGAAAGGGAGGAGAGACAGGAGGAGGAAGAAGGGTGGAGATTGATCAGAAAGGGGAGGGGAAAGAAGAACAAAAAACAAGGGAACAGGAAAAGAGGAGAAGGCTGGGGAAGAGTGAGAGGAGGTCAGGGGAAGAGAGAAGAGAAAGAAGAGGAGGAGGCCGAGGAAGGGGGATGGGGAAGGAGGGGGAGGGGAGGGGAGGGGAAAGGGGAGCCAGGGCAAGGAGGGGATGGAAAATATGTGAAGGAAAGAAAGGAAATGTGTAGGAGAAGGGAGAGAAGTAAAGGGGAGGGGAGGGGAGGGGAGGGAAGAGTAGGAAATGTAGGGAAGGGGAGGGGAGGGAAGATTAAGAATGGGGATGGGAGGGGAGAGAAAAGTAAGAATGGGGAAGGAAGAGGAGAGAAAAGTAAGAATGGGGATGGAAGAGGAGAGAAAAGTAAGAATGGGGATGGAAGAGGAGGGAAAAGTAAGGGAAGGGAGGGAAGGGGGAAAAAGTAGGTGAGGGGATGGGAGGGGGGGAAGAGTGAGGAGATGGGAGGGGGGGAAGAGTGAGGGGATGGGAGGGGGGAAGGAGTAAGTGAGGGGAGGGGAGGGGAGGGGAAAGAGTAGGCGAGGGGAACGGACGGGAGGGAAGTGGAGAGAGTGGAAGTTGGAGGAGGGGAGGGGAAGGGAGGGGTGGAAGGGAGGGGTGATATAAGCTAAAATTTTGCTCTTCCGCTGTGTTATATGCAATTTACCCACCCTAATACACCCTCACCCCTCCCCAACCCTCCCCGTGCCTTCCCACCCCCTTCTCACTATCCCTCCACCCTTCCTCCTCTCCCGTCAGCACCATTTTCCTCCCTTCCCCCACCCTCTCCCCCTCCATCTCCATCTTTCTCCCTCTTCTCCCCCCCTTTCCCGGGCGAGTCGGTGGTGCACAGATTCATATATCCAGTTCGTACATAGAAACACATGCCGGTCAGACTCTGGGATAAAGTTTGTTTCTCCTCTGTTCCTCTTAACCCAGCAATAAAATTAGGGACCCAGATATAACACTGACTGTTGCGGGTTATACTACAGGGGATGATTGAGACTTTTTCTTCGTTTCCTTCTCTCCTGCCCTCTTCCTCTCTCCCGTTCACCAGCCTCTCTCCTCCCTCCATCCTCTTTTTTCCCTCCACTATCCTGTCCCCACCTCTCTCCCCTCTTCCTCCCTCCTCCTCTCTCTTCCCCACCCTATCCCCCTTCCCTATTCTGTCCCTCCACCAACTATTTTTTCCCTCTCTTCCTCTCCGTTCTTTTCATCCACCTTTCTCCACCTCATCTCCTTCACCACCACCCTCTCCCTCTCCCCATATCATTTTCCCCATCTTCTCTTCTCCATTCTGTACCTCCACTCTTCTTCCACAGTCTTCTTTCCCTCCTCCATCTCCAACTTTCCCATCCAGCTCTCTCCCTCTTTCCCACTTCACTCCTCCCTCCACCGCCAAGTTCCTCCTCCACCACGCTCCCTCTTCCTCCCCCCTCCACCCACTTCCCTACCCTCTGGGGCCTCTCCCCTTCCATCTACACAATTCTCTTTCCCTCCACTACCCTCTTCAGTCCTCCTCCACCACTAGGGTTACGTTCAACAAATATCGCTAAATCAGACTGAAATTAATCAAGTCAACAGTTTTTTGACAGGAAAACAATGAACTACGAACAGTTACTACCTACAGTAAGCAGATCAATGAAATACTGTAGTATTGATACCTGACCAGGAAGGACAAGAATAAACGATGTCATCGTACTGAAGGGATTAAATACAAAAAAATGAAAGCAAGAAAGTATACTTTACTGTAAATTGCATATAAGTCGAAAATCACAGGTGTAAATAGTACTGCCTGTGGGATGACGTTCAAAAATTTGTCAGCTTGACTGATGAATAATTACATGTACTGTATGGCTCACTGAAACTTCTTGTGGGTAAGCTCAAAATTTTGAAATCGAAAAATAAATAATGAATTGACGTATGACTAACGAAGTTTTTTGTGGATGTTCAGCCTAAGAGCTAGGGATGGGAAATTTTAAGGCTTGAATGATTAGTAAATAAAAATAGATGTATGACTAAATAAAGGCACGTCAGAATGCTACAACCTAAGAGATGAAGCCAAAATTTTATTTTTTCTTCAATGATGAGTGACTAGATGCATGGTTTGTTGAATCTATGTGTGAATGGCATATCAGGATTAAAGTACGTCACTATAATATGTCGTCATCATACTGCACGGGTTAAAATTCCAAAATCCATCAAATGGGTTGACAGTTAAGTCTTGATTCTTCAAGTAGTGCTCAGGTTTCAGTTACTTTAGTATTGCTTTGCATCCTTTTCTGCAGATCGTGGTGGACACAAGTAACCTCAGGCACAAGATTCAGTGATTGTTGCTCTATTGTTCCTTCCCCCCCATCTCCCATCCCACCCCCAACCAACCTCACCACAACATGTCTCAACACTTCTTTCCTCTCTTCTTTTTTCTTTTCTTTTTATTAACATTTTTCTTTCCTGTCTTCTTTTCTATAATTTCTACCCAACACCTCAGAGCGTCTTTCCGTCCTTTTCTCTCCATTATATACAACTTTCAACACTTCTTTCCTTTCTTCTTTTTTAGCAATTCCATTCAAAACTCTCAATACTTCTTTCCCTTCTTCATTTTCTACCCTTCGTATTTGTAACACATAAATAGGAGACCTTTCTGTATTTACTGGCTACTTCCTACGTACACTCTCCCTCAACAATGCCCCCAGTCACCACCTCACTCAACAATTCTCTCAATTCCTGTTTTCTATCCTTTTCTCACAATGTTGTTTAGATCTGTGGTTACCCCCAATATTAGATCTTCTATTATTTATCTATATCTTCCTGTCTTTTCATTCCTGTCCCATCCACCACATCTCAGTAATTCTCTTTCTCTTTTTTATCCTTTCCTCACACATGAGTTACATCTGAAGCATACCATCTTATCCCAGCACACAACCTTGTAAAATGCCAATAACCCTCCTACTACTGTACCTGTATTTCTACGTACTTTCTTCTCCAAACCCACACGCATCCCCATCACTTCTCTAACCATTTCTTGCCTCTTCTCAACCCCCTTCACCCCACCATGATCCTCCTCCCTCAAACTCCTTCCTACTTCCCTCAGCATTTTTTCTCCTCTCACAATCTCTCCCTCCATCTGCCTCCTACTAATCCTTCCCCTTCCTTTGCTCCTTCTTCTTACTTAAACCCTCCCAACAGTCCCCTAATTACTTCTTTCTTTCCATTGAACTCCACCTAACCTTCATCCTACTCATACCAACCACCCTCACTCTCTCACCCACTTACCCTTTTCTTAATCTCACTCCCCATATCACATCTTTTATCATCAGCCCATCAAAATAATAATAATCATCATCATCAACACTGTCATCTTAATATTACAAAAGCAATGTGAAGGAATAAAACAATATCACTTGGATGTCATTCTGGTCACTATGCATTCTTCAAAATGTAGAGTTAATATATGACTTACCTGGAATTATTTGGACAATTTCTAATATTGTACTTCTCCATCTCTTACTATCTCATAAATGCTACGGACAAAAACAAAAACTATAACACAAAAAATGGAAAACAACACAGTTGAGAATGGGATGAATGGAAGAGTAAGGGATATGAACAGAGAGAAGCTTCCTAGTGAAGAAAAATATTAGTGAACCTTCACTTTATCCTGGTTTAGTTCTTGACGGTCTTTTCCTGAGATAAATTCTATAGTAAATATAGAAGAACTGCCAATTAATGCTCCATTACTACTTATAAAGCTGGTCTGTCAGATTCTCTCAATTTACAGTATCAGTTTCATGGAAGCTGTAATATCCTGGAACATCACTGACATACAGTAAATGAAGACTACCTGCAAACTTCTGAGCCATGTTCCTTTTCAACCTATCATCCTTCCCCTGGCTAGAGAAATGTCATAGCCTGGGTGCCAAACTGAATGGTAACCAGTTTTAGTGTTTTAGGGTGATAGTTTGAAGCTTTACCAAACAATAAAGAACAGCTGACAATGTCACTGTTACTAGCACTGTTCAGAAAACTTTTTGAGTCACCAACAAGTCTGTATGGTGTGAAACTCTGACTATGACCTCCTTCCAGCCAGGTGTAAGATTGGAGAGTAAGCAGAATCTGATTCATAAGTACTGTCAACAAGAAACACAAAGCCAGTACTCACTCTCACTTCGACGCTGAGGAACTTAGCAATCATGGCTGCAACCTGTCTAGAACGAGGTGTGTGTAAGATGATCCTGGTTGTGCCTGGGCCAGCCCCACCAACCAACAGTCGCAGAGATCCACTACGCCCACACTCCGCTTCCTCCACCCTCCTGCACACAGCAAAACAGAAGCTTTATTAACTCTCTCTCTTTCTCTGGATGCAATATAATACTTTATTCAGACCACCACAAGACAATTATATTTAGCTTAGGGAAATTTTATTAATCAGACTCGATAAATATCTTGATCAAACCTTAGCATACTCAGATTTCCCTTACCAAAAAAATATATAAATACATACAAAAGTCTGATTTACCCTGAACAAAATATTCAAGTGTATCCAGGGCAGCAAAAGTATTAACCATATTAAACATATACCACAACATCAAGTTAAAAAAAATTATAATGGCTGCCAGAGAGGCACAATAAAATAGCGATACTAACGTGAAGGTACTGAGGATTGTGAAGTGGCTGTGATCCATCCTTAGTAGTCGAACTCCTGAGTGTGACACTGCCAGCAGCTCTGCATCACTGGCACCCTTCCTTGACCCCTGTGAGCATCATCACCATTTTCATCATTCTAATTTTATTTATCCAATACTATCATATTTCACATTCATAACGGTGGACACAATCCACCACTACCACCTCCACAACTACCACCAACATACTGTATATCACACTGATGAACTGGATGGCAATCATTATTACCTTCATCATTCTAACTATATATTATCATCATATTTCACACTAATAATCTGGGTGGCCAGGAGTCATTATTATTATTATTGTTATTATCATCACCATCATCATTACATCAATTCAATATTATTCATCATTATGACTTGACAGTGTTAATAGATAAAGTACAGTAAATAAGATCTAAAATTGTGAACAAAATGCTATAACTCACAGTGATTGGGAAGATGGCAGCAAAGTATAAAGGCCAGGACTTAGCCACTTCAATTATCTCTCTTTTGATAGAACTCTTGTGGTGCTGAGAAAATGTGTTGTTGGGGGTGATCCCTCGACTGTCCAGCATCTGAAAATATAAACAACGTACCTTGAACAATAACAGAAACATTATACGAGAAAAGTGACAGCAAGAGAAAAGGAGACACAGTGACTTGAATCAAAGTGGACACAGATTTAAACAATAAATAAATAATAGGTGGGGCCGCTCACCATCCACTCACTCGATGTAGTGCTGCTGTCGGGTGTCTGCCCTTTCCTCTCCTCCATCCTACTTTCCTTCCATCCTCTTCTGTCTTAGATTTCCTTCATTCTTTCCTTGTCCTTCTGCCTATGGGTACCTTTACACTCCCTCTTCTGTCTTTCTTTCCTTCATTCTTTCCTCTTCCTTCTGCCTGTGGGTGACTCTACACTGAGTGACAAGCCAAATGGTTTCCTGTACACCAGGAAACCATTTACTACGCTGAGTGGTAACCATATAACCAAATTTTGGAACCTGGTGGTTTAGTGGGTAATTATTATGCTCCAATCAGATTGAGCCGGTGCAGGTATATATCCAAGAGGTGGTTGGGGTTGATTGCCACTCAGGGATGAGTGAGGCTGGTCACTCTCATCTTAAATGTTGGGACCAACTGGCTAGCCCCGAGCTCCTACGCTCCTCATGGGGCAATGTAGGATTGGATGATGGACGGACGGATGAATAAAACTAACTGAATTAATAGAGATAAGAGATGGTAATGGCTATCCACAGCCCACAGTCATGGATGGCTACAAGTCTGGTAACTATTCACAGTCATTCCTCTTGACCAGATAATCAGTTAAAAGTATACTCAAACGTACACTTCATTATCTCCACAGCTTTGCTTCTTTCTGAAACCATCTGACTGGGATGGTCATTACAGAGTCACCTCCAAGGTACCTTGTTCTCACAAAAACACTCTCAATAGCTATGCAAAAACTTCATCCATATCCAAACAGACATCTTACTGTGTACTGCACTTTTCTCTAAAGTTATCAACAACAGCTGAGAAATAACTAGTTGGTTTTGGCACTTGTTTAAACTTTGAGCATAGTGCCAGCCTTCAGCTGTACCATGGTCAATACCAGTACAGGAATTCCTCATGAGGAAATACAGGATCATTCCTGATGACCTGAAAACTATTGTGCTTACTTTCACTCCAAAGGACTCACATAAGTATTTAATTAGGGCAACAAGAGACCATATCCTAATCTTTATTTCCACCTAAAAAATGTGATGGGTAAAAATACACTATGAAAAA
This sequence comes from Coenobita brevimanus, assembly GCF_032717465.1. NCBI lineage: Eukaryota > Metazoa > Arthropoda > Malacostraca > Decapoda > Coenobitidae > Coenobita > Coenobita brevimanus. The sequence goes on along the minus strand of NC_137065.1, from coordinate 1,801,087 downwards.
AACAAATAAGAATCTGAAACATTAGCCTGTTCCCAGTCACAGACCAGTACCCTCTTCCTCACTGTCTGTGAGTTCATGGCTACTTCATAGGATAAGTTTCACAGTACGACTCTAGGGTACTTTTTATTCTAACAAGCCATTATACACAACAAAGACAATTTCCAACACCACAAGCACTAATAACCATGCACAGTACATGACAGGGCTGTCACATTCAGGACCAGCGGAATGGTATCACTGGGGGTGTATTTATGACAATAGTGGGCTATGTGGATGATCATGATAGTCTGTTTTAATGAAATTCACTTCATCAAACTGTTCCCTGTTGCAACCTGGGACTGAACTCACATTCTTTCAGACAAAAGATCATTTCTTTAATCACTTGACCACTGCCTAATTAGAGCACAGTGTTTTAACCCGATGAAGATCCCTAACCCCTTTAAGCTCACTTGATGACCTAATGAAAGACTCGGGGATCACTTTAACTAGTATCCAAGGTGACTCATTCCTTCCTCTTAATTAAGGCTCATTGAATTTCATGCAACCATGAATTATGGACAATACAGTATTCAAATAGTGGGAGTGACCCAGTTGTCAGGGGAAAACAAGGAATATAATTAAGTTAAATACATCCAACATACCTTCCTCATCTGAGCACGTTGTTCCGCGGTGATCCTGGGTGTTAACGCCGCAAAGACATCTGTGACTACCTGACAGAACACCAGCTGCAGTGCCTTCCCGTGGAGCACCTCACCCGGACTGAACACCTACAGAACACAATGTATCATTAGAGTTGGCTGTGGTAGTGACAGGAAGGAGAAAGAAATACATAATAACACTATGTTCTTGTTATAATTCATATTTTTTAAGTCAGTTTAAGTATACTTTTTCGCTACTAAGTCTACAGTAAACTACGGACAAATCCCTATCAAAGTTCCATTGTTATTTACCGCTCCCCTCAAGTTTACACTAATAATTGTATGTCAAACTTCCCATATTATGAAAGACATCCCTGACTTATGAAGTTCTACCCTAATCTAATCTAAAAATGATGCCATGTTTCCTCTTTACAGAATCCCTATACTGGGGTCAGCCATAGCACAGCTGCTGTTTATGGACTGGAAGTTAAATCCAGTCAAGTGCCAAAACCAGCTAACTACTTCTCAACAAATGCTAAAAGCTGTTGGGGGAAAAAAAAAAAAAAAAAAAAAAAAAAAAAAAAGAGAGATTTTTAATAATGTTTGCAAAAATTTGTTTCAGCTTGGAATTTGACTCTGTGTACAGTCACTATGAAGAATGCAAGTAACTGTGCTTGTGGCTGAATGTTTCCTACCTAAGAATGATGACTGGTTAGCTATCAAGCTTGCAGCCATATTTCACTCTCATGGTTGTACCTCCAAGGGTCCATGATGGCCACCTATCTACTGCCCGTATTAAAAAATTATCTACTACAGTTCCACTGCTACATATACAGCTGAGTTACCAGTACCAGTTTCCCCAAATTTATGACTAACATTATTTGGAAATACCAGTGATATCCAAAACCTATTTCAGACTTATAATGAAGATTGCTTGACAAAATAAATAACTAATCTTTGAAATATGAGGGTCAAATCATCTCTTTCCAGAATGAAGAATACCAGTACTTTAAAATAACTATGAAGATTAGATGGTTGCATCATACCTCTTCCCTGAGTGAGGAATATATTGAAGCCCATTCTTGACTTACAATAAGGACTGTTTTACTGTTCAGTCCAGATACATGTTTTACTGATTTGCAGATTTTGTTACCTCCAGATCATTTCATTCAGATATGAGGTGTGGAGGATGGGACAGGAGAACAATAAGGATAAGACTGCAAGAGGCAGACTGAAAATGATGTAGGACATGGTCATATAGTGTGGCCTCAGGAATAAAGGACTGAACAGAGAGGCTGCTACAGACTTACAGATTGCACAGAATGAAGAGCCCAAATAGGTGACAAAGGCCAGTGCATGTAAACATGTTGGAGTCTGTATAAATAACTCAATGAATGATTTGGGGAAACCTTTTGTAGTGGTGGGGTAAATGAAGACTATATCTAATTTCTCCACTACTAGAACTCTCTCCAAATATCAAAAATGGTGTTTGTTGGTAGGAAGAGCAAAATAAAATATATATCATTGGACTGATGTGGAATAAAAAAAAAATGGGGGGAGGGGGGATCAAATTATACCTCTTTCCTTATAGTGAGAGACCATGGTGTGCGAGAGTAGGTTAGGTGTGGTGCTGTGGAAGGAGGTAGTAGGTGGGTCTTAATGCCCTCGTATGACCGCTGCTCCATCTCTCGGTCTACCAAAATTGGTGCTCGGTCAACTGGCTCCAAGAACTCTGACGATTCTTCCACTGCGATGAGACAGTATTTAGCAGTTAATGCATGAGGAATATTTCACAAGGATTATATAAATCAATCAATTTAACAATTTGTCTTTCTCAAAGAATAATGGTTCTGAACACCCAGACCACAGCGTCCAGGTAATGGATTGTCCAGGTAGTGGACGTCCAGATAATAAATCTAATGTATATATAAAAGTACTCACACTCAAAGTGTTCAGTCTTCTCTGTATGTAGAGTTGAGACAGAGGTGCGTCGGTCAGAGGCATTGTCCCGGTAGTCGAGAGTGAGGGTCGGGACAGGGGCAGGGCGGAAAGCAGAAGGCTGGATGGGCGGGGGAGGTGATCGGGGCTGAGGAATAACAGGGGTGCTGTCCTGTGATGATATGGATGGGGCAGGGGAGGTGGAGCGGTACATGTTGGGTGGCGCCACTGGAGGAGGTGGAGGGACAGACCCTACTTTCTCAGTCTTTGGTGTGACCAGCTGTTGTACGGAATCAACAGTGTCCCACTTGTCGCCTTCAAGCTGGTGCTGCAGGAGGTAGCGACGGTGGGCCTCGAGTTTCTTTATCCCACTTCTCTCCCGTTTCTGCTGTTGTTGCTGTTGGGCCACTGCTGCTGCCACTGGGCCCTTCTGTGCTCTGGTGGTGGATATGGGCACTATGATAATTGCGTTTTCTTCTTCTGTCTGTACATCTGTGCCTGCCTGCCTGTCTCTCCCTCAACCCCCATCCCCCTTTCTAATTCAACTGTGGACATAAGCCAGCCTTTCATATTCTTAGTATTAAAATTTTGTGTACTGACTGCTGTAAATGAAAAATAAATTTTTCAGAATTACAGTACAGTATATGAAGGGAAGCTACAAGGCTTAGTGAATGAGTCTGGGTGAGTGTTGTAAGAAATGGAATCTAAAGGTGAATGTAGGGAATAGTAAAGTTACAGTCTTCGAGAGAAATGAAGTCACTGAATGTTCAGTGTGGCTGGATGAGGAGGAAATGGAAAATGTGAGTGCATCTACGTACTTGGGTAGTGTGATGAGTAAGGATGGAAGTTTAGAGGGTGAAATGCTTGAAAGGGTACAACAAGGAAGAAAGATTACTGGTTCTTTGAATGAAGTGATAAAAAACATGGAAGTAAGCATGGAAGTTAAAAAGTCAATGCATGACAGTATTATGATACCAACTCTAATGTATGGAAGTGAAGCTTGGACCTTGTTGGAGGGACACAAGTCAAGAGTGAGAGCAGTGAAAAAGAGTTATCTGAGAGAAGCATGTGGAGTCACATGGTGAGACAGACTGACAAATGAGAAAGTGAAGGAGCTTTGTGGTGTGGATGTGATAGAAAGCATTGGGAGAAATACATGGAGGTGGTTTGGCCATATGGAGAGGATGGAGAGCGAGAGACTGACGAGGAGAGTGTATGTTAGTGAGGTGCAGGGGGAAAGAGGGAGGGGGAGGCCAAGGATGAGATGAAGGGATGGAGTGGAAAGGTATTTGAGAGAGGGAGGTGTGAGCTGGGAGGCCAAAGATGAGATGGAGGGATGGAGTTGGGAGATATATGAGAAAGGAAAGAGTGAGCTAGGAGCAAGGCAGTGAAATGGAGGGGGACAGGGCGACATGGAGGTGATTTGTTTGTGGTCACCCCTTACGAGATTAAGGTGTCAGGCAATAGACTGACAATATATGAAAGTGATACATTCCATTATCCTATTATGCTGTCCTCTTCTTTTGCTTTACTTTGCTTTGTTATCCCAAAGTTCCCTTCAAGAAACAGACAATGACCCAGGGGCACACCCACAACTCTCTCTGTGAGGTTACGTTACCGTTGCGTCTTTCCCGAGTGAAGTTTCGACACTGAAATTATAAATGTTCATTGTTGTCTGTGTGGTACTGTCACTACTGGGATGCCAAATTGGATGTAAGGTAAATTTTGTGTATGTATTAGTTTATTGGCACCTGGTGGTCTAGTGGATTAAGATGCTCCAACTGGATGTGACCCATAAGCATATGATGTCAAGGGGTTGGTGAGGTTTATTGCTCATGTAATGTCACTATGGAGCAAACTACTAGTTACTTTTGTTTTAAATGTTTGAACTGAGTAGCTTAACCCCAGGCTCCTACATTCCTGATGAGGCAAAATTACTTTGGATAATGGTAGATGGCTCAGTTAAAGGAAGAATGATGACTTGGGATCAGTCCTCTCATCACAACACCGTTTTTAGTCTAACCTGGCCTAAAACCGCCATCTCTCCATCATGAATGCTGAGTTACAAAAATAGAATAATACTGAAATCTTATGCTAGTCTTGAAGAAGTGTCATGGAAAGGATGTAGCCGTAGTATCGTCCTTCCTCCACTGGGCTATGTAAAAGAAGCTGCAAAAGGGCAAAACTGGGCCAGGTTAAGGCAAAATGGGTATCAGGGTAAACTTAATATGTGCAATTGGCAAACTAAATCAAGTACATATGAACACTGACCACTCAAACTGGCAAGCTGACAACAGTGACAATATGACCCTCACCTGGATGGATGTGATGAAGTGAGAGCCTCCAGTTTCTCTCTCATCTCTCGGGATATTTTAAGCTTCCCGATGCCACCCTGGTTCTTGTTTTCCTCCACAGGGTTACCCCAAGAGTCTCTCCTTCTCCTTGCTCCTTTCTCTCGCCCATCGGTCTTGTCTCTGGGTGATGAAGCAGCATGGCCGTTACTCTGCTGTTGAGACTGCTGCACTGTCTTCTGCTGAGAATGATGGGTTGTTTGATGCTGCTGGGAATGTAGCACAGAATGTTGTTCTTTGTGGTGCACCAACTGGTGCTGATTATTCACATGCTGTTGGGATGACTGATGCTGGCTTTCTTTGCGTGGACTCTGCTCAGCGCTGCTAGTACCTGTGCCAGCCACCTCGAACTCCTCCCACTCAATGGTGAAACTCTCATCCCGACTATTTCTCTGTAGTCCATCCTGGGAGTGTAAGGAACAAGAACAGGAAATTAGTATTCAAAACTCATTATACTTATTTTACTTTAACATGACCTTAAACTACACCCCTCCATCTTGAATACTGAATTATAGCAATAGATTAACAATAGAATATGGTGCCACTCAAGATGAAGTGCTATGCAGAGGATGCAGAGCCATATAACTTCTTTTTCTCCCTATGAGCTAGGTGATATAAGTTGCAAAAAGGACAAAAATCTCGGCCACGTTAAGATAAATGGAGTACAGTTACATTCGCAAACCAAAGGAACCAATACATTCGAAACATTCACAAACTTAAGGAACAAAAATATTCATCCCAGCTATCTCTCTGCAATCCATCCTGAGGGTGTAAGAAACAGGAAACTTGTACTCAAGAAAACATACTTCATTTACCTTCACTTGCCCAGACTTTCATCCTTTTGTAGATATTTAATGTAGTGCAGTAGCAAAAAAAGACAAGACTGTGGCTCACCACCTTTTCCCCAGCTCCTTTTTGTGATTAGCATACTACTTTAGTGATAATCTGCCATCAAAACTCACCATTCAAGATGAAATTAGGGCAGTTTTAGGCCAAGTCAAAAGTAAAAATGGTATACTGTAGTTCCACTCACAGACTATTCTATACAACAGATACATTCACAAGCTTAAGGAAAAGAAATGCTCATCCCGACTATTTCTCTGTAGCCCTGAAGGAAAAAAAATATGGTGATTCAGCAATCAAGAACACACACTATACTCTTTTTTACTCTAACTCTGCCTAAACTGCCTCTCCATCATAAATACTGAATTGTAACAACAAATGAACACTATAATATACAGCTACTCATGAGGAAGTGCTAAGGAAATGATGTAGTGCTGTAGTAATGCCTTTTTCTGTCACATGCTACTGGTACAAGAAATATGCTGCCAAAGGATAAAAATCTTGGCCAAGGTAAGGTGAAAATGATAGATACATTCACAAACTAGTAATCCACCCTATTCTAATGTCAATCTCTTGTGACAGCAATCAAGAATAGATATGGCAATTTTTAACCAAGTTAAGCTGGGCGGAATATAACCAGTTAATATGCATGAACCTCTAGTAGATGGGTGGCTACCATCAACTATGGGAAGTACTACCATGAGTGAACTGTGGTTACAAGTTTGGTAATTAGCCTCACAATCATCACTTTTGGACAGGAAACATTCAGCCATATGTACTGTCACTTAGTTCAGTCATCTTTCTTCCGAGTGACTGGACATCACCAAAATTCAAACAGAGACTCAAATTGTTACAGATATCATTTCTTTTTTCCTAAAAGCTTCTGGAGACTGCTGGGAGGTAATTAGCTGGTTCTGGCATTTGTTTAGCTTCCACTCCATAGGAAACATCAGCTATACTATGGCCAGCTCCAATACAGGAAAACAAAGCATAATTTTTACATTAGATAACACAACTCCCTCCTTCACTAACCTTACTGTCCTGCCTTGACATCTTCTTGGACTGCTGTCTGATTTTAAATTGAAGGAAAGAGTCATTGGGGTCCTCCTCGCCTTTTGGGGGTGGCCACCTCCACTTTCCAATGCGGACAGTCTTGGCACGCTGGTATGGGTCCATGAAACCAGCACCCATTTCCTGTAAAGTTGGGAGACATCATAAATATATCAATAAGATTTTTAACATCTAGAAAGTAGCCTTATGATACCATACTCCTTTCACCTTAACTTGGCCTAGACTTTCATGCTCCTGCAGTTTATTTCATATAGCTCAGCAACACAAAAGGCAATGCTATGGCTGTACATCCTTCCCGTAACACTTCTCTGTGACCAACATCATGTTCTGATGTTAATCTATTAATGCAACTCAGCATTCACAATGAAGAGATAGCAATTTTTGGCCAAGTTAGACTGAAAAGGGTACAGGAAAAAATGTACTATACTGCAGAATCCACAAAACTATACCCTATACATACACCTTAAGAATAAATAAGTTGGACAGACTGACATAGACTTCAAGTAACCTGTGTAAAATTATTGCAAATGACACCTGAACTGACTCATGACGCTCACCTAGAAGATATGAAACTGGAATAAAAAGTTGACATGTCAACTAAAAATGAAATTAGTGAACAAAAAAATATCATGAAAACTCTCAAAAATGTATTTTAGGTTTCTATTGGTTCAAATCTGAATTTCTCTGTAATCTATTACTGAAGGAAATGCAAATATTATGGGGGACAGTATATTCCCTGGCCTTGAAAGTTTCTGTAACTTTTTTTACTGATGGGACAATACAAACAATACAAAGGGCAATGTAACTCTTTGCTCCTAAACTGATTTTTTTTCTTCTGTAATTTTTTACTGGAGATGAGGTGAGCAAGACAAACATTACAGGTGGCAGGGGCATTTCAGTGGCTCAGTTGGTTTAGTGCCAGCCCCACATTTGAAGGGCACTCTGACTGGTGGGTTCAAGTCTCAGTGACTACCAATGAGTTTGTGGGGTGGACACTCACATGCCAATGCCTTGTCCAAAACAATCAAACAGCCAAACACACCATACCACTGCCTACTTCAACTGTCTTCTGTTCCACCATCTGTGCCTTTTATCTGGCCTACCCTCTTCCTAACCCCCAAGAGACTTTACCCTCTTGTGGGAGATAATGTATCCCCTTGTCCCCTCCATGGGCCATCCCTCTTACATACCTCAGGCTGCAGGTGCGTAGGCATGGGTGGGGGTGGGGGAACAACCCCTCCCCACGGTGACTCAGTGGGGGCCATCAGGTGTGTGGGGTCGGGGCCATGCGAGCTCTGTGCTAGGCTAAAGTCGTGCAGCATCTGAGGGGCGGAGACCAGGTACATGCATGCAGTGAGATGGTGGTGGTGTGCTGGTCATGTGGTGTGGTATGGTATGGAAGTGTTGTGGTCATACAGTTATGATGATGGAGGTGGTGAGGTGGTGGTGTACTGGTAGAGGTGGTGGCCTGGTGGTATGGTGTGGTGGTGTACTGGTAGAGGTGGTGGCCTGGTGGTATGGTGTGGTGTGGTAGTGTTGTGGTTACATTCTTGTTGTTGTAGTGGTGAGGGTGGTGGTGGTGGTGTGGTTATGACTCATGTATTAGGCAGCTATGCAGTGTGGCAGATGTGGTGGTGGTGTGAAGTGAGAGTGTTAATGATATGGATAGGAAGTGTAGTAACTATATGTGTTAGTGTTAACGGCAGATACAGGTGGTACAGTGGTGGTGGTATGAATGTGTTAGGAGAGGTGGCAGGTGTGGTACCCACTAAGGTGCTGGTGATAAAAAACTACGATTCCTTCACCTTAACTTGGCTCAGATTTTCACCCACTGGCAGCTTACTTCCCATTGCTCAACAGCACAATATGACAACACTATGGCTTTATGCTGTATTCTAGTATTACTTTGTTATAACTCAGCATTCAAAATGGAGATAGGGCAATTTTAAAGCCAAGTTAAAGCAAAGAGAGTATGGTCAACCGTGGAAAATACTAAACTCTAACCTAGTATCAATGTGCTTATAACAGACTATCAATACTACAGTGATCTCTACTCTGCATTAATAACTTAAGAAAAGCCACATAAACAGGTATCCTTTGCTTAACATCTTTTTGCTGTTGAAAGATGGCTGTATTCAGCTTAGGTGAGCTGCCTAATAGTGAAGGAGTTACTGAAGGCTACATCTAACCCCTCCAATTCAAAAACCCCCTTCTAAGCTGAATACAACTGTCTGGAGAATTCATCACCATCATCATCATCCAGACCTCCTTTCCCATCCTAGGGCAGGGTGAGGAGTAGCATTGTCCCGAGAAACCAAGGATAAAATAAAAACTACACAAAGACATGATGCTCTCAAAGTAATTAAGCAAGGGATACCTGTACTAATAAAGCCTCCAAAACACACCTGTATAAACCTCCACCACTACAACTGTCTTAAGCCTTCAGTTCGGTGATAGTCTTTGTGTATTTATATAGCACTATGTATTATACAAAATTTGCAACTAACACTTTCTTACTGGCAACAAAGTATGATAACAGCAAACACACACAAAGGGTTGCATTCGTGGTAGCTTACAAGGTTATCTAACAGCTTTTCTTTGGCAATTTGTCATGCATATTAACACTTATTTTTCTTTTGTTATTTATTAATACCACCATATGCCTGACCAATGGTGGGATCAGCATCACCAAGCAATGCTGCTCTTTTAATAGTAATTTGTGCCACTATTTAAAAACAGTTTTAATGATTGCACAGCACTGTTAGCACTTCCGCGGTCCGACCCCCTTGCGGCTAGCAGAACCCTCCTTGTTTTTCCCCTCACCGCTCTCCCTTGCCAGCTGAAATTCCACAAGTTGGAGTTTTTTCTTTTCCAATCATTTTTTTTTTTTTTTTCATTCATTGCCAGACGCCATGTATCCCAAACGGGGTGGCCAAGGGCTTAGAGTTTTTTCATTCCCCCAAAATTTGGATTAGCAGATCTGATTTTATACTGCTAGAAAGCCAAGACTTTGCAGAATAAGATGAAAGAAAAAAGAAAGTGATACTGCATAAAATAAAATAGTTATGATGAGTATAAGTTGAAAGAGTGCAGAAGAATGTTCATACCACTTTTCTTCTGGGCATTTTTTGGTCACATTTTCACATTTTCCCATGAATGAAAATAGTATTATCAAACTGGAAATTCAATCAGGCTGTCAAACCAAATCTCAGGATGCTAGATGCAATTCCTTATTTATGGTGAATATTTCTTTACCTGGATGTGGATAAGAGTCGAAAGAGCAAGCTGAACACTTTCAGGTTGGATGTGGACGCGTCCAAAGACCATGAAAGTGTTAATGTATTAAGGCAATTACGATAATCACTAGTTCCTTACTGCCAGTCTCCATGGGTAAAGCTGCTGAAATTTTTGGATCTGGATCCTAAAGGATACTGGTGTCAAAGTCTAAAAGATTATAGCTTTTCATACTTGAGCTTTGAATAAGCTAACCCTGGGGGGGGGAGGATGGGTGTAGTAATGTACCAGTATATACAATAATAGTCTTCCTGGAAAACTAAGAATACTGTATGGGAATTAAGTTTATCGTTGTATTTTTTGCATGCCAATTATATAATCTGTTTTTACTGTACAATAACAACTGCATTAATCTGCAGGAACATTTATGATTAGCTCACACATCTATGAGGGTCTGTTATGACATGAGATCTGTCACTATGGCATGCTTCAGTGACAGTGTTACAAATTACAGAACTCTTTTCTCTCCCAGTTCATCTTTTTATCTTCAGCCTTCAATCACCACATTTTAAGACTACAAGAAAAATGTTACAAGTACAACAACAAGCATTTATGTTGAAAGAAATTTTCACTAGCATCACATTCAAAAATATATACAGACCTGGGCTTAACATTTGCCACTACTGCACCCAAGAATTCTATATGAAAATCACTGCAAATCAGAAAACTACAGACGAAAAATTAGTGATATTACTGGCAAAAATAAGTGCCACTATAGTCATGGCACACGACTCTGAGGTTGTTATTATCGTGCCCTGGCAACCTATCATTCAAAAGTGCGTCTGATTTTGTGTATAATATGAGACGCATGTGATTCGAGTATAACATGTTCATGTATAATAATATTTTGTATAATAATATGAATTGTGTATAATATGATACGAAATTGGACGCACTTTTGAATGGTAAGTTGTCAGGGTACAATAATGACAACCTCAGAGTCATGCGTTGCAACTATAATAACTGATCTTTGCATCCATGGCAGTGGTCGTGTTTTTTTTTACACAAGACTGTTAGCAAAAGCATCACTGTACTTGCTGTGTTTACCTTTGTTATTCATACAGCTGCAAAAACAAAATGAGAAAATATTGCGGTGCTATGTGCAGATATAAAGCACTACACTAAGAAGTGCTAGGAAACCTCCTAAGCAGATGAGAATACAATCTAAAGGTAAAGAACAGGATTAGCCAAGCCAAATCCTTCAATGAAATTCCCTAGTGTTACAATGACAAATATTCAGTATTTTGTAACTACATACAGAAACTGCTAACACTGTCAAGCTTCACCCCTTCAAAATGGACCTTTTCTTTCTTGATCCTTGCTTGTGTAAAACAATTTAATTCAGTTTTGTAAAGACAGAAAGGAGGTTAGAAAAAAAAATTTGATTAACCCCTGTTTATCATATCTTTATACTGTATTATGAAATAAGGTTACTCATCTCTGTGGACATTGGAAGTAAAGGGGTTAAGCTATATATATATATATATATATATATATATATATATATATATATAAATCTATACTGTGCTTAGCAACTACAAATGGTGCACTGGCTGATTACTTCGTTAACTGTGTGTTGATCCTGATAAAAATGTGCAGGAAACATGCCTATTGGACACTATACACTAACCCACTCAGCATGGGAGCCCTTTTTTTCAATTTATTCTTGCTATCTCCTGACAGTTTTATTCAGTTCATGACAGTCTTTTCAAACCGGTGAGGTTTTATATATTGCCTTATTAAACACCTAAATACAAGATGGCCCATATATAATGCTCCACTCCCATTCTGCTGGGCAATTTCTAGTGTGTTGTGGGGATGACTCAGTGTTATCAGTATCCATCCCGCCCCTTTATTCATTTTCTACTCTAAATGCCACAACCACACCCACACTGGCCAACAGAGCCATCCCTGCAACACACAGATACTGCCATGTGAGTTTCTAGAGGAGTGCTGTTTGTGGGCCACCATGTATATGGCCTCTTCTAAGCTGACCATAACTGTCTGGTAATAACAAGAATAAATAAACTAAAGGGGGCAGCAGGTTGGATTATTAAAGGAAAACCAAAGTGTTCAGTAAAAGGGGACAAAATATTTACAAGTAACATCATAAGAACCAAAACCAACAAGATATACTGGGGACTGTGACTCTGACTAAAGTGTTCTTACCCCTACATCAACAGGCACCAATACATTTATATCATGTTCTGTATCCTCACCTTCACATCGTCCGAAGCATTTGACTGTTTCTTCTGCGTCTGTTCCTCAACGGGCGATGATAAAGCGGCTGCCTGTGAGAAGACAGGCGGTGAGGTCATGAGAGCATTGGGCATCACCAGGGGAGGGGGCGGGGACATGGGGGCACCTCCCATGAACCGCTGATCTCTCATCATGCCTCCCCTTCCTCCATCTGATCCTCCACCCTCTTCCATCCCTGCACCACCACCTCCACTAGCTGCTTTCTCTGTACTCCAAAGTTCACTCTGTTCTGGTTCTTGGAAGGAGACCTGTAATTTGAGTTTATACTTTTTAGTTCATATGTCCTCACTGCCTTAACCCTTTCAGTATTATGCTGTTGTTGTTTTTTCATTCCTGCTACCACTTCAGGTACTTTCATTGTATCTTAGCTATCACCATTTTTTTTTTTTTTTTTTTTTTTCTTCACACTCTTACTGCTACAGGTGATTTAATTTTTGCTACTACATGATGGGTTTATCCAGTTTAGGAAAAAAGCCCTCAGACTGAAGGGGTTAAATATGGTTTCCCCCACTAACTCCTTCAGTATGAAAACAGCTACTTTATTCATGCTAGTCAGAGTATTTTATTTGGTTTAGGAGAGATTCCTTGGACTGAAGGGGGTTCAAAACAACTTCCACTAATTATTTCATTACCATGACATGTTGTTATTTTGCACATGTTACTTCCACAATGCAGGTATCTACATTACTGTAACTTATGAGGCTTCACAGGGAAGGTGTTATTTAAATTTCCTTTAATCAGTACAGTACAGACTTTTGTGTGTATTTACCTATTTGTATTTACCTATTTGTAGTATACAGGAATTGAGCAATGCTCGTGTTGTCCTGTCTCCATATCCACATTTATCAAGTCTACCTTTACACACATGAATGTTTTTCTCATGCACCACCTCTTTGTCTAAGTCGTTCCAAATATTTAAGAATATACCTAATTGTGATATACACGGAATGTACTATGCTCGTGGGTTTCCGTCGCTGTTTCTCAATAAGTCGAATTTAACTTTAAACTCGTTTATGTTTTTAGACTGGACGATCTCTTTGTCCAGGCTATTCCATAAGTCTATACTTCTGTAAGGAAAGCTATATTTCTTGATATCCTTCAAGCAGCTTGACTTTTTCAATTTCATTCCATGTCCTCTTGTTGCTCTCTTATCCCATACAAACAGATCTTCTTTGTCAATTTTATCTACTCCCACCATGGTCCTGAACACCGCAATCCTGTCTCCCCTCTTTCTCCTTTCCTCTAACGAAGGCAAATCCAGTTTTTCCAGCCTCTCTCTGTATGACAGGTCTGTCAGACTGGGGACCATCTTGGTTGCTGTTCTTTGTATTCTCTCAATCTTGTTTATATCTTTCTTTTTGTGTGGGGACCACACTACCGCTGCATATTCTAACCTGGGGCGGATCATGGCCACTATCAATTTTTTCATCATTTCCTCATCCATATAATGAAATGCTACTCTTATGTTAGTCAAGAGCTTATAAGTCTCTCCAACTATCTTGTTAATGTGCTTTTCTGGTGACAAACTATCTTGGACCAGCACTCCCAAATCTTTCTCTTCTCTCCTTTTTGTGATTAATTCATTACCCAAAAAATAATTCAGTGATGGTCTCCTGGTACTTTTACCCATTTCCAATATTTTACATTTCTTTACATTAAATTTCATTTCCCACGTCCGGCTCCAATTGTGTATCCTATCCAAATCCTCCTGCAGTATTTTACAATCCTCCTCAACCTCTATCTTCCTCAAGATCTTTACATCATCAGCAAACAGACTCGCATAACTGTTCACTCCATCTACCATATCATTTACATAAATCAGGAACATTACTGGCGCCAACACTGAGCCTTGAGGGACTCCACTTGTTACTTCCCTCCATCCAGACATCTTTTCCTTTATTACTGTCCTCATTTGTCTGTCTCTAAAAAAGTCTCTCATCCATTCCAGAAGTTTCCCCTTTAGTCCTCCTATATATTCTAGTTTCCACATTAGTCTCTTATGAGGTACCTTGTCAAAGGCCTTCTCTAAGTCTAAGTACACACAATCCACCCAACCATCTCTCTCCTGTACCACATCAATCGCTCTTGAGTAAAGCTCAACAAGTTTGAAACACATGACCTTCCACTTCTGAATCCAAACTGACATTCAGCCAAAATATTCATCTCTTCCAGATATTTTATCCATCTGTCTTTCAGGATTCTCTCACACAATTTTGCGACCATGCTGGTTAGAGACACTGGTCTATAATTCAGGGGTTCTTCCCTGTTTCCTCCCTTGTAAATTGGTACCACATTTGCCCTCTTCCATTCTTTTGGCACTTCCCCTCTTCCAGTGAGCATACAATTAAGCTGTGAATTTTATCCGCCAGTTGTTCTCTGCATTCCTTCAGTACCCAATTAGAAATTCCATCAGGTCCTGGGGCTTTCCTTACATCTTGAGTTTCCAGTAATTTATACACTTCCTGCACCTCCACTTTTATATCTTTCATCACCGGAACATTTCTAATCACTCCTCCCCTTCCACAAGCTCCTTTTCTTTAGTGAAAACTGACTGGAAACGTTTGTTCATTATTTCTGCTTGCATTGCCGCATCATTAAAGACCTCTCCATCTACTTTCAGCTTGGTGATTCCTTCCTTTTGTTTCAGTTTGCCATTAACAAATCTATAAAACAGTTTGGGTTCATCCTTGCATTTGTCAATTATACCTTTTTCAAAATTCCTTTCTTCTTCCCTACGTATTCTTGTGTATTCGTTTCTTGTTCTTTTATATTCTTCCTTTGTTCTGTCGTTACCTCTCTTTCTCCAATTGATCCACGCCTTATCTCTCTCTTTTTTGGCTATCATACACCTTCTATTAAACCACTCCTTTTTCCTGTTTTCTTTCCCTCTTACTCTTGGTACAAATTTTTCCACTCCCAAATTATAGAGGTCTAGAAAGATATCCCACTTCCTCTGTATCTCTCTTGTTTCTCTGAATTTTCTCCAATCCGCATTTTCAAAAAAGTTTCTCAATCCTGTAAAATTTGCTTTGCCAAAGTTGTATCTTCCCTGTCTATGAAGCTCGTCTCTTGGCTCGACGTTTCCTATTAACATCTGGAACTCAATGACCACGTGATCACTTTTTCCCAAAGGACAGAGATATTCCAATGATTCTATTACATCAGGTTCTTTGGTGAACAGTAAATCTAACCTTGCTGGTGTGTCCTCACCTCGAAACCGTGTCTCTTCTTTGACCCACTGCGTCATCACATTATTCATTATTATATTATATTTGTGTGTGTATTCAACTCTCTTTTGAAAATACAGCATTTGCAAACTTCCAGCCTTTGCTTACCCCTCCCTTTGCATTTGGCCTAAAATTTTCCACATCCTTGTGATATGCCCACACAACACTTTGTCCTTATATGGCAAACACCCGTATTGAGGTTTTTCAGATCTTTTAAACCCTTCAGTACAAGTATATCTTTTTATTTCTTTTCCATTTTCCACCAGATAATTTTATTCAGCTTTACAACATCATGGACTGAAAGGGGTAAAAAAAAATAAACAAAATAACAACAAACAATGCAACATTTTTACACAACACGCATTTCACACAACACACACAGAAGCTTAGATATCAGAAAACACAAAAACACATACACATACACAGAAACACTTAGACAAAGGACATTAAAAATGGAAAAGAAAGCGTCACAAGAGAAGCATGGTGGTCAGAAACACTCCTTCCACAATGGTCAGTCTGGAAGCGAAGATCCCTTTTACCCGAACCTATTCTGTACAGATCTAGTCCCTCTGACCTAGGTGTTAGTTCTAGGGGATGTATTCACGAGGGTTTGAGAGGCCCCCTTGCACCTCGTTCCTACTGGTCCATTTTGCTTACTGTATCTAAATATTACATTGTATCTTTTTAAATGCCTGATGGTCTAGTGAGTTACAGCACTCCAGCCAGACATGGCCCAAGAGGCTTACTTAAGAGGGTACTTAGAGATTCATTTTGTTTACTGTATCAAAATATTAGAGTGTATTGTAACTTTTTAGAAGCCTCATGGCCTAATGAGTTAAAGCACTCCAACTGGATGTGACCCACACAGGTCTCTTCCAGGAATGGTTGTAGTTTGCTCTTCACATAATGCCCTTTGGGGACAAACAACTGGTAGCTCCCACCTTCAATGTTTGGACTGAGCAGCCTAGCCCTGGGTCCCTTAACATTGAATTGGACGATAAGGGAATGTTGTCTGTAAAAATGGTAACAGTCAGTACCATAATACCCCCACTGAAGTGTGGGGGTGGTACACCAGGCTACTGTGGTGTAGAACTTTTAAGGCGAGATGACAAGCAAACACCCCTGGTGTCATTATATAAATGAAACATCTCCAGCCATTTCTTGGCAATGCGAGCCTATGTGTGCAGGTTACAGTCGTAGTCCATGGCTGCTGCTGAACATTAACCTCACCCCACACTGATAGGTAGGAATAACCAGGGCTTCACTTCAAACAATTTGCCACTGGTAGTGGAATGCATTGTTATAATGCACGAGTAACAGTATCACTGCAATCTGTTCCTCGTGCAGTCCAGAAAAGATTTCAATTCTCACCTTAACATTGGCCAATAGGTCTTCATTTGATGTGAAGTACTGGCTACAATGTCTCTAGTCAGGAGCAGGATTAGCAGGTGGGCAGAAAATATGGTTTAAGAATGGACATGGCTATCACATGAATGTTAGACCACCAGGTAACTATGCTATATGTCTATCTTTTCTCAAAATTTATTAATGCAAACTATATCATGATCAATACAGACAGGTAAAACATATTCTGTGATGTTACACAAAATAAATCAGTAAGGAAGAGGAACCATGAAGCCTTAGCCCACAAGAACCTAACACTAAGGTGTGTGATGTGTCTGGCGGCAGCTGTTGGTAGGAAGGTCATCACAATCCTGGAGTTTGGAGGAATATTCAAAGTAAACCAACACCTCAGCACTCTGTCAGTATCCATCTTTCATGAAAATCTTGGCACACTATATACTCAAGTCCAATACACTAACTCTCAGTAACAGTATGTCTTTTATACTTGCTCCCCCAAGATCATTTCACTCATATTACAGCTGACCTTTCATAATCATGGGGCTAAAAACAACTTCTTTAAACTCCCTCAATGTCTGATTACAGTATTTTATTCCTGCTACTCCATGATTTGAATGGACTCCTCAGACTGATGTTCATATAATGCCAAATCAATACTGTTATTACATAAGACAACTATTAACTGTACAGCAATTCCACCAACCACCCTGCTGCAGCTGAGGATGAGTAAGGATGGAGGGACACACCACAGACACAAAACACATGTAAAAAAGTAAAAACAGTAAGAGCCAGTCCCATTTACTGTAACCCCTTTGAGGTGTTGGGGACCAAGGATATGCTACCATAGCCCAGAATATAAATAGGTAGGTGACTGGCCTACACACCTGGTGATATATGACTGAACCAGCAAAAGGCTTTTCAATAAGCTAATGAAATATGACAGATATGCCTGGAGATTTCAGCTGACCATGTGACATTATACGATATAAAAAATAAATCCACTAATCCCAAGCATGTGGTATTTAAAAGAAAGAAAGAAAAAAAAAGACAATCACATGGCATCACATGACTGAAAAACTTCCAACTGGCTCAATCACATACAGCACATGTACTGTAATATCACCAGGGACATATTCTGTGCAAGTGAAAGGTGATGAGTTCCTTCAGCAGCAGCCCCAGCGCATGGTATTAGGTGTAAGTGTGACATCTATCCCTTGCCCTAGAGTGAGTGAGGCAATCTAGGGTGAGTGGTGGAGGCTACAAGCTGTCCTAGAAGCCCCACACCAGCTGACACCTCCACTCCGGTACCTTACTGCTGCCGCTGCTGCTCTGATGGTGGTTGTGGCTGTTGTGGTGGGTGGGTGGTCGTCTCTGTGGAACGGAGTATGTGTCTCCCCCTACCTGGTAGTGGATCCTGCTACTAGGGGGACCCTCAGCCTCTCCCTCCGCCTCCCCAACTCCTGGTGTGGCCATGTGGGGCACCGGACCCACTCCCACACCAGGAGTTAAGGGTACTGAACCAGGCATACCAGGCACTGAACCAGGCACCATTGCCATACCCCCTGCAATTGGTATACCTCCTGCCATGGGTAAACCAGTGGCCAGGGACATACCTGGGGTCATGGGTATACTAGCAAGGGGCATCATACTCCCCATGCCATTAAGACGGAGGGTGGCATGAGGGTCAGTATAGCCTGGTGGTGTGGAGGCCATGTGCTGGAGGAACACACAGAGTCAGACAGTCTTCTCATGCCCTCATATCATCAACAAGAAGTAAATACAACCAGTCTTTTCACACTCTCACATCACCATCATCAAGAACATTCCTCACAACATATTCTTACAAATCATTATCACATCAAAAATCCTCACACATACCATCATCATCACTAGAGCACCCTAGTGATGGTGACCACCATCCCCTTATCTGATGTAAGGTTGCCTACTTCTTCCTCTAACTTTATCATTCTTTTTCTATTTCTCCTATCTTTCCTGTCATTTTTATTACCCTTCTTTCCACTTCAGGTGGCCCTAAACTGGGTGACATGTGTAATGGTTTCTTATAACCCAGGAAACTAATTTTTGAAAATGCAGGTCACCATATACTGTAACCAAACAACAGGGTGATGTGGAGCCTACTATGGTGCCCCTGTCAGGTGGGTGGCAATACAAGTGCGGCATTCATCCAGAAACAAAAACTCCACACTCTTCCCTTCACCTTGCTGTCGTGAGGCATGGTCTGTTGCACAGGAACATCAGTTCACTGCACTGGACAGCCCTGAGGGGCAAATGCTTGCTTGTGGTTACTGGGTCTACTTGGCCAGATAGTCTGAGGTTGATCAATAACAACAAAACGTCCCAAATCTAATCCACAAAGGTCGGTATCTTGCTCTCAAAGGGTATGAGAAAGTTACGATAACAAAAATATATAAAAAATCTGTGAAAATTGCTAGTGATCCCCTCCCCCTCCAAAAAAACTAATTGGGCACAAATGCAGCATCTCTAGTCTACCTACAAAACTGCTCACTGGCAAAACTAAATCATTATCATCATAGCCCTATATCCACTATAAAAAGGGGAAGGTAGGATTCTGAAATACAAAAATGAAAGCATAACAATGGGAAAACATCAACGGAGTGCCTAGTGAAGTAAGTCACACATTCATTCATTCATTCACTACATAGCAATACACACAGACAAGAAATAGACAGGTATGCAGAAACTGTCAGTGTCATTTAGTCAGTCATACATCTTTGTCAGTACAGATTGTTGTCAAGAAATCAAGAAGTTTTGTGGAAGTTCTGTCATCTGCATCCATATTGCCTCAGCCACATACCTAGCATCTGGGGTCTAAGTAAACAAGATCTTCAAACTAAAAATAAATGATAAGTACTAATTATAAACCTGAATTCCAGATATTCATATCAGATGTTTTCATAAGTGTGCAGTTTTCAATTGGATCAATACCATTCACTCATCACATCATCTTAGAGGTAAGTTTTTTTCTGCCTTATCAAAACTTTGCCAATTCACCATATACACATCAACAAATTACTTGAGAGAAATACTGTTGGATAAAGTACCTAACATAGTTTACTCAGGTAAAAGTACAATTGCTCTAATGAAAAGTTATCCGAGTGAAAGTACAAAGTAAATTTGTATTTTGGCTCAAAAAGTAAAAGTAAGGTAACACTAAAAAGCAACAAACTAGATGTAAAAAGTATTTTTCCCAAAATTCCTTGTTTTATTAATAATAAGAAACCTATATACAACAAGAAGTCAAGAGAAAATAAGTAAATAATACCGTAATCAAAATTTTTAACCACCCATATTACCTTAAGACAGACACATGTTCAAATTCCCTACATTAAGGCATTATTTGAATCCCGGATCCTTTAGTTTCATTCATGTCGTGAGATACTAAGAGGGGGAAGAGTCTCGGATAATATTTGGCAGAAGCCACAACTGAAATTCAAGTATTTTGAAGTGTTTTCTATTTATATAATTTGCTAACACATTTCTTCTAAAATATGACACTCCTGTCGCAAATGACCCCTAGGGTTATGAAAGACCACCCCCCAGGGTGGACTAATGACCTCATGAAGGAGAAGAGTTAATTGGTGACAGATGTGTCATAGAAGACGAGAGTCGGCAAATGGTAAGATATAAACGGAAAACACTTCAAACTACCTGAATTCCTATTGTGGCTTCTGCTAAATATCTGCTACAGCCGCAGCCTGGAGAGTTGCAAGAAGGGAATTGTGGGTGAAGTTGGAGGATGCGTGAAACTATGCACCCCACGGCGTCTGCCCCGACCCCCACACGATAATGGTGATTACAAAAAAGTACACAATACAGAAGAATCTCTTACAACACATACATTCATCATCCCTTTCGTGTACAGTATTCATTACTAAATGAATAGGTACTCACAGCTGGTGTGTAAATAACCATATTCAAGTAGTTATGCTGTGGCAATGTAAATAAATATACAATTAAAACATGGAGGCTGGAATATTGTATGCACATCCCATTTGCTGCCCGCGTCACTGTTAGTAGTTGATCACCAATGTGTATGATCATATACCTTTGCGTCTCGTACTCATACTTCATGTTCTCTCATTCCAGCTCTTCTTACCATGCATATCGCTTATCAGTGGTCAATTTTCCTTCCCTGACAGCACAAATTAATTCATCATATGTTATGGGAAGACAGGTGTCATCCCTCACAATAGCATTTACATTAACCAGGGAATTCCTGAAAGGCCTGTGGTGGTCATGGCTATCTCTATGTCTGGCAGGCAGGCTTGACTGTGTAGAGGCACTGCCCCACTGGGTGATCAATGCTTAGACTTTGTCACCAGGGTTTGGTATACAGTCCATGCACTTATATTACCCTCTTATCCTGTTTACATGGTACTACACTCCCTGGAGGGACTTGGTCCTCCCAGTGGACATGAGGAAATTATCCCAGTGTCGTTTTCTGACCTTCTGACATAGTTCAGTCAGTACTGTGTGACTGCCACCATACTATCACGCAATTCTTTGTCAATAGGATTGTGTTGTCAGTGCCTCTGTAAGTTAGCCAGTGTCTTCCACCATCCCAGTATTGCTGGATCTGTAGCACATATAGGTTTACTGGTCACTGCTTTGGGCAACTTAGATGAACTGTAGTGCTTCATGGAATAAACCTAGCTTAGAATGAGAAAAGAATGACGAGGTGACAAAAACAACCAAATGAACTAAGAGACACAACTTACCGGAATGGTCTGAGTGAGGAGCTGCTGAAGTGCCTGATTCTGAGCCATGAGATGCTGCTGAATCTGCATATTCTGAGCAACTGCTGACTGGATGAAGGCTCGCTGAAGAGTCTGTTGGTGTAGCAGCATCTGATTTGGACTGACAGGTTGACCTGCCTGTAGGCCTGGCATGTTGATACCTGAAGAGGATAAGGTAGGGTCAATTAATCAATCAGTCCAGCAATCATTTGGTTATCATTCTTTCACTTACTCACTCATTTGATTATTTCAACTAATCATTCACATCATCATCATCATCATCTAATCCTGTGTTGCCCCATGAGAAGCGTAGGAGCCCGGGATTAGGCAAGTTGGTCCTGACATTTAAGATCACAGTGACCAGCCTCACTCATCCCTGAGTGGCATTACGTGAGCAAGAAACCCCAACCTCCCCTTGGATATAAACGTTCAACGGCTCAACCCGACTGGAGCACTGCAGTTACCCACTAAACCATCAGGAGCCGTAATTTGGTAATATGGTTACCACCCAGCATAGTAAATGGTTTCCTGTTGTACAGGAAACCATTTGGCTTGTCACTAAGTGTAAAGTCACCCATGGACAGAAGAAAGGGGAAAGACTGAAGGAAAAAAAGACCAATTCATTAAATAAATTAATCAATCATTCACTCGTTCTGTCATCTAATCAACCCCTCATTCATTCAATCAACTAAAACAATCAATCAATAAATAAATCAACAGCTCATTCACTAATGTGGGCAACTCAGGGAAAAATAAAAAAATATAAGTTCACTCAGTACAATGATGTCATCTCTATCTTCATCCTGCTGGCACCAGAAAGTTTATTTCAACTTGCGCATAATTATACTCAGGCTATGAGATGAACAAACACTGAGTCTGAATGATTTTTTTTTTTTTTTTTTTTTTTTTTTTTTTTTTATGTGACCGACTCTGGGCATAGGCTTCACAGCCTGCTTTCAAGGCCCAGTAGTCCTCCTACGTACCGCACACCTCTACATGTCACCACTTCGGCGCTAACACCCACCGTCCATACTGAATACATGCTAGGGCTGTCTCATACAGGACTGGTGTATTGGTATTAACGGGGGTATTTTTACGACATGTCGGCGGGCCTTCTGGTAGATCAGTAAAGTCTGATTTTTCTGAAATTCAAATCCTTAAACTGTTCCCTGCCTCAGCGGGATTTGAACCCAGGTCCGTCAGGACTGCAGGCCAACTCTCTACCGATTGAGCCACCGCCTCCCCCAAGTCTGAATGATATTCTGAATGACTTAGGAGTGTCATAACACTGTCATTTGTGAAGCATTCTGGACACTGTACCTCAATGTCCTCTTCAGTGTTCTTTATGCAAGCTATGTCAATATTATAAAGAAATGTGTAACACAGAAGAGAAGGCTAAGGTGTAATATGGAAAATACAATAGTAAGGCAGAAATGCAATGAAACCCCCTATGTCATCTAGAACATGATTCATCACATCAGCAACTTCCAACAACTCACCGCCCGTTGAGTACAGAGGAAGCGTGTTGGCAGGGAAGGGAGGAGGTGAGCCAGGTGAGGTACTGGTCATAGAGGTGTTGGGGTAGAAGGTGGCCCCTCCAGCAGTGGTCGGGGGAGGAGCACCCGCCTCCACCTCCGCTGCCCCCTGACCTCCACCCTTTAGTGCCTGGGCCAGAGGGGGGCACGAGGCTAGGTCCGACACGGAGGGGAGAAGGGGGACATCTTGAAGAGCATGGAGTAGGCTTTGACGTCGGAATGATCCTTGCCGCGTCCTGTAAATAAAGTCAATCATATGATCACGAGACAGTCTGAGAGAGAACAAAGGCGGGAGGCATCCTGGAGTATGAGGAGAATGCTTTGCTGAGAACCTTCTCTGTGACCTGTAAATAATGTTAATACCATTATCTATGGTCAGAGGAGGGCATGATGCTCGGTCAGAGGATGGTATGAGGCATGGTCTGAGAAGGGTATAGGAGGGTATGAGGCTTGGTCAGAGAATGGTAAGAGGCTTAGTCAGAATAGGCACAATGTGAAGAATAAACAGAAAGGGAAAAGATAGGTGTCTTGGCAAGTGTGAAGGAGATTTTGACATTGAAGGATATTTGTTGTGTCCAATAAATAAAGTCAACGGAGGTTAGAATATGCAAGAACAAGGCAAGATTTGAGAGGAAGGGGGAAGGGATGAGAGGGGGAGGGAGATGAACAGGAGTGTGGAAGTAGTTTTGATGTCACAAGGAGGCTTGTTTCATCTTGTAAATAAAGTCAACAGAGAAGGGTACAAGGCAATGCCTGATAGGGAGGAAGGAGGGGATAGTCTTGGCAAGCATGGAGGGAGCTTTGACACTGAAGAGACCCTTGCTGTGTCCTTTAACTGAAGTAATTAGTGAAGTCAGAAAAAGGTATAGGAGAACTGGAGGAAGGCATGAAGTCAGACCCGTGACAGAAATGAGACGAGGGACATTCTGGAAAAGATCTGATGTCAGAGAGACCTTTACCAAATCTTGCAATGTCAACAGTGAGATCAGAGGATGGCACCAGGCTACGACCAAGAGGAAGGGAAGGAACATCCTTAAGAGCTCGAAGGCTTTAATGTCAGTGAGATCCTTGCCATGCTCTATAATATTAATAGTGAAGTTACCCAATCCAGTTAATCCTTGTTTAACCCCTTGAATCAGGTACCAGGTAATTCATGGTAACTCTGTTCAGTACTGCACATAATACCTGCAATACAACAAATAATGCCAAAAGAAATGAGTATGCACACTAATGAAGCTTAAGACCACAAATTTATAAAACAAAAATTAGTACAGTTAAGTACTGCTTAATCTGACATTTTCCAGGTGTATCTGATTGAGTCAGATGAAATAAAAAGTGTGATACATGCATGGCATTTGATGAATACAAAGTCCAAGCTAGTGAAGTTTGACTGAATGCACAGTGTGGTATCAAAACACAAGAAAGTTATTTATAATGATGGGCAAGTTCAGTCTGACTGCTGAATGCACAGTGTGATATCAAAACCCAAGGAAGTTATTTATAATAATGGTTTACCTTTCGTTTCTCAAAAATGCCAATTCTCCAAAAATTTTCTCTAGCACTAAAAACCTTGAAATGACATCTAAACAAAGTTCTGTTTCTCAAGAAACATGTACTTCAAAACTGAGTAACTACAAGCAATCCTCATTATAAGTCACACAAGTGTTCCATATTATCACAATATTTACCGTATAACAGATATTGTGAATAAAGGTAAGAAAAATCAACTTCACAAGCAGCAATACATCTGTAGTAGGGGATTCTTCTTTGATTTACAGTCAACTTAATTGGAAAAAAAATAAAATGAAAGGGGCAACTTACTATGAGACCTTGTTGTATATACCAATCCACAAAGTATTATAACTTACCTTGCCAGTGCTACGGTGTCATCCAGATCATCGGCAAACTCATCCTCCGCTTCCAGCAAGTGTATACTGTGTGGAAGGTGAGAGCGTGGGTGATGGCACTGGTGGGGATGGGGGTGTGGATGGGGGTGAGGGTGGTGTGGGTGGCGGGGGTGGCCCTTCAACGATGAGGCCAAATAACGAGGCTCAGAGAGTTCATCTAGCTGGGAGTTGAGGACAGGCATGAAGAGATCATCCAAAAACTGGTCCACATCAGAGGCTTGGGATGGCACACGGACACGACGCACATGTGACGCTGCAAAACAGGAGTATTTACACTATCAGTAGGAACATGCATGTAGCAGGAACCATAATTTCCATACACATTATTACCTCTGCCAAGGAGGTTATGTTTTACCCTGCATTGGTTGGTTGGTTTGTCTGTCTGTTTGTTAGCAAAGTTTTTCTAAAGGTTATGAATGGATTTGATGAAATTTTGTGGAAGGGTGGGCCATGGCCCAGGGAATAAATGATTAAATTTTGGCCCGGATCCAGATCCAGAGTACCCTGCACAATATCTCCAAAACTTCTCAATGACTTTCAATGAAATTTTGTGAAAAGGTGCACCATGGACCAAGAAAGAATTTCTTATATTTGGGAGCAGATCCAAATCCGGATCCTGTATCCACGGATCCAAATCCAGATCCTTTTAATGACAACGGCATTGGCGAAGGTATGCACTCTCTGAGCACTTTCTGGTTTGTCACTACTACTATTACTACTGTTCTGGTTAACTATTAAGTTATGCTGCCACTGTTAATGTATACTGAACTTGTTCATCACTGTCATCATCATTTGGCCCCTATTTTCCTACCTAAATAAGAAGGGATGATAAAATACAAGTATGGGAGAACTATTACTCTATGGCCAGTGAAACATGTCACACAATCATTCAAACTCCCAGATTTAAATAATATAAAGGAGACTAATGAAATATATGAATAATACATTGCATGGATGCCTAATAGTCTGGTAAGCTAAGGTGCTCCAACAAATGTGGCTCTTAAGGGCTCACATCCAAGGAATAGCTGGAGTTTATTACACACATAATGGTATTCAGAAAAAGAAGTGACAGTCACCTTCACCTTAAATGCCAAGACTAAGCAACCTAGCCCAGGGCTCCTATAATCCTGATGGGGCAAAAAGGACTGGATGATACACAGAGAGAGGGAAATTACATCATTAAGGAAGAGCAGGGCAATGAAATGGCAGGGGACAGGGTGACATGGAGGTAATTTGTTTGTGGCCACCCCTTACGGGATTAAGGCATCTGGCAACAGATGAATAGACAGATAGAAGGAAGAGATGTTTGAAATTTCCCTAAGCTAATGAGAATGCACCTGCACATTAGGACCCACCCAGTGATGGAGCCTCGCTGGTGTCAGACATGGCTGATGACTTGAGGTACTCTCGTTCCAGCTGTGCCCGTGCAGACCCGTGTAACCCTCCGCCACCTGTGATACGCCGGCCAGCTGCTCCACCCTTGATGTAACGGCTCGACCCACGGGAGTACTCAGTTTTCGTCTCTTCCTCTACGTTGCTCCTACAGATAATGAGACTTTATTGACAGAGACCTGATCAAAACTAAAGTAGAGATCTAATGATAAAAAAGATGGAATGAAGCTTTAGGAAAGGCATTACAATAAACAAAGACAGAATTAAACTTGAGAAGAAACCCTGTAATAAATAAATATGGAATAAAACTTAAAACAAGATCATACAGCCTACTAAACAAAGATGGAATGAAACTTAAAAGAGACCTTGGCATTATCAGTCTGAGCCAAATTTCTACAGTAAAGCAAGATGGGACAAATAATATAAAAAAGGACGAGGTCATAGAGCATGACCTCAGGGATAAGGGACGGAATAGGGAGGCTGCAAGAGATCAAGTAGTGTGGACAACCGCCATTAGGTGACCAAGGCCGACACGTGGAAGAACGTTGGAGTCTTCATAAATAATATGATACAAAGGAAAGGGAAAACAGAACAGTTCTCACCTCTCTTCCAACAAGTCATATTTATTCCAGGTACGTGAGCCAGACAAAGACTTGCGACCTCCCTGTTGTGAAACTGACTCCAGCTGATCCAGGTCATGGGAGTTCACGTTACGCCCGTTGACCAGACCCCCACGCTGCCCAGACAACCGCTCAACGCTGTGGTATCGGTCATTTAGCCGACTCCCGGACAGTCCGAGTAGCTGTTTGATGATAATGAGTAGGAAACTTATAAAATCATACCTGTATAATCATTATCATCATCTTGACCTCCTTTTTCATCATCATCACTATCATAATCCTGACCTCTTTTTCCCACCTAAGGATGAGGTGAGGTACTGTCCAGAGGGAGAACTAACCAATCACATGCCTGTAAAATGGGCCATTATTTAATACAATCTATAAATACACACCTGCGCATAAATCCATCCATCAATGATCCTATACTGCAGGCTAATCGTGTCTCATAACCATAGATGCTTCACACATATCCATAAAAAATTAGTGGCTTATCCAACCTTACACACACACACTCAGTTCTGATAATAGTCCCATAAGAAAGGAAGCACAAGGGAAAGACATTTAAGCACTCAATCTCGGCTATATGGTTCACAGAACATCCAGCAAGTTACAAAGTTATCTGTTCTTGATCTTGTCCTCAAAACTGTAATTATCAGGTGTATTTTAAAACACACACTTCAAAATAACACTGGATGTTCTGTCTACGCTCGTGCATGCTAAGTTTTAGTAAATGGCCATAAGAGAAGAAGCATCAGGACAAGACACACATTTAACACTAAAGATTCAGAAATCACTGCAAAATTTGGAAGTTTGCCTACATTTCCACACACCCTGTTGTAATAATAGGAACATAAAGAGATGAAGCATTACAGCAGGGCATAGCACACTGGATACCCTGGCTTAACCTAATCTAACCTAAATCCTATTAACATGTTCATCTGGTGGAGCATCCAGAAAGTTACCCACTCTTGAGTCTGTCCTCAAAATTCTGATTACCAAGTGTGTCAGTAAAAATCTGGGGCCTTTCCTTCCTCTGCATACTCAGCTTTTAACTATTTACCTGTGATGTGAAGCGTTAGAGAAACCTTAACCTACCCTAACCTAATCAAATTTAACTTATGCCAATCTAACCAACCTGTATGTCTGGTGGAGCATCCAGCAAATTGTCCAGTGACCTGCTCTTGGCCTTGTCCTCAAAATAACGATTATTGAGCGCCGAGGTTCGAGACAGACCCATTCCATCTCCTTCCTCCTCTCCGCTTCCATCCTCTCCAGCACCTCCCTTTCCCCCTCCTCCTCCTCCAGCAGTTCCTTCCGTACCTGCACTCATCACTTGGTCGTGGGCTTCAAGGGCTTCCCGGGACAGCTTCCTTGTTAGGGCAGGTGGTGAGCGTGTTCTGGGAGGAGGGAAGTGGTGGTTAAAATTGTCTGAGAGTGACAATAAAATATGTATCACTCTCCTCACCTTACTATAAAGTTACTGTATCCCCATCAGCACCATTTTTTTTTTTCCCCCCCTCCCCTGGTTAATGTCAGATAATTTTACCTATCTTATGAAAGACCTGTCTCTTCTCCATGCTCAATAAGTCCGTCAGACTAGGGAGATCTTTTTAATTTTATTCTGGCCAATGCAGTATTATTTGGTTTAGCACAAGAAAAACCTCTCCAGGCTGATGGGGATAACAGACCTAATCATTATGAGCCATTTATACAAAACTGAATAAAGTCTGGCAGCAGCAGGAATAAAGCATAAAGATTTTGTCATTCTACTGCAAGGGTTAATGAACCCTTCCAGTATATTTCCACTCTATACTCAATATAATACTGCAGTCTGGCAGTGGCAAGAATGAGGTAAAATAAGTGATTGTTTCATAGCATTCTCAACAAGCCAGGAGGTGAACACTGTCTAGGAAGAGGGAAGGTGATAACCAGGGTACACTTAGTTCATTGTTTACTAATGACATCAATGATTTTGTTTCTAGCCTCTTCACCACAATATGTCTCTCCTAAGCTAAATAAACTGCCTAAATAAATTTTAAAAGATGTCATACTGGAGTGGATAAAGTACAAGTTCACTACAGTTAGAAACAAGACATGACCTACCACCAGCCTTTGGGTTCATTTTGAAAGTGGCTGGCTTGGTAGTTTTGGGAACATTTTTAAAAATTACATTTTCTACTTTTCAAGTCCAAGTTCATAAAGAAGTGATGTGCATCGTTACCATTAAAACAAAATAATAATAATTAAAAAAAAAAAAAAAGCACCATTCAATCCTTTACAGTCCTTTTTCATCAGTAGTGTAGAGGCCTGAGGTTAGGCTACTCAGTCCAAACACTGAAAGCAAAGGTGTTTTATCTCAACACTCACTCTTTCTTGATTTATCCATCTTGCCTATGAGGGCCTCATGCAAATTCATCCCACCCTGTTCAGTATAATCTAGTCTTCTGCATCTATGTACAGTCAGTCAAAAAAGTATCTGAACTTTTCTTGTCTATATACAGTACTTTGAATCAGTGGATAAAGTATGTCAAGATTATCTCCAGCAAATTTCCAGCAATGTATATACCTCCTATTTTCATCAACATACCTGTAATCTCCAGTAACTTTTCATCTATGTATATGCCTACTGTTTTTATCAATACACCATGAAGGAGGTTATACATGACAACCTATACATTAGCTGCCTTAAGGGTAAAAAATGAACAGGAAGGATGCTCACTGTAAAACCACTGACCACCTGGTTGAAGATACTTTTCTGATCAACTATACAGGAAAGCCACCAGCAATCTTTACCTTCTGGCCACCACAGGAGACTCATCGATAGGCGGAGCGTCAGTGATCTCCAGGGTAGGGATAGGGATGGTTGGTGCACCATGACCTGGCTGAGCACCTGTAGGGTTGGCAAGAATTCATCTACAACCACCACCAACATTACTGTTGTTATTATTATCATCATTATCATCAATATACTACTGGTATATGAATAAGCGTTGTCTCTATGTGTGTGTGTGTGTGTCTGTCTACATTTAACCCCCTTAGATTTCAACATGCCATACATCAAAGGACACAGTACGACGAGCTGACAACAACGGTGTAAATCATAACTGCATGCAGTCAGTTGTGCTTGAGCCACACACGTTTGTATGCAATTTTCTGTCAGACACTGGGAACCCTCTATGGGTCCTACTGCTGGGTGGATGAACTGAAATTTCACATGTGCATGGCCAGCATGTCAAATTTGGTGTCAGTGTGTCTCAGGCGCTAGCACTTAGCAGATAGGGTCACTAAGCACTTGTCACCACTACAGTACTAAACTGTAAAATATTAATAAATCTTTATATCCTTCAGAATGATGAGGAAATTATCATCATCATTACCATCTGTATCACGATATATTACAGGTCATGAGAGATGCACAAAGCAAGTACTCATAACTACCTGTATTGATATGGCTGGTGGTAGATCTAGGGAAGGCCGGAGGTAACTCAGCTGCTGCAATAAGGTCCAGGACATACTCTAGGCCAGGCATCTCCACCATAGTGTCATCACGTGTCAGTGCCACCGTCCAGCCTGTCGTCTGCCCAACACCACGCTCCTCCAACAGACCACCAGCAAATTCTTCACCTGTTGTCCAGGAATCTACCTCAGACACACCAGTCTCACCTAGTAGAGCAGAGAGGGTAGTGGATCAACATCACCATCAACAATGACAACATCACTATTGTTATGATTAATATTACAATTATCATCATTATCATATCACTGACAATGATTCACTCATCATCATCATCTTCATCATTTTTCCCACCTTAAGATAACATAAGGTCCTGTATTTTTCTCTATACAATATCATTCATAAAAGTCTTCCTCTTGTTAAATATATCATACAATCGAAATGAAATGCAATGGATGTCCTTAGGTTGAATAGGTTCAATACCTGTCATGGCTCGGACTTACATGTCCAGACCCAGAGCAAATGCATAAGTTAACTGTATTCTCAGTACTTCACATATGCAATGGATCTTCATCAGTCTGTCTTCCCACTTTCTATGACCTCCAGTCTTTAAAAACAATGTGTCCCTGCATCTCAAAATTATGACTTTTTATTTTAGATGTCTCCGGAAAGGACAAGTTTTACAAGCTCTATGCCTTAGGTTCTTTCTTCCTGCACAGTATAAAAAAAAAAAAAAGAAAGAAAAAAAAAAGAAAAAAAAAAGGGAGAGGGGTAACCATTCACTCAGTAACTCACCATCAGGATAGCAAGCCTCAAGGGCCATACGGGCTTTCTTACGATTGGCACGCCACTCTAAGTTGGTGGGTGGGCAGGACCTTGAGACACCGCCAGACCGTTTGTGGCATGACAGCAGTTTTCTTTGACAGAGGCCGGCATATCCATCAAGCCCATGATCAGAAACATGTCTATGGAGAAAGAGAGAGAGAGGTTTTGATTAGGTTCCTGCTGACGTAATCACCATCATCATCATAGCTTCTACACAGCGATCAGGACCCAAATGTTGGAAAGGGGAATGCAAAAGTCGGCCCAATGAATGAGAGTTCAGTTATCTACCGAAGACAAGGCTCCATCAGGAGGGAGTTGGTTCTGACTCATATCATGACCATCTGTGATGTCTCAATATGGAAATGAATGATGGATGGACTGAGGCAAATTATTTTCTAACTGATGAACATTATCTGCTATGTATTTTTTATATAGGTAATATCTCGCAGATAATGCAGGAGGACTACTGACAAAATCCACTTACTTAAGTATATACTTAAAGAGCATTGGTGTTGGAGCAAAGACAGAGAGACAGTTGGCCAGCAGTAGCCAACCCCTCTCAGCATTGGCAGTGTTTTCATTGCGCCAGGTTTGGTTACACAGCTGACACAGAATCTCATCTTGTAGCCGCTCATTCATCAATCCCTGGAAAGATGAGGGTGAGGTTATCTCTGACGTACATTTTCACTGGTTACGGCAAAACTAGGGTGTGCAGGAAAATGCCACGTCACATGAAACAAAATTATATGGTCCACATGCTTCTGATGTGAAACCACATGCTTCTGACCAGTGATGGGGGGTTCATGAGCCATAATACACTAATTTTTAACTTCACAGCAACTTAACAATTAAGCATGAGCAAATGAAAGCAAAAACAGAAGTTAAATCATCCACAATTTTAATTAAAACAACTTTCAATTAGGTGGGCCAGTACCTTACTAGTGGTACATTGGAAGTCTACATTTTTTTTTTTTTTCTAAGCCCACAGGAAATTATTAAGAAATGACCTATTACACTTCCACTGTTATCTATAAAGCTGATTTGATAATAACAGTTGTATGGAAAATTTGTGATACTTTGGAACACATCTCTAACTTACAATGACGACTGCCTGCCTCGTAATATGCAGCCGTGCTGGAAGGTTAGTTCCTTCAAGATGATGATGTAGTTTTGTATTCAATTCTTGCTATATTCAGGCTATATGATTTAACCTGTGAAAGATCTCTCATTCAGCTAACCTCTCAAACTTAGAATCTCCCCAACTATAAGCTAATTCAATAATCTGACGACAGCAAGAACAAAAATAAAAATGTCATTGGACTAAAGGGGGTTAAATACAAACGTCCAGTACCTTGTTGGCAATATAGTTTCCAAGAACAGTCTCTCGGGTGCCTGAGAGTGCCGGGTCATTCATGAAACGCAGGATCAGCTTGAACACGGCCAGGGAGTCTGTGTAGTCTGCATCACGAGATTTCGCCAGGAATGGAGTCTTGATTGGCTCACGTTTCATGCCCCAAATGTGTGACTGGTGAAGAGAGAGTGGCTGGCTTAGGAGGGGTGAGTATTTTTTAGCATCATCACCATCAGCAACAAACATCTCACCAACTTTCACAGTTCCTTCTGCCTTCCTTCTTCAGTTACCATTCACCATTCTTTCCTCCTTCATCCACTGGCATCAACATTTTCTATTTCTTTCCTTCATTCACTTTTGATTTCCTTCCTTCCTTTACTATCAGTTATCCTCTCTCCATTCCTCCCTTCTTTCTTCCCTTAACTATCATGCACCCAACCTCCCACTATCCCTTACACACCATCACTTCAAAACACTGTCTTTCTCTCCTCTCTATGCCTGTCCTTCCTTTCCTCAACCCTCACCCACCCTACCTGTCTCTTTCCTTTCTCCATCATCACTTTTACTCTTCCCTGTTTTCCTTCTTCCTCACCTAATTTCCACTCACTCTCCCTCCTTCAATACTGCTCATCAACTCCTACTTCCCTCCCTTCTTCCTTCCTTCGTTCCTGTCTCCCCTCCTCTGCCCTCATCTATCACTCTTCATTCTTTCTTTCCCTCACCTTTCTCTCTCATTTTTTCCTCCTTACCTTTCTCCCTTCTTCCCAATATCCATTCCTCAACTTTCAAGCATCCGACCTCACTCCCTCCCTTCTCTACCAAAATACCATCCACACTCTCTCTGCCTCCCTTCCTCTTTGCCTTCCTCTTTCCCTCTCTCCCTCCCTCCTTCCCTTCCTGCCTCTTTGCTTTACTCCCTGCCTCCCTACTTTCCTCTCAGTCTCTCTCCTTCCTCTCCATGACTCACCTTGAAATAGATGCTGGTGAACTTGGAGAATGAATGGTAATCGATGTCATGTGGGAGGGAGTAGTGTGTATGTGTTGGACGTACGGGAGTGTTGGCTCGTGCAATGTTCCTTTCACCAATTTCGTTGCCTTCCCAGTCTGAAAGGCAGCAGTGAGAGTTTAGTAATCCATCCTCACTCATCCATCTATCCATCAGCAAATCCTTTACTACCCCAACAAGGGCACAGGGGGTTTAGGGCTAGGCAACTCAGTCCTCATATTTAAGGCAAAGTCAAGAGTGAGAGCAGTGGAAATGAGTTATTTAAGAGGAGCCTGTGGAGTCACGTGGAGAGACAGGCTGATGAATGAGGATATAAAGGAGCGTTGTGGTGTGGATGTGGATGTGACAGGAAGTGTTATGAGGAACACACTGAGGTGGTTTGGCCATGTGGAGAGGATGGAGGGTGAAAGACTGACGAAGAGAGTGTATGTGAGTGAGGTGGAGGGGGGAAGAGGGAGGGGGAGGCCGAGGATGAGATGGAGGGATGGGGTGGAGAGGTATACGAGAGAGGGGGGTGTGAGTTGGGAGCAGGGCAGTGAAATGGTGGGGGACAGGGCGACTTGGAGGCGATTTGTTTGTGGCCACCCCAAACGAGATTGAGGCGTCTGGCAATAGATAGATAGATAGATAGAGATCTGCCCCTGAACAACATTCTGTACATATTAAACCCCAGTCACCCCAAAGGTATAAATCCTAAAAGTGTGCATTCAGCTGGAGTGCCTTAACCATTTGATCACCAGGTATCTTGCTGGTTACATGGTTACCATCTAATGTAAAAATGGGACAGTCTAAGTATCTTACCTGTCAGAAATGGCATACACTGTATTAGATTCTAGTTCTTAGAACCATGCTCTATAGAATTTAAATCAACTCAGAAAAAGAACAACATACTTTCAAGAGATGTGGTGTTCAATTACCTGTCACCTGAATATGAAGAGATATGAAACTAAATTAAAACTCTGGAGGGTAACCTTAATGAAAGACTGAATGACTGGTGTGCAAAGACCATTCTCTTCATTTTCATGGAGTTAATAATGGGCGACCTTAATAATACATAGTGGCATAAAATGAAATTGTATAAACTGTTGCACAGGGAATGGGGGGGTGGGGGACAGTGATGATGATGACAACTGATCTCACTAGCCCACATCAACACCCAAACAGCCACCCGCCCCACCTCACCTGATAGTTTGGAGAGAATGAATGCCAACTCTGCGGGAATCTCAAGATGGTTAACCCCAGCCACTGATCGCTGAACTCTCTCCTGCTCAGCCTGGCTCTGTTTCACCTCACGCTCGGCCCGCTGTCTGGCAATCTCTTCTGCTCGCCGTCGTCGTGCCATTTCCTCCTGCCGCCACAAGAGGGTTAAGTACAATAAATCCATGTCTTGTCATCTTTGTTTTAAATTTTTTTCATCAAAATCACGAAAACAACACACACAGAATTTCCACATTAACCTCTCTGATATGATGCCGTCTTTTTACGCTATATTTCATTTTTGTTATCTCCAGATATTCAACTTCATTACCCTGTAAGTTTTTCAAACAGGAGAGCAAGATACAGACTTGTTCAATTCCTCCACAAGTAGAGGAAAACAAAATTGCTATATACAATCATCTTAAAGTAGCACAAATACAATAAGGCTAATGTCATCTGTGTGAAGTCCTTAACCCTTTCAATCTGATGACACGTTTTTATTCTTGCTCGTGAACACCAAATGATATCGAACTTAAAAGACCACTAGTAATGCAAGGATTAATGAACATTAAATATAACTCCTCTTGTTCAAAAAGTCCCTCTTAAGCTGAATAAAACTGTCTGGTCATAACAAGAATAAAATAAAAATGAGTCATTGGACTGAAGGCGATAAATTTGAGAAAGTTGGAAATATGGATGCAGTTACCTTGAGCCTGGCATAGTGTACCCGGGTACTCCTGCCACGTGCGAGAGCCTGAACCTTGATGACTGAGGACCTGAGGGCCAGGAACTTGCGCCGGGTCATCCACATCCTCACTGCAGCCTGTATCGTCACTGCACTGCGTTGCTGAGCTCTGTATCTGTTGTGAAGATGACAGGGTTAGTAATCACTACCTCTGGCATTCTCAGCACCCTGATGTGAGACAAAAACATCCCAGTTCATACCTTCTCACCAGTCCTGAATGAGAGCCTCAGGATGTATTCAATAGGAATGGTAGGTATTAATGAAAAAGTTGTGACAAACAGGTATGTGGCATGTGGAAGGACTGTTAGGCCTTAAGGAATGCAATGTCAATACAAAATCATCACAACATCACTACCACTGACTTTCACAGCATCTCTGTACCACCATAACAGTAAACTGCTGGGCTTACTATCTGGGGTGAAGGTGAGAGGGTCAATAAAGGTTGTGGCTGAGTGGTCAGAGAATTCATCTACTGTCCAAAAAGTTACAAATTCAGTCCCAGGCTACAGCAAGGTGGCTTAAATTTCATTAAAACATTACTGGTCTTCCAAGCACTCAAAGACATGTTACAACAAAAATAACTTGAATGGCTGCAAGATATGAGGAATAAGTACATGTGTTATACTGTAGTAATGCATCATGCTAATAAATCAACTTGATACTGTTCTACTCTAAAGATTTTTTTTTAATTTATGAGTGTTAACTTTGGTGAACAACTGTCCTAAGTATCAATTGAAGATAGGGAAGGAAAAGAAAACTAAAATTCAATCCACTATGAGGATGAACTAAGACTGACCTGCGGCGTGCAAGGTATCCCCTGACATATCGCTGGAGGGCCACAACTGAGTGTGAGAGTCTCTGGTAGCGCTCCTCCTCCAGTGTCTGTTCGAGTGCCTCCTTCAGGAAGATCTTGGTGGTGCCCAGCTGGTAGGATCCACGAGGCGCCACTGTGCCCACCGAGCCAACCCCACGCTCCAGAACCACACGACAGATCTCCTTACTTGGAGCACCCTGGACAAGTATATGACAAAATAAGTGCATGACACGTTGGAGCAGGCTAAATCGCTGCCTGATATACAGTTAGTCATTATTTAAAGTTGTTTTATTATATTTGCTCTAACTTGGGCCATACTTTCATCATTTTGTAGCCTATCTCATGCACCTCAGTGGCAGAAAAAAGACAGTGCTATGAATGTCCATCACTTCTATAGCACCTCTTTGTGACTAGCATCATATTCTACCATTAATCTATTGCTACAACTCTACATTCAAGATGGAGAGTTGTCATTTTTTGGCCAAGTTAGAGTAAATATGGAATACAAAGCTGCAGACAAACTGACACCTTGGCTTCACTTAAAGTTGCTTCTGAGTCATTATAATAAGAAAACGATGCTCCAAGTAAAATAAATTCAGGTGACATGTTTCTGGTTCACGATTGTAAGGTTGAAAAAACACACTTAAAATGCTGTATTCATTTCTGGCTTCCAAATAACTTACGATGGTTCATAAGCTACTTTAAATGGAAAATCTATTTTAATTAACCAGAAATGTTGAAAACCTGTAATAAAAAAAAAAAAAAAAGAGAAAAAACTGAAAATAACATAAAGTGTATCTGATATACATTAAGTCCTTTTCATTCTGTTACCATTTTTATTTATTTACTTTTTTTTGGAAGGGGGGGTGCTAAAAATTCCAAAGTAATTACAGTTCCAATACTGCCTACTGAACTGATGCCAGATTCCCCAAACTTAAAGTATCAGTGTATGGAATAGTCTGCAATATTTATATCCCAAACACAGAATAAGGACTGCTTGTGTCATTCAAGGACAGGAGGAAGGCAAGAGCTACATACC
This sequence comes from Coenobita brevimanus, assembly GCF_032717465.1. NCBI lineage: Eukaryota > Metazoa > Arthropoda > Malacostraca > Decapoda > Coenobitidae > Coenobita > Coenobita brevimanus. The sequence goes on along the minus strand of NC_137065.1, from coordinate 1,763,441 downwards.
CTTGGCAGATGCCCTGAGAGGAGGCAGCGGTACCTCTCAGCAAAGTGTGTGAATTTCATGCGTACTGGGTAGCCCTGCTGGCGGATGGTGATGGTCTGCAGCATCCCAGAGTACCGCAGTTGTTCCAGCACACATGGCATGTCCAGTTTCAGCGCTGCCTTTTCTGAGTTGGGCTTAATGCATCGCACAAACCATGGGTTGCATCTGCAAAGAATAATGTGGTAAAGTAAACAATGCTAGTGAAATGTGTGATGTAATGGAAGAAATGTGAAAAATTGATTATTTTGTGTTATTAAACCCTTCTTATGAATAAAAAACACTTCTCATGTATGATGTTTCACCTAATTCAGCATTTTGTCTTCACATATCCTCATCATCTGGTAAGGACTGGCTATAAATGGGTGCATGAATTTTTGAATACAAAGAGAAAGAACCAAAGACATTAAGTCTCCAAAATGTTATCCTTTCCAGAAAAAATTCTGGTTTGTTTATATTCCGCTCAGCAGCTGAGCACCTTAAATGTTGTACTGTTTGTCAATACATCCCTCACTTATAAAGGAGGATGTCTTTCTATACCAAGACCAGTAAGCAAAAAAAAACAAACCTAAACACTCACTTTGCCATGCTATCCATGAGCTGTGAGAGAGAGTCATTAAACCGCGCAGCCACAGTGGGAGTGCGAGGCTTCATTGTCACAAACCGTCCATTGGCTTTGGTCAGGGTTTTGTTTTCTGATCCCACACGCACATCCAGGAACATTTCTGACAGCATCTGTGGGGAGGTTGAGATTAAGTTCAGCAGAATCAGACAACCAAATCTTCTGTATGGAGAAATTTTTCAAAATATGAAGGCAGATCATCCTTGGAGGGCAATAAGCATTTGCTAAATAACACATACAAGTACGGTACACTTGTACTTGTGTGGAAACAGTATCATAATAGGCAATACACTACTTCAACTGAAGACAGTAAACTGAATGCTATCTATTAATATGAATGATAAATGTATGAAAGACAGCTACATATACATAACACAGTTTAATCTTGGCCTGAATGTGTTTGGTAGGCCTGACTGCTAACATCATGTATACAGTATATATATTAGCTGTTACGGTTCATTCATTCATTAAACCTTGTAACTGGTTAAGATATCTCTCAGATGAACTATACTCTTTTCACTCTACCTTGGCCTAAAATCTCCATCTTTCCATCTTGAATACTGAGTTGTAATAAAAGATTAAATTTTGAATAAGATATAGGTCATGAAGAAGTGTTATGGGAAAGGTGCAGTGCCATAGCACTGTCTTATTCTGCCACTGAGCTATGAGAAATAGGCTGCAAATGGATGAAAGTCTGGGCCAAGTTAGCGTTAAAAAAAAAGTGCAGTGACTGATGGATGCCTACATAAAATATATAAGTGCAATCATTGTAGCCTGGCTATTAAGTATTGGCTATTATAAGTACTGAATCATCAACATTCTAAAACTATCATGCAAAAAGAAAAATATGGCTTACAGGCAGCTTCGATGAGATGAGTAGTTCGACCACATCGTTCCTGAGAGTGTCACGGTTCTTATCCAGGAAGCCCTCCACACTGTACCACACCTGCCCTGCATAGTGCTTGATCCCAAACTCCATTGATGACATTCGAGGTCTGCAGAGCCACATCATAATGTATCAGGTAAAAATAAATAAATAAATATATGACTGTCACTATCACAGTTCCAATTTCCTATTATTTCAACAGTATATGAGACAAGGAACTCAGGGAGTAGGTGATATTGTGTCTATGAAATGGGGCATATATATGTATTTGTTCACTGTTCAAGCATTCAGGAAAGAAGTAATACTGATACAATATGTCCCTGCTTCCAAATTAACTTGTCAGTACAAAAAAAATGTCTCTTCAGCTCAATAAAATCACATAGCTGTGGCAAAAATATAACAAAAAGATGCCACTGTTGTGATGGAATTAATCTTCAACGATTTTTTTACTTGGTAATGCAATGAAAAGCAACAAAGAAAGTAAATAAAGTTCAATGTACAATTTAAAAAAAAGGTATACAAGAAAATGAAAAATTATTAAACCTTTACACACCCAGACACAAATGCGTACAGACATACACAGACAAAGGACTAACCTTGAGTAGAGTTCATTGAGTGCATGGTTGTAGTGGCACTTTTCGAGGAAGGAGTGGTCAGTGGCCTTGGGGAAGTTGCTCTCGTCATCTAGCAGGTGTAACAAACCAACCGGCTTCCTGGCCAACAACTCTATCACCGGTAGGTTGTCCTGGAAGTGGTAAAACAAGGTCAGAATATTTTCATAGTAAATTTTTTCTAAAGTGAAAATATTTATTAATCCTTTCAGCTCAACTGCCCCCGAGATATAGGCCATGAAGCCTTTGCCCAGAGTCGGACACATAAAAAAAAAAAAAAAAAAAAAAAAACTGCTGGCCAAGTGTAGTCTGACTGAATGGTTGATATGACTATAGCCTAACTGATTGACCTGTGCAGCTGAGATGTATGCAGCAAGTAGGGTGTGTTTGATACATGGCTGCTGATTGGCTGCTGCTGATGTCACTAAGTAAATGCAGGCATGTACTGTTGTGCAACATGCAGACGTAGGTGTACACCGTGGGTGGATATTATAGCACAACACGCGGATGTGGGTGTACACCACGCATGGATGTAGTGCAACATGCAGACGTGGATGTACACTGTGGGTGGATAATTTATTTCAAAGGTCATTCATGGTTTTATGAAACTTTATAATCAACTCTAAGTTTCTTTGATAACAGTAAACTTTTAAAGCTAATTTTGACCTCTTCAGCTTCAGAAATTATTCTATATTTAATCTGGCAGCTTGTATGGAAGTCAGTTTAAAAATGCAAATACTCTGTATACATGTGTTAAAATAAGAAAGGTGTAGATTTAAATCATCGGCGGCCAATTCAACACACCCAACTCGCAGTCGCAATTCAACACACCCAACTCGGCCCATGCATCTCAGCTGCACAGGTCAATCAAACAAACTATAATAACCCATGAAACTCCTGCCCACCCCAAAAATTAGGCTTACTGAACTGACCACTTATGAGTTTGAGGCTAAACGGAAGTTCGAAATATGAACGTGGGTAATTTTCATTGGAGTAAAACAAATCACGTTTAATATAAAATATGAGAAAATTCTCCATACATCCTGAACAATTTTATGCTTCAATTTTGCCATAAATATGGAAAATAATAAGCAATGCCTCAATTGTGGAGACAGGATGGAAGGTCTTTGATATTGTTCTATTTTTATTTACAGCTAAATCAATGAATTACTCTGTTCAACTAGTACCTGATACTATGTCAAAGCTATTTTCACACACTTTATTATAAACATGATTTAATCTGATACTGCAGTATGAAATGATCAAAGTTAATATTCTGAACATCCTTGTAGTCCTAAACTCGCAAGTGGTCAATTTCATGAAAATACAATTTAACATTTAATTTGTGAGTGTGACCCAGATCAGTCAGTGAAAACAAACCAACTCTAATGTTCATGATGTTGATGGCCCTGATACTGATGTTGCTGAAATGAACAGGCCATGAACAAAAAATTATTTGTATTTATTTTATCATATTATTGTTATTTTTTTTACCACACTACATACTGATGATCACATAACTCATATATTTCTGCTGCTGCTTGCTTAGTTAGTCATGCAAAAGGACAGACATGGAAGGACAGTGTGGCAAGATACAGTATATGAATGACAGTTGTATGGGATAGGGGAAGGACTGCCTGAAGGCAGAGGAAAGGATAAAATGAAGGCTATTTGTCTATGGACACTACTTCTGGGATTAAGATATATAACTATTGACAGACAAGAAACTGACAAAAATAGAAAGACAGAAAGACAGACTGATAGATGTAGATAGATAAGGAAAGAGCAATATGCAGGTAAATATGTAACTGGAGAAAGACAGACAGAAATATGAATAAAGAGACAGATAGGTAGATACACTGATGGATGAACAAAGACAGACAGATAATACAGCTAAACTCACTTGGTACTCAATATTCTGCCAGTCAATCTTCTCCTTGGCATACTCCTGCTGCTCCAACTTAAAGATGTGTTTGTTGAAATGGAACTGCAGTTTCTCGTTAGCATAGTTGATGCACAGCTGTTCAAAACTGTTCTCCTGTTAATGCAGTGGGAAGGATTACTTTAGTTTGCTGACTGAACTGTTACTCTTAATGGAAAAGCTATTGTAGGATCTGATATAAGGAATATATTATATCACCATTATCATCATCATCATAACTTAATTTCACACTATTTCAAAGAGGAGGGGAGGAATCTACAAACACAAAAATGAAAACACGTGAAACGAACTATCAAGGGAGCTAAGTGATATGTATCATAAATTCATTCACCAATCAAATGAAACTTCTAAAATTTTTACTATTTACATTAATATCCTTGCATTTCCAAACTATAAAGCTGGATAAAAAACTTCACTCATGAATTACATCTAAAAAGCAAACTGCTTTTTTAACTTCAAGAATTTAAAGCCACAAGTAACTTTATTTGTCTCCACACTCCCATCAATTAATCGACCCAGTACTGCTCCATCAGGAATGTATCAGCTTGAGGCTTGGCTACACAGTCCACACATTTAAAGCATAAGTGGCCAGCTGCCTCCCATGAGTAGCATTACATGAACAACAGACCCCAACCACCCTTCAAAAGTGAACCTGGTTGGGCCAAATCTAGTTGGAGTGCCTAACCCACTAAACCATCAGGCATCTAGAAAAATCATACCTTGAACACTTCAAAGCCAAAGATGTCAAGTATGGAGATGTGAGTCTTGCGTGCACCCTTGTGTATGATGTGGTTGACCCGTCGTACCAGCCATGAGAACAGCGATGAGTACAGGGCCTTGGCAATGGCATCACGGGCGTCTAGAGCTTGGTCGATGTTTAGTGGAGTGAAGACACGGTCATTTCTCGCCTCCTATACAGGGATAGAGATATCATCATCACCATCATTATATCTCATTAAGAAAAGGCATATGTTAAAGAAGAAAAGTAAATGGATACACCACTCACAGTTATCTTGGTGGTGACAGCATATCTGATCTCTGAGTCATCTTTCTGGAGGAGGAGAGGCCATCTTTATCTCTGCATCACTCTTATCTCCTTATATATCACCAAGAAAAAGGAAAAGCAAAAGGTAAACAGATAAAAACACTCACAGTTATCTTGGTGGTGAGAGCACGTTTGATTCCCGAATCATCTATCTGGAGGAGGTGAGAGGCCCACTTGATCTCAGCATCACTCCCAATCTCCACCCCTTCCTGTCCGTGTTTCAGCTGCTTGCGGTGGAAGTACACGTTGCCCATGTGGAGAACTGTGGAAAATTAATCCACTGAACCCAGGGCAGTTTTTTTTTCATTTAATTCTTGTCATATGCTCACCTGGTTTACTTACCTGGTAGAGCTACCAATATGAAGTATGTGACGGGCTGGGGATCAAGCAACACAGTTTGCTGCTCTCTCTCTTCCTTTCATATTTTCTGATTTTGAGTATTTTTTTATATCTGTTTACCTGTCTCTTGTACATCTTCATCTATCAGACACATTCTCTCTCTCATTCTCTCTCTATTTGTAGATGAATTACTGGCTGCGTGTGTCAAGTATGAGGCTGACAGGGAGATATTACTAGCCAATACACAACAGCTGTAAATGAAGAACTTGTTAATTTGGACAAATTTTTAAAAGTGGCGGGGTTATATGTAACTTTAATAAACCCTTTCAGTGCGAGATGCCTTTCAGGTCTATACAATATTCTAGTGTCAACGAGAGTAAACTATTACATCTCCTGAATTAAAGTGTTGTGGGAAACAATTACCTCTCTTACCCAATGAAATAATTTTTTGTTTATTCCTCCTATTAGTTGACAACATTATTCAACTTAAGACAGCCTTAAGAAGTGAAGTACAATAGTTAAATATGGCCTTAAATACCCCTTCAGGACAGGACAATCTAAATGGTGATTGAGTTTGTAGGGATGTGGTCTGCTGTCCTAACCGCATTCATCATATAAGATTGCCTCATACACTCAAAGAATCCATCAGGGCTGAAATTCAGTGAACAAAAGCTTTTGCAAGTACTGTACTAGGATACTTTATTCAACTTGGAAAGGACCTGTAGTTGTGAGGGGCTTCATGAGGGACAATGGCTAATATGAGACTGCTGGTTCAAGGTCTCCTTTAAGTTGAATAAAACTATCTAGTAGTAGCAACCATAAAAAATTTAAAAAAAGATGATGATGCCATTGTTATGGCCCCCAGGTTCATCTGGACATGAACCTATTTGACTGCAGGCTGAATTTCCCCTTCCCTTGCAGTCCACCTTCTTCTTGGGGGGCAGAGACGGAAATGATGGACACTTGTTTAGCAGGGCTACTTATACTAGTGACACAGCATGAAGGTATCTCTCTCTAGGCTCATCTGAATGTGAACCTGCTGGACTGCAGGCTGACATTGTCCTTCTGCTAAAGTCCACTATCCTCCTTTTAGAGGATAGCAGGGGAACAGAGGCAACTTTATATAACTGGGCAGTGGAGCCACCTTGTCATTAGTGTCAACATATGAGAGTGTCCCTCTCCAGCACCCGTCCTATAGGTGCAGGAGATAAACACCACCACCACAAAGACCCACCTGCAGCAAGGATCCTGAAGATGGTGTCCTGCTCATGTGTTGAGAAGCCCAGCACCTGCATGGCCGAAAGTAGTGCCTGGAAGTCCTCACCATCATACTTCCCTTCCAGTTGACCACCACCACCCTGCATGCACATGTTATCAGTAAAAAAAATGTAAGTAGACATTATGGCCAAAATGCCATGGACAAACAGAAACAGTAATAATGCTGCAGACAGATAAACAAGAAAAAATACGCAACAGTAAAATAATAAATTGACTGATGGTTCGTAATAATAAATATAATAAATAGCTAGTCATATATTTGCCCTTCAGCAGTGTAAGATCTCGGGCTATGGTTGTTGCTGCTGAGTGACCTGGGTCTGTCTGGCCAAGCAAACCCATCAACCACTGGCAATAACTTGTGTCCTAAGTTTCAGAAGGCTAGACAGCAGAGAAAAAAGTGACTATCCAATGCTCCTAGTGTACGATGTGCCATACTCTCATTGGCTTTTAGAGGATTTCTAGCACCTCCTCCTTGATTACATGTATATATTTTGCTTATTACACCTTGTCATTCTCTTGGGTGTTACCATCATTTTCATATCAACAAAGACTACGTAAATATCACATAATATACTAATATACCAAATAAAGAACAAAATGGTACGTAAAATGCACTAAGGAGCTCCCTGAACACTTAAGAACGTGAACCAAGAAGTTAGAAGAGAATGACTAAGCCAAGGAGTTACAAAACTGAAAGACTGAGCCCAGGAAGTGTGAATATAGATTAGCTGAGCCAAGAGGTTAGAATATAAAATGAGTGGTACAAGAAAAACAGAATGATTAAGCCAGTAAGAACAAACAATGATAGAGCCAAGAAGTTAGAACACAATGACTCAGCCAAGAATTTAGAACACAGATTGAAATAAGAACTTAAAACACAGAATGAATAAGCCTAAAGAAGTTAGTACACAGAATGATAGAGCCAGGACGGTGGAACACAGACTGAACCAAGAATTTTGAACACAGAATGACTGAGCCAAGAAGTTAAAACGCAGAACAATACTAACTTGGTTGAGGTAGAAGTACTTGTCGGCAGTGGTGAGTCCATATGCTGCCTTACGATCTTGGGGTAGTCCAGCCAGCAGCTCATAGAAAACGTGGTAGTTGCGTTCCTCTGATGCCTGGGTAACAATGCGGGATTTCTCCAGCAAGTACTCGGTGATCCGCGCCCCCGTGATCACACCCCTTTCACAACAGTAGTGAAGAATGGGAATAATGTAGTGAGGGATGTCCAAATTGTTCTTTCACAGGGAACACACACTAATATCAAGATACTGCAAAGCTAGTTCTCAATATGTACTGCAGTGTCTTTAGCCTATCAAGAAATATCATGGGTAACACTGACAAAACACCACACCAAACATGCACATAAGCACAACACAACACAATAATCACATACATACTCCACACACATACACATACACCCATGCCCACACACTCCTTCCTCAAAAGCACTTACAGTAGATACTCACTCCTTAAAGTAGACCTCCAGATATTTGCCAAACCGAGAGGAGTTATCATTCTTCACCGTCTTGGCATTACCGAAAGACTCAAGCAGGGGTGACGCCTCCAGGATCTGCTCCGTCACAAGGTTGCTATGGGACTTGTTAACAGCCGCAAGATACTGCATTATAAGTTTGGTAGACTCGGTTTTTCCAGCACCAGACTCACCGCTGATCACGACACACTGGTTGCTGACATCCTTCACCATGCGGGAGTACGCAGCTGACCCAATCGCGAAGATGTGACTGGAGGAAAAAGAGAGGATGGGAATCAAGCATAGCACATTCTAACTTACTCTCAGCCATGACTCACACACTTCCATACCTGCCCATATTACCTCACTCTAACTTCATCACCTGTAACTTTAATTCAAGTATGGGGTACAGTTTGTAGTTACAGATGACAGAGTGAGAACTATGGGCACTGTGCACGTATGGAATGATGTGAGCTGTGGCCACGTAATTTTAATTTGGAATAGACTAAACAGCAGGTATGGTAGTGTCTTCTTCTGTAAACAGCAGAGATTTTTCTAATGCCTTGTCACAGAACTAGAAGTCTGTACAGTACACACTCTCAACTATGAAATGATTGGGCACAAAGTTTTTACGGAAAATGAAATACTGTAATTTGGATAGTATAATCATAACGATAACTATGGGAAAATCATGTACGTAATAGCTAAGCATACCATGAACAGTTAATACAATGACACAGCTTGTATTAGGAATATATCATCTACTGTTATACCTGTCCACAAATCAACTTTGTCTCCAAATATGTACTGACTGTATGAGGACAGATGACATCAACACCCCCTTACTGCATGAAACAAAATATTTTGGAAAGTGGAAGTTTTATTAATTGCATGTCTGGATTTGGAAGATTGTAATGTACTACTGACATACAGCTTCTGCTCTTCCTCTGAATCTTAAACCTGGCCGGAGGGAAGCTGTTGAGCTTCACAAAACAAAGACCCACTAATCAGCGTCTAAGCAGAAAAAACAGCTTTACTTGATGGCAAGAGTTTGCAAAGACACCTGTTTGTGCAGTGTAGAAATGCTTTAAACTATTAACAAGGTTTCATTCCTTACATATCTCACTCTCCTTCCTCTCCACATGGCCAAACCATCTCGGAGTATTTCTCTTAACACTTTCAAATTTCAACCATATCTGCATCAGCACCACAGTGCCTCTTTATTTCCTCATTGGTCTGACTGTCTCTCTCTCTCTTTGCAAGTCCACATGCTCTTCTCAAATAATTCATTTTCACTGCTCTCACACTTTAGATATACAACAAACTCTTCGTGTGCCAAATCCAATTGGGGCACCTTAACCCACTGGACCACCAAAAAGATACGGAATTTGATACTCACGGTGGTAATGTTCCGAGTATCTGCCCCTCATACTTCTTCACCATATCCAGGCCATATATATCAAACATGCGGTAAGGGTTGACTGCTACCAGGATGCTGCCAGTGTATGTCTGTGGGGAAATGGATGTAGCTGTAGTACAGTGTGATTCGAAAAACGTCATCCACCATGAAAAAGCCTTGTACAGTATCAAGTGACTGTTGGAACCTTTCCTTCCATTCAACATTTAGTACTATAGATGCTGTGCTTTTACCTCCCACAACTTGAATACTAAGCTGTGGTTGTATGGAATTTGTGAGGTCATAGTTATGAGGTAGGAATGTCTACTTGGTTCCTAGACAAATCAACTCTTCAGTCTGACTATGCTTGGCCATCAACTGAGCTGAAAGAAGTTACATCAGTGGTCTTTGCTAGGTTAGAACAAATGCACTAGAGTGGAGTGTTACTCAGTACCCTATTCTCAACACCTAAGGAGACTGTAGCCTCTTTTCCTTACTTCCCCCCCCCCAACACACTGTTACTGTCATCTGTGATATTTATGCAAACTATATTGATGTGAAAATTATATAAACAATGGAGGAGAAATACACTGTGTACTACTGAAAATAAACTGATAAGGGTGAAGTGCTATAAACCATCCTAAGCTGATCATCATATAACTCCTGGTCTCTTCATCACATCGGTACCATGGAGTGTCCTGCTTTGATCTCAATGAAAACAAGTTGACATTTTTCCTGGCATCACAGGCTGTCATTACTGAACATTACTCTGCAACAGGTGCTGGAAAGGGATGCCTTCATGTGGTGGCACTCATATAGCCGTGCAGCTCCATTACCCAGTTATATAACATCCCTAAATTCCCTCCTTATCCCCTGAAAGAAGGATAGTGGACTGCAGGAGAAAGGCAATTTCAGTTTGCAGTTAACCAGGTTCACATACATATGAGGCTTGGAGTTGCAGATACTACTACTACTACTACTATTACTGCGCCACTGCTACTACTACTGCTACATCTACTATTACTACTACTACTATTACTGCTGCTGCCACTGCTACTACTACTGCTACATCTACTATTACTACTACTTCTATTACTGCTGCTGCCACTGCTACTACTACTGCTACTACTACTGCTACATCTACTACTACTACTACTACTATTACTGCTGCTGCCACTGCTACTACTACTGCTACAGCTACTATTACTACTACTACTATTACTGCTGCTGCCACTGCTACTACTACTGCTACATCTACTATTACTACTACTACAATTACTGCTGCTGCCACTGCTACTACTACTGCTACATCTACTATTACTACTACTACTATTACTACTCTGCAGCATGGTCTCATGCATGAGTGCAAGAGGTGTATCAGAGAAGCAGTAATGCTGCTATCCAACCAAGTGTGCATACCATAGTTTTGTAATTCACTTGTATCAGTGTAATGCCATCTGAGTAACATGACTTGAATCATACTTTAGTAATAATCCAATTTATACAGTACAGCCTCCACCCTTATCCCTTCACCATGATCTTAACAGAGTGCAGTGTATATGCATTCTGTATGTTACCTGCACTGTATTAACGTAGTATGTCCTCTGGGTAAGAGGACTTTTGAATCAACCTATTGTAATAATTCAGCTCCTTTAAACTGTACTGTACAATCTCTATCCTCATCCCCCCTGACCTGTGACTATCTCTCCATCCAACCAACCAACTAACTCCAACACTCTAATACTCTCTTGGTATAATCGCTTCTATGTATCGTGCAACAGAAACAATGCGGTGTAAAAGAAACGGCAAGACCCAAATAAATAAACTAACAAAAATACATACATGCATACGTAAAGAAATAACTAACAACTATACTTACGTAGATGAGTTCCTTGTCGTATCTGATTTTTAGGTTCCATAATAAAGAGGCTTCATTCAGATCCCTGGAAACAATATATATATCAATACAATAATGCACAACAAAAACTCCAAACTGCATACTGTACCAGAAAATCAAAGTTCAGTATATATAATAGGACAGTACAGGTATACATGCCAAACATTCCAAAGTATTTACCAGAAAGTATAATACACTGCTTCTTACAAACATGGCAAAATCTTCAACACATATAGGCTTTACTCACGAGAGGCTAATCATGTCATCCACGCCCGATGGTCCGAGGTCTTGGCGACGCTTTACCGAGGACAGGTTGGTCAGCGTGAACACCTGTGTCTGTTGCAAAGATATAAATAAATTAATAAAATAAATAAATAATAACAACAACAACAACAATAATAATAATATATCTATCTACAACCAGATGCTATAATCTTGTAATGGGTGGCTGTTTGCCTTTGAGTTAGTTGTTTTATTAGGAGGGGGCACTAACCCTCCGCCAACCCACTTGGCATGTAGGGAACACGTATGGGTTGGTTATATGGTTACCATCCAGCGTTGTAAATGGTTTTCTGGTTTACAAGGAATCATTAGACTTGTCACTCACTGTAAAGCCACCTGATAAGGAATGAAGAGTAATAAAAAGTGATAGGAATGATGAGAGAAATAGGAAGAGAGGAGGCCACACACAGAAAATGAATGATAAAGGTGTGAAAGAAGAGGTAGGCAGCACTACTGTACATCAAATGAGCGAATGATGTTCACCACCACCTACCACCAAATAATAATAATAATAATGACAATAATGACAGTAATAACAATAATGATAATAACAGCAATAATAATAATAATCATCATCATCATCATCATCATCTAATCCTGTGTTGCCCCATGAGTAGTATAGGAGTCTGGGGCTAGGCAAGTTGGTCCTGACAACATTTATGATGAGAGTGATCACTCACCCGAGTGGCATTACATGAGCAATAAACCCCAACCATCCCTTGGATATAAACCTGCACAGGCTCAATCCAACTGGACTGCCTTAAGTACCCACTAAACCACCAGGCGTCATGATTTGGTTATAAGGTTACCATCTAGCGCAGTAAATGGTTTCTTGGGTTACAGGAAACCATTTGGATTGTCACTCAGTGTAAACCAAAGGCAACACTACACTGAGTGGATAATGGGTGCCCCCATCTACCATTAATAAGAAGAAGAAAAAGAGGAAAAAGGAAGATGATGATGACGATAATAATACTGATACACCAGTCCATACTACTGTTATTTTAAGTTTTATCATAAAAGTAGCCACACACCACCTTGTGGATGTTGGATCTTGGAAACTGGGCCACCTGTAATTGTGCCAATTCTTTTGATTTTCAAGTTTCTAAGATTTGGCTACCTTCTTGTACTGATTCCCGCCAACATACACACACCTGAAATAACTGCCGACACCTTAATCAGGAACTATTTTTGCCTATGCAACCTTACACACACTGCAGGCTTTAGTAAATTACAGTATCCAGTATAGGTCCATTCACAACCACAACATCCCCTCACCTCCTCCCCCACACACACACATACCTCACGTCTTGTGGAAGCTATATCTCATTTTAAAGGTTTAATATGGTATGCTATCCAGTAAAACGACCACCAAGAGTTACACTGGAGACTGGTGATCTGCAAATGCATCAAATTTCATTATTAATAGTAGCATTATTATTAGTAGTAGTACTATCAACATCGTCATCATCATCATCATCTTCACCAAGGATAGGTTAAATTAATTCCCGTTAACACCTATACTTGACACGCTAATTACTATCTGCAGCCTGACACCATAATCTCGTAAGGGGTGGTCGTTTGTCTATGAGTTAGTTACTACTTATTAAAAAGGTCGGTATCACTGTATCTGCCACGTTAGGTACCACTCGCCACCACTGTCAGCATTACACATCATCCTGTATCTAATCATCCATCATCATTACACTCATCATCATCCATCTATCCATCCATCATCATTACACTCATTGTCCTCCATCTATCATCATTACGCTCATTATCTTCCATCTATCCATCCATCATCATTACACTCATCACCCTCCATCTACCGATCCATCATCATTACTATCATCATTCTAACTATTACTCCATTACTACACTTATCATGATTCACGCTATGACACACTCACACCTACACACGAACACTCCAGACATCAACAACCTCCCCCCTGCTCCCTCTCACGTATACACACTCAGGTGAAGACAAATGAGGCATATTCTCTCTCTCTCTCTCTCTCTCTCTCTCTCTCGTACATGAACGCTGACATAGCAAGGCAATCAGTGGCTGTATACCTAAACTGTCTCGAGCCTATGCTGTCTATAAGATTGCTTTTCTCTACAATTCTTACGCACTCCACCATCTTCTTTTGGGGGGAGAGGAAGGGAGCTGAGGGACGTTTGTATAACCGGGCAACTCCACCGCCCGGTCATATTAGTGCCATCACGTGAAGGCGCCCCTCTCCTGCACCCACCCAGGAGTAAAAAAATAAATAACAACACTACAATAATAATAATAATAATAATAATAATAATAATCCGAGTGTCTGAATCTATGACCTTCACGACTATGAGCTAGTATGGAAAGGGTAGTACGCTAGGTCCCTTCCCCCAATATCCCAGGGGCATAAATCCTCGGCTCTCAAGGGTTAAGGGTTCGAGTTCAAGGAAATGGTTGGATTTTACTGCTCACTTAATGCTATTCAGGGACACGAGACTGGTCACCCTCATCTTATATGTCGCTGGGACTCTAAGCTCTTGATGGGGAGTGCAGGACTGGATGATGGATGGATGGAGGGGCGGGTGGATGTAAAGCATGATTAATGGATGGATGAATGATGGATGAACGAATGAAAGATTGATAGATAATGGGTAACTGAATGATGGATGACTGAAATGATGGATGAATAACTGCATCGTGATGGATGGACGAATGACAGACGGCTGGATGATGGATGGATGGGTGGAAGGAGTTTTCACATCATTACCACTCACGTAACTTTCACTGGTAATATTCCGTCCATAAAATCAACCAACCACTTTTTAAAATCCTTCAGTTACTCACAAAACCGTCTCAAATAACACCCAATACATTTTTTCACGATAATTTTTTCCTATACAGACTGCTAGCTCCCGTCGGCCGCTTTGTGTAATGCGAGGACGGCTCAAGTCATCGCTACCAGTGTCCCCTGCATCATTTCATTTTCCTACTTCCCTGTCTTCGCCTATACCAGCAGACTGAGCCATCCCCACAACACAAGATATGGCAAGATGAGATTCAGGTACAGCCCAATTTACGGACCACCTTCAGTAGTTTTTTTTCTCCCTATCCATACCTCAAGTGGCCAGTCACCTTCTTCTTCTTCTTCTTTTTTTTTTTTTTTTTTTCTTGCGGGGGGGTGGGAGGTGAGGTGCGTGTGAGAGAGTGAGAGCGTGACGAGAGGTGGAGGTCAGTAGGAAGGGCCGTGACATCAGCTAGCGGTACCCTGACCCTACCTCACCTCACATGCTTGTTACTCAGGCATTTTCATTAGCTACCCCTTCAGCCTCGCACATTACTTAGTTCTGGCCTTTCATTCTTACATACAGACATAATATGCATCCTAACACACTTTTTACACCCACCTATCTATCTAATCTATCACCCTTGCCTCACTTTCACGTTTTCACTTCTCATCTTCAGACACTGCGTAACCCTTTCTGGACGTCTGACAGATGAAGTAGTTTACGGATACATGATACGACCTTCGCCCAGTCGTTGTGGTTGTGGCTGCGTGTTCTTTGATGGTTAACGCCCCATCTTTCCACAAACAAACGCTAATTTTACTTTCAACTTCAGGTACTCCATAAATTCAAACACTCTGAACTTAATATTCACAAACGGAGTACGTGTGTGATTTTCCGTCTTCCTTTTATCTATATACGTTTGAATGCTTCGTGTTATTTTTCGTTTTTATTTATATCTGCTAATGTTTGCGTACCGACTGTCTGCCCTCACCTCACCTTCACACAGCTTTTCGTTACCCCTTGACTTCAATGACGTTTTATAGCAATTTCGCTGCCCTTCCCACACCTCACACATTGTAAAACTGTGCGTGTGTGTGTGTGTGTGTGTGTGTGTGTGTGTGTGTGTGTGTGGGTGGGTGGGTGGGTGGGTGGGTGTGGGTGTGTTTTAGTACCTGCACTTCACCTGAATTTCACCTCAACTCACCTTATAACTTTTCATTAACCTCTCTCTCTCTCTCTCTCTCTCTCTGGTCACGCACTATGCATTTTTTTTAACATGGGATGTGATCTGCTTGCCCCATTAAAAAAAAAAATTACACTGCTTCCCTGATATGTCAAAATAAATTATGGACTTGGTCAGTGGGTGGAGGAGGAGGAGGAGGAGGAGGAGGAGGAGGAGGAGGAGGAAGAGGAAGAGGAGGAGGAAGAGGAAGAGGAGGAGGAGGAGAAACAAAAAGGAGGAGAAGAAGCAAAGACAAAGAATGGCGATGAGAGTAGCTGAGCAGAAGAAAGACAAGAAGAATGGACAAGCAGAAAGTAGGAGGAAGGCAGGAAGAGGAGCAAAGTGAAAAAGAGTACAAGAAAAATGACCAAAAGAACGCATCGATAAGTGACTGTTATGGCGGTTAGCAGAGACGTTGTAAAGTTACAGAGGAGGAGGAGGAGGGGAAGGAGGAAGAGGAGGAGGAGAAGAAGAGGAAGAAGGGAGGAACTGAAGAACGAAGGGAGGAGTGGAAGGAAGCGGAAGAAGAAAAAATAAGATTAAAAAAAATAATAAAACTCAGCGAATATTCAACTCCTACACCTGAAGGGACCATCTACCTACTTTGTGGCTCTGGGAATTTCCTAACACTTCTTCCTTAGCGATTAATTCTGCACGTGAACCCTCAGCATCCTCTTATATATTTCTGGTGAAGGCAAGATCGACATTTTACCGATATAAACAAGATTACCAATACCTCTACGGGAATGCAAGATGGTCTCCACAGTGCAACAGTAGAATAGCATGTCACTACGTAAATTTCCGTGATGAATAATGAGCATACAAAAACATACATCTCAAAATCTGTTTATATGGTTTGATGTTTCTGTGCAAATTACCATGATAAATAAACGCAAAACATACATTTCAAAATTTGTGTTTATGTGGTTTGATGTTTCTGTGCAAAATTACCATAATCATTAATAAACATACAAAAATAAACATGCCGTATCGAAATTTGTGTTTAATACGGTTCGCTGTCTGACTCTCTACAAGGCCTACATGAAATTCAAACTAAAAAATGAAAAACGTGTCTGGAACTGTGGGCCCAGTGACGGTTATGGCGGTTAGGAAAGACGTTACAAGGTTAGGGCAAAATGAAACAACGGAGAGAGAGAGAGAGATAACTGCTATAACCGTCACTTATTCTCTCTCTCTCTCTCTCTCTCTCTCTCTCTCTCTCTCTCTCTCTCTCTCACATCACAGCCGCTACAGGGTTGAGAGAAATGGAACAACTGCTATATTTGCTCTCCTACTTCCTTCTACCTCCCTTGCCGGCTGGTACGGTTGAAGGGAAGGCCAAACCACCCACGCAAAATACATCAACAGCATTCCTAAAGCCTGGGATTACAGGAGATTACAGAAGGGAGATTGGCGTGACTGGGAGTGAGATATGAGGCCTGTGTGTGTGTGTGTGTGTGTGTGTGTGTGTGTAAGAGAGAGAGAGAGAGAGAGAGAGAGAGAGAGAGAGAGAGAGAGAGAACAATATGAGCAAACAATCGCCTTATCGAAAAAATAAATCGAAAAATACAGGAAACAATCACAGAAAGTCCATTGGTCAAATTTTTCTGATTAAATTTATATATCTCCCTATCTCCCTGTCTATCTACCTACCTATCTATCTATCTACATACCTACCTATCTATCTATCCAGTTCCTTATTGCCCTATCAGGAGTAGGGACCCAAGGCTAGGCTACTTAATACAAACATTTATACCAAGTGACCAGTCCTTCAACCCTGAGTGGCATTATGTGAGAAAATAAACCCCAGCCATTCCTAGGATGTAAACCCAATGGGCCACATCAGGTTGGAGCACCTTAACATACTAAACCACCTGGCGTCATTTCGTGATATGGTTACCACCCAGCTTAGTAAACAGCTTCCTGGGTTACAGAAAATAATTCAGCTTGTCACCAGAAAGCAGCACTAAATCAAGTGAGAGAATGATAGGCGCCATTACTACCATAGTAATACTCATCATCATCATCATCATCATAATCATAATAATAATAATATTCTTTACAAAGCTATCCCGTCTTATCGTAAACAATAAAAAAAAAAAAAAAAAAAGCTTTGTAGAGGGTGATTTTTCTTCTGCCTTAATATCGTAGGTAAATAAAAAACACAAACACCACAGTGGTCAAATACATGGCTTAATCCGCTCTCTCTCTCTCTCTCTCTCTCTCTCCAACACCACAAGTCGTAGGAAAGACGTAAACACACCAGTATAAATCACAACCATCATTTATCTTGCGTACAATTTTTTCTTTACCTATTTTCTCCACTACAACATCGCAAGCAGCCAAGCACAGACGCAGCCATAAATCAAAGCCATAACAAAGCCATTTACAAACGAGAATGACTTACTTCCTCCGCACACCCACGCAACCACTCCCTTCACCCACACTCGAACGCAACCGAACGTGGATGGCGGGAAATTTTGAAGCGCGAAAATGGAACAGCGTAATATTTTAAATTAAGAGGGAGAGATGATACGCTCGCTTGGCTGTGCGACCTAGACTGGCCTGATTAAATTATTTATCCATTAACCTCTTCAGTACGATGATACATTTGTTTAATTTGATAATATGCGGTTAAGTCTGGGAGATTTCAAACTCGGGAAGGGGGGAGGGGTAAGTATAACCGCCATTTCCTTCTACTTTACTCCTTTTACCTTAACCTGGCTCAGATTTTCGTCCTTTTGCAGCTTATTTGACGTAGGTCAGTAGAGGAACAACACTACGTTTCTACAGTCATTCCACAGCATTTCTTAGTGACTAGCATCATATTTTAGCGATAATCCATTTTTATAACCAGGTATTCAAGGTGGGGAGATGGCAATTGTAGGTCACGTTAAAGTATAAGCAGTACGGTATACCTCTGGGCTCTCGAAAATTATTAAATCAGCTTAATAATAACAAGAATATTTAAGAATAACGCGCTACCGTGTTGACAAGATAAATTTTATTTCATGTGCGTCCAATTATCTTTTTACTTTATTCTGGCTCACGACAAACCCCTTTAGAATGATAAAGTTGGCATTTACTCTCTCTCTCTCTCTCTCTCTCTCTCTCTCTCTCATTTCCTGAGATTTAAAATTACCCTGAATCCCTTACAGATTTATTTTTTTCTTCACATGCTTGCTTTCTTAACACATTTGGTGGCAGCATCAAAATACAATTACACACATTAAAGTTTAAAAAATGTACAAATCCTTTTTTTTTTTTTTTTTTTTTTTTTTTTTTTTTTTGCCAACTCCATGTCCCATCCCGTCACACAAATGAGGTAACGACATAGATTTATTCCGATTCGTGGGGGAGGACTTGACTTCTGATATTAAATAGTACTGACGTGGAAAGGGAATATGGGCCACAGCCGTGGGAAGTGAGTTGATACAGGCGCTTGTATAAAAACATAACGGTAGGTCAAAATTTAAATCTGGTAGCACGAAGACAGCATAAGTATCACAGGTCGTTACTTGTATCCATACAAGGCATAACTGCAACATTTTCTGATGTTATAATTATTTTCTGAAGCAACAATATTCCTGTGTTTTTTTTTTTTTTTAATATAACAACATTTTTCAATGTAAAGAATGTATTTTAAGGGTAACTGTAGGTTTAAGTTTACGATTCTTCTGGACTGCCTGGAATGCTGGGGGGGGGGGATACATACATCGTGTATTAATATCCGCTCTGCCACTACCCTTCCACTCTGAATCCGTAATACAAGCCTGGCTGCCTCCTTCACGGGAACTGGAAGCACGGCCTGTCACGCCAACAGACTCATTCAGAGGCCTGGTTATACATATTCATCACTAAAGCCATTTTTTTTTTTTACCAAACCACATTTGTCAGTGCTATACAGATCTGCTACCTAGTTATCGACATTCTATCAAGCAGGTTACTCAGCACAACCCATACAATATAGTAAGATGCCGAAATCCGACTCGGTGTTCGGTTCTGGAAGGTCGTCGGAACTGTGAATGCACAGCTGTACAGAATGGTGCAAAAGGAGTATACGCACGATATCTAGAAGGTTAAGAAAATGTTCTAGACTAGGGGATGAACAAAAACTGTTCTCGAACAACAACTTACTGTTTGCCTTAAAAACCCCTACACCGCGGGCTTGTTTACCAATTACTTGCGTGTGCCGCGGGGTTATTTGGGCTCCGACAGACTCTCAAAAAATATTTGCCAAAAATCAGTTATTAGTCCTAGAATAATAAAATTACATATGCTTATGGCACATACCTTCAGCTTTCTCCTGGAATGATTGTTGAGCCTTCGTCGGTTACCGTAGGACTTGTGGAGACCTCTGAAGTAGGGTAACGAAGTCTCCACTTTACACTTCCCAACAACCCGTAATATGATTACCACAGCCAGATACAAACACTATAAACACTATTCTACAATTTTCAAGTAGTTTGGGATCCATACTCAAAAAAAAAAAACACTGTGAAAGCAATGGAAATTACGAGCGCGTCTGATCGTCGCACTGGCACTAGTTCGCTCATGGTAGTCTGTCATTTATTATTCATAAAACCCCTCACACTTTATATTTCTATTACTATATAACACTTATATATATCTACAGTCTTTATCCATAAGTTTCCTTCAGTAGTATTAGTTTATTGTCACTGTAGGGATTCAATTTCTTTCAGTAAAATACGTAGCATTCACTTTCTCGTCCTGTACAGTATACTGGCATTGAGAGTGAATGTCACTTTCATCTTCACTCTCATAACTCATAGCATTCAGACATGCTAGAGTGAAACTCACTTTAATTACTCCTAGGGTATATACTCATATTCTTATAATACTACTCATTTACATTTCTATTTACGATCTCTATTTTATTTACGTTATTTACATTTCTATTTTATTTACAGTGTTATGCACTGTCACTTGAAATAACTTATAAAACTATTTTCCATTGTTCACGTATATTTACATTCATTACTTTCACTTGCTGTTTACACATTATTTACACATTATTTACAATTCCACTTGCACTGTTTTACTCAATAGAAAGATCGTAGTCACTCTTTTATCAATTGTCAGCCCTTTACCTCTTTCCACAGGAGGTTTAGTAGGGGGTAAAGGTCACAGAGCCATTTGCATGGGGGTGAAAAAAAGGCCTTGAAGTCAGCAAGATGAAACATACGTCCTCTCACTTCGGAAGATGACAGTACACTGATAACGCAGGGGCAGCCTAGAGGCCTGCTTTAGGGGTTATTCAGAGTTACCAATATTACTTCTTGAAACAGCTAAGTCTAGCACTGATATGATTGGCAGGAAATCTAGACAATACATTATAAATTTGGTAGTTCCAGGTGAATGTAAATATCATTTAGGGTTCTCCCTTCCCTCCTTACAGGTATATTTATTACGAAAATAGATTAGAGGCCTACTTAGGAGATATATAATCAGAGCTACCAATGTTAAATCTTGAAACAGCTTTGTGTAGCACTGATATGATTGGCAGGAAATCTAGACAATACATTATAAATTAGGTAGTTCCAGGTGAATGTAAATATCACTTAGGCCTCTCCCTTCTCTCCTTACATGTATATTTATTACGAAAATAGATTATACGGCATATTTCAAGTGGAAAAAAACAGCGAAAATTAGCGAACGAGTGCACGTGAGGTGTTGTCAGGTGATAATTAGCCAATTCCAGGTGTATGGCACTCTCACTTACCTGATTTCTTTCTTGTATATATTATTTGGTATAAGAATACGACATAGGGCTTATTTCAATGGATGAAATCAGTGAAAAATTCCAGGGAAGATTTACTTAGCGTAGCATGGCCGGGCAGGCGAGAGGATAGGGTAATGGAGGGGGGGTAGGGAGGGGAGTCAAGAACAGGGAGAAATGGCTAAATTGTCAACAATGGATGGGAGTACAGATGAGATTAGGAGTGCTGACTAGTGTTGGACATTGTCAGTACTGATAGATGATACAAGCCCCCACTTGAAAGCCCGGGTGAATTCAAAATAACACAGAATCACAAAAGCGACGCCCCGCGGTATGATCCCTTGCTCCCAAGCGTCACGAAAGTGACGCCCCGCGGTTAAGGGGTTAATGGCCACCCCGCAGCAATTTGGCTTTAATCCATCCCTTCTTCTCCAGAGTTAAAGATAGGACAAGTTTTGCTGCTGCAGCGTATTTGCCACCCACGAGCCACGGAAAACCCTCAACGCTTATGACTGAATGTCCGTTTGCAGCGCGTGGATATTTAGGCAATATCATGAATCAGCCAGTCATAAATACCATAAGTTACCATATCACCATAGCAGTACGAACAATTAAATCTCATATTCCTGTAGTACTGAGTGATAAGTCTACGGTGTTCCAGATCCACATTTCAGCACAGGTTTTGGTTCTGAGATGCCGCAGGTCCAAGTCTTTCACAGTCATTTTCTATATATATCTGTAGTGTCCTCCATATCGCAGGTCTGTCAATCTATCTAATGTCAGACACTCCAATCCCGCAAGGGGTGGCCACAAACAAAACGCCTCCACGTGACCCTGCCCTCCGTCAAGCTGCTCTCTCGCCAACTCATGACACCCCCTTCTCTCATATACCTCTCCATCCCATCCCCGTCTCCCCCTTCCCCTCCTGAACACTCCCACACACTGTTACAAAACATTCCTCGTTCTCCAAACCTCCCAAAACTTTCCACGCTCTCCAAACCTTCTCCATACTAACCCTCAGTCGTTCACCTGCCTTCCTGCCGCCTCTCATCCCCGTCTTTCCCCACGCTCATCATCTCACTTGGTCTCACATATATTCCAAAATTTCCTCTCCCCACGTCCTCTCTTAAAACTGATATCTTAACTAATGTAGGTGAGTCTGGGATATATCTATAAGAAGCGTTAACTACTGATAACCACGATGATCGTAATTGCAATAAGAAACACCAATTAAACGAGTACTACAAAAAGGATGGCAATAAAAACAATGGTGACAATAATTACAGTAATAACAACAGGACTGATAATACCAGCTTGCAGTAACGATAAATGTCATTAACCAACACACTATCGTTCCTGATAATGACAACGGTGGCGACTATACAGCAGATAGCAATAACAACTAGAAAGCATTCACAGAGCGCATACCTCCGTCAATGTCATTGCCATTAAAAAGGATCCGGATCCGTGGAGATATTGTGTGAAATACACTGGATCCGGATTCGTCCCAAAATTCAGTCAGTTCTTTCTTGGTCCATGGCTCACCCTTCCACAAAATTTCATTGAAAACCTCTGGAGATATCGTGAGGACAAACAAACAAACAAACGTGAATACATAACCTCCTCCAACTTCGTTGGCGGAGGTAATGACAACACTGGTAATGATAATGAATACAATATCACTAATAACATGCACTCAACAGGTCTCTTTCCTCACCTTTCCGCCTATCAGCGCAGTTACGGTAATGACCTGGCCTGCCCTGTGGAACTCCATCACCTCCCCAGGCAGCACGTAGCCCAGCCCGGGGTCAAACCACACCAGGTCGCCCTAAGGAGAGACATCAGGTAAAACTTTATTACTTACTGGTCAATAAGTAACATTACCGATGGACAGATACAGACAGAGATATAGACAGATTAACTGAGTGATTGACACAAAGGTAAGCGTGCCAGTATATCTATATAAAACCAGAAGGAAAAGCGAAACTCGAAATTTTACAAGCACTTTATTCAGCGCCAGAGAGAGGAGGGAGACTTTCAGACAGATACTGACACAGACAGACTAACTAACAGACGAAGAGAAGGCGGGGGAAAGAGAGGACTGCAGAGACGAGTGAAGGGAACCGAGAAAGAGGAAGAGCTGGGACGAAAGACAGATGAGGGGGGGGGCACACCACACCACCAACCACAACAAACACGCCTAACTAGGTCCATGATGGCTGCCGCAGGGTGGTTAGCGTCACCTACACACACACACACACACACACACACACACACTGACATCCTTCTTCCTCTTACAACTCTTTCTCTCTGACTGACACACACACACACACACACACACACACACACACACTGACTTCCTTCCTCCTTTTACAACTCTCTCTCTCTCTGACACACACACACACACACACACACACACACACACACACACACCATTCACCTTCCTCCCATCCCACTCACACCCATGCCCTACTGATCTGACAAACCATTCCATCCATTCATCCATCCATCATCCAATCCTCCGCTGCCCCATCAGTAGCGTAGGGACCCTGGGCTAGGCTACTCAGTCCCAGCATTTAAGGGAAGGGTAACCAAATCTATCGCCTGAGTAATTAACAAGTGATAAATAAATCCCAACCAACCCTCGAATGCAAACCTTTGTGAACCTAATCACACTAAACCATTACTCATTAAACCACTACCTTTTATTATAATTCTTTTTCCACCTCTCACCTATTTAACACCTGTCAGGTATATTTGACACTTCCAAAATTGAAGACGATAACTTTATTCTAAACTACTTTTAACTCTGCATAAAAACTTTCTTCTGTACCTCTTAAATAATGACTTGCAGCTAACGATTAAGTCTAGAATATGATGCTAGTCAGGAGGAAGTGCTACGGACACCACGTACACCCGTAGTATTGTCCTTTTTCAGCCGCTGAGGTACGTGAAATAAGCTGCCAAAGGATGAAAATCTGGGTCAAGTTACGGTGAAAGGAGTATAGCTATAGACGTGCGTGCCTCAACCTACTTCATGTGCTAAATATTTTTCCTAGCATCATTTTCTCCCTGCAGGTTATACGCCGGAAGTTAAGCCTGAGGGAAGAGTAAGAGAGATCTGCTTGCTCATGCTCTCTCTCTCTCTCTCTCTCTCTCTCTCTCTCTCTCTCTCTCTCTCTCTCTCTCGTGTGTGTGTGTGTGTGTGTGTGTGTGTGTATGTGTGTGTATTTATGAGCGGTAAGTGTGGTAAATGTGGCGTTGACTGGAATTAGCCCAACTCCAACCACCACCACCACCACCCTCGTTAACCACCTCAACCACCCCCATCATTTACCTACATCCACGCTGCCTCCTCCTCCACCACCACATCTACAAACACTCCACTATTCTTCCACTTTAGGGTCACTTCTTTCGATATTTAAAAGGGATGCTACTGATGTTAATGGGAATATTATATCTGTTAAAACAAGAACCATTTATTTCATTTACTACAAACACACCCACACCCACACACACACACATCCGCCCACCCACCCACATACACCCATACCCATACCCACCTAACCACACACACACACACACACACACACACACACACACACGCGCATACTCTCCCTCCCCAACACACACCGTACTAGAGGCGGTAAGGGTGAGATCGTGACACCTTTTCTTCAGCGACTTACTTTGCATATACCTGAACATTTCACTATATCCTGTTTAGGCAGCCTTAATATCGATACCCTATAGTTTGCATCGGAAAAATACAAATGGATATAGATGTGTAATAAGCAAAATAAATCGCTAAGGAAGAGTTGCTCCGATTCTTCCTATGTCATTTAGAATACTTTCCTTACGCCAACACTTATTCTTATAGTCATCAAGGGGACTATTCTACCACTTAAACTACCATCACCTACCTCAACTACCATCGAACAGTAGCTTCTAGTAATGTAGGAGGATTTGTAAGGTCCGTAACATCTCTTCCTTAGCGATTTATTTTGCTTATTACACCTGAACATTCTCTGGTAGCCGATGGTATTGTCTATTTACCTATCTATTGCCAGACGCCTTAATCCCGTAAGGGGTGGCCACAAGCAAATCGCCTCCATGTCGCCCTGTCCCCCGCCATTTCACTTCATGATGGTATTGATGTAATTTTAATCTCTGCACAGTTTGCATCAATAATAAACAAAAGGATAATGAGGTGCAGTGTGTGAATATTGTGGCTGCGTTACATCGATATGGTAAATTGGGAGGGGAGAGGGGAAAGGAGGGGGAGATGGATGGAGACAAAGGGGATAAGGAGAGGGGAAGGATGGGGGGAAGGAAGGAAGGGGAGAGAAGAAGGGATGGGGGGAGGGCGACATGTAAGGAGACAAAGAGGGTAAGGGGAGGGGAAGGGAGGGAAGGAGAGAAAAGACGGGAAGGGAAGGACGGGAAGGAAAGAGGGAGAGAAAGAGGGGAAGAGAAGTGGGAGATGGAAAGAGACAAAGAGGGGAGGGGAGGGGAGGGGAGGGGAGGGGAGGGGAGGGGAGGGGGGATTTAAAAGAAGTAATGTGGGCAGGAGACAAAGAGGATGAGGGGAGAAGAGGAGGGTGAAGGTGGGGGGGAGGGGCAGAGAAGGGGGCAGGGATGGAAGAAGGGGGAGCCGGGAAGGAGGAAGGGAGAGAGGGGTAAGGAAGAAGAAAGAGGAGGGAGGGGAAGGGGAAGGGAGGAAGAAGAGAATGAGGATGGAGGGAAGAAAGAAAGAAGGAAAGAGGGAGGGATGAGACGGAGGAGAGGAAGGGAGAAAGAGAGATGGAGGGAAAGGGGAAGGGAGGAAGAGAGAGGAATAAGAGAGAAGAAAGTGGGAGGGAAAGAGGAAAGAAGGAAGAGGAAGGGGAAGGTGAATGGAAGAAGACAGCTGGTTTAGGAAGAGGAAGAGACATAAGGGAGTAGGAAGACGGGGGGTAGGGGGGAGAGAGGGGAGTAGGGAGGAGAGAGAGGGGAGTAGGGGGGAGAGAGGGAGGTAGGAAGGGAGACAGAGGGAGAGTGAAAGAAAGGGCAGAGTCACGAAGCTTACCTGTCTGTGAGAAAGGTGGGGTGAGGTAACAGGGTGAGGGGTCAGGTGATAGGGAGAAGGTGGGGGAGGCAGGGTGGGGGGAGAGAGAGAGAGAGAGAGAGAGAGAGAGGCAGGATGGTGGGAAGGAAGGAGAATACGAGGGAGTTTAGGGGTGAGGCAGGGAGAGAGTAGGACGGGAGGGAAGGGGTGAGGTTAAGCGTGAAACAAGAGGGAGAGAGGGAGGGAGGTTAAGGGTGACGAAGAAGGGGACGAGGGAAGAGAGAAGGGAGGTTAAGGGTGAGACACAAGGGGACGAGGGAGAGAGGGAGGGAGGCTGAGGGTGACGAAGAAGGGGACGAGGGAGAGAGGGAGGGAGATTGGGGTGGGTATAAAGAGGCACAAACGAAAGCAAACAGCAAAAAATAATAATAATAATAATAATAATAATAATTCTCTCGAGGCTGTTTGTTATAGAGAGGACAATATGTTATCTAAAAAAAAAAGAAGGAAAAGGATAGTAAAATAAGAAGACTCCCCCCCCCCAACCTACCAAACCCTCTAACCGAAACCAGAAGCACGAAATAAGGACGAAATAAGAAGGATGAGACCATGACGAAATAAGGACGAAATAAGGACGAAACCAGAAGGGCCACCATGCAGCACCGAAATACCATCACGGCCGTATCCTAGCAAACACTGAAAGGAAAAACCATATTCTATTTTAATTTGTATGTAAAACGCAGGGCAATGAAATGGCGGGGGACAGGGCGACATGGAGGCAATTTGTTTGTGGCCACCCCTTACGGGATTAAGGCATGTGGCAATAGACAGAGTAAAAAGTAACATTAATTTTATAGCAATATGGCTCCGTTCCTGTACTTTCCTTGATCTGAATGAGAGGAAACTAATTTGTTCTTATCTGACGGAACAGGGTCACTCCAACAACTAGAATACTCAATTGTGGTTGCTTGAAAATCGACGAGTCGTAGTGATAAGGTAGGAATGAATCTCCTTGGTTATTACTCAAATCAACCCTCCAATCTGACTACATCTGGCCATCAGCTGACCTGGAAAATGTTGGGGATATTTGTCAAGTTGGAATAAAAGAACTATTCCCTTTTTACTCTAACCTGGCCCATTTTCGTCCTTCTGAAGCTTATTTCCCGTACGTCAATGGAGGAAAGACAATACTTCGACTCTGCATCCTTTCCATAGCACTTCTTCGTGACTGGCATCATATTTTGTTGTTCTATACTCTTTTTACTCTAACCTGGCCCAAATTTTCGTCTTTTCAGCTTACTTCACGTATGTCAATCGCGGAAACAGACAATACTAGGGCTCTGCATCCATTCCATAGCACTTCTTCGTGACTGGCATCATATTTTGTTGTTAGTCTACTGTAAGAACTCAGCACTGAAGATGGAGATACTGTAATTTTAGGCCAGGTTTTGTAAAGTGATGGTTGATGGTTGTCTGAGTGATTCGTTTGAAGTCAAGTCCGGAGTAATTCAAGGTGGTGTTCTATCGCCTTTACTATTTATATTGGTCATTGATTACATTATGAAACGCGTTGGAACAGAAACCGGTGCAGGTATACTTTGGGGAGAGAACAGGAAACTTTTGGATTTAGATTATGCAGATGATATAGTTTTGATTTGTGATGGGCCAGAAAAGATGCAAAGAGTGTTGGACTGTTTGGTGAGTGAAGGTCGCAAGGTGGGTTTGGTTATTAATTGTGGAAAAACTGAAATAATCAATATGAATATGGAAAATGCGCAGGAATGTGTAATTGGAGGTATGGTTGTAAAGCAAGTTGATAGGTTTAAATATTTAGGTACTTATTTAGCCAAGGATGGTTCTTTGAACTTTGAATTCGAGGAAAGGTTAAAGAAGGCTAATCAGGCAATGGGAATGCTTAAAAATATTTGGAATAATAACAATTTTTCTGTGCATACAAAAATCAAACTTTATAAGGTAATGGTTAGGAGTATCTTAATTTATGGACACGAGTCTTGGTACAGCACAGTGACTATGGAAAATAAATTCTTGGTGTTTGAAAATAAAGCACTTAGAAGAATATTAGGAGTTAAGTGGTGGGAAAGGATACCAAATAGTAGAATTAGAGAAATAACGGGAGTGCAGCCGATCGATGAATATGTTAGATTCTCACGATGGAAGTGGCTAGGACATGTGTATAGGAGACAGGGAATAGTACGAGGTACACCAGGGTGGGTGGCACTTGGTAGGAGAGGTAGAGGAAGGCCAAACGAGACGTGGGTGAGAACAATGAGACGGGAAGCTGGAGATGAGTGTTGGGGAGATCTTGAGGAGTTAGCACAGGATAGGATGTGGTGGTGTGAGTTCATCGAGGCCCTATGCATCCCCGAGGGTGCCACAGGAAATGATTGAAAAACAGAATAGTCAGGTTATTGTATTAATTAGCTACCAGTGTGGTCAACTCAGGGATTGGACGCTACAGTCCTTTCACGTAAACCTGGCCCAATTCCATCCTTGTGCTGGCCATTTCACGTAACTTAGTGGAAGAAAAAGGCAATACTACGGCTCGACATCCTTTCCACAGCTGTTTCGTGACTAGCATTATATTCTAGTGTAAATTTGCTATTATAACTCATACTACTTCAAGGTGGAGACGGCAGCTTTACGCCACGATACAGTAAAGGCACAAAGAAGATATGTACATACTTATACAGGTGACTTTTGTATACTCCTGTATGGCACTCCACATTTCCGGCCTGACCAAAGTTACAATCGTGTTCTCTCTCTCTCTCTCTCTCTCTCTCTCTCTCTCTCTCTCTCTCTCTCTCTCTCTCTCTCTCTCTCTCATGCCTGTTGTTTTAGAATGATTCATGCAGTCAGCCATGCACGGAAGACCAACATGAGATGGAATCCAGAGGGAGGGTGTAGGCTAAAGGAGGGATGGAAGGAAGGAAGGAAGGATAGAAGGAAAATGGACGATGGAAGGGAGGAAGACGGGGCGACAAAGGAAGGAGGGAAGGAAGGAAGGAATGGAGGGAGGGAGGAAGGTAGGAAGGAAAAAAGGATGGAAGGAGGGATTGAAAGGAAGACTGTGGAGAGTGGCAAGGATTATGCAGGAGGGGGTGAATGAAGGTTAAGAAGAGAGCAGGAAAAGAGAGAAGGAAAGAGGGGAGGGAGGGAGGGGGAGGGGAAGAAATGCAGGTGAGGAGGGAGGCGAGGAATGCTGACTGGTTGGAGGGATGGGGGATGCACGGGGAGGGAGAGTGAGAGAAGGAGGTAGGTAGATGAAGGAGCAGGGTGTGGACTGCAGAAGGGAGACAACAGGAGAGGGCTGGAGGGGAGGAGGGAGACAAAGGATGGGAGAAGGGGAGAGAGGAGAGAGAGGAAGGAAGAGGAGGAGAGAGGAGAGGCAGAGGAAGGGAGAGGGAGAGAAGGGAGACAGAAAAAAGAGGAGGTGCGAAGAGAGACAGACGGAAGAGGAGGAGCGAAGAGAGACAGAAGGAAAATGAAGAGAGAAGAGAGACAGAAGGAAGAGGAGGAGCGAAGAGAGACAGAAAGATGAGGAGGATAGATGAGATATAGACGGAAGAGGAGGAGAGAAAAAAGACAGAGGGATGGAGGGGGCGCTATGGAGGGAGACGAAGAATGAGGCAGAAATTAAGGCAGGGAGAGAGGAAGAGAGAGAAAAGAGACAGGGGGATGGAAGAATGAGAGGAGTAGAATATAGGTTGGAGAAATTGTAGTGTAAGCTAAAGAAAGAGAGAAGAAAAGAGAGGAGAAGGGAGGAAGATGAAATAAGAAAATATATAGACAAAAGAGGAGGGTGAGGTGTGTAGGCAAGACGGAGGGAGAGAGAAGGGGGGTGGGGGGGAAGGAGGAAGGGAGAGAGAGTAATTGTGAAGTACCAGCGACTGAAGGAAGAGAAGATAAAGAGAGGAGAAGGGAGGAAGACAGAGCAACGTAGATAAGGAGTGAGGTGAGGAATGGAGGTAAGGTGGAGGTAAGGAGGGAGGGAGGCAGATGGTCAGGCAGGAGGGAGTGAGGTAGAGGGTTAGGTAGGAGGGAGTGAGGTAGAGGGTTAGGCAGGAGGGAGTGAGGTATTGGGTTAGGCAGGAGAGAGGGAGGCAGATGGGGGGGACAGGAGGGAGTGAGGCAGAGGGGTTAGACAGGAGAAACTACAGTACCGGATTGAGCCAGGTACGCCAATGTTGCCTATTGTACCGTCCTGCCTCGCCACCCCTGCCACAACAACTCATCCTGCCTCACCAACTTCGCATCACCCTACCTCACCCGCTTCACACCTCTGCCTCACTCTACCTCACCAACTCTGCCTCACTACCCCTGCCTAAAACATCCCTGCCTTACCCTGCCTCACTACCCCTGCCTACAACATCCCTGCCTCACCCAACGTAACCAACCCTGCCTCAAACTGCCTCGCTACTCCCACCTACACCAACCTCACCAACCTTGCCTCACCCTAACTCTACCCACAACACCCTGTCACAATTCCCAAATATATTTAAACTTTCTTTTTTCAACTTTTCAATATTCATCTCCCCACTCGGCATTACCCAATCCTTTTACCACCTACAGTACATTGTCCTTTTGCGGCATTTACACCTTTTTCGTCACCTTTCCTGGACTGTTTCGGCTCTTTGCTCTTTCGTCATTCTTTCTGCCCTACCGCCGCCTCTACTACCCTTTCGTTATATACTCTCTTTCGGCATTTACTAGACTGAACAAATTCGGTATATATTACAGTCAAAAAATTCGGTATATGTGAAAATAAAATGGTATATATATTAGTAGAAAAAAAAAAATCGGTATATTTACATTGAAAAAAATCGCCATTAAGGAACCAAGGGCAATGCATGCAGGCGTGTTGGATCCTTTGTACACGAGGTAAAGGGAAGCACAGCAGATAACGAGACTGCAGCGTTGGCCTTGGTCTCTTAATTGCGGCTCTCCACGCTGCTCGATCTCTAGCAGCCTCTCTATTCAGTCCCTTCCTCCTACCAGATCAAATTCGCTACGTGCAATTCAGCTAAAATCTACGGCTAAGATATTCCGGTATTTAAACCTATTTCGTCGCTCTCTCTCTCTCTCTCTCTCTCTCTCTCTCTCTCTATCTATCTATCTCTATCTATCTATCTATCTCTATCTATCTATCTATCCATCTATGGTCTGTTTCGGCAGTTCTATTCCTTACTTCATCGTCAACTGGTCACCACGTCCTGTCCCATTTCGGCACTTTCCATTTCGCCATCGTCATCCAGGCAGTTTCGGTATATATCCCACCCCGCCACCCTTCCCTTACCACTTCGGCATCTCTTACAGTTACGTCACCGTTCTGTCCCGGAATCCATCGTCATTTTCGCCGCCACGCCCTGTCCCGGTTCGGCATTTAACATCTCGCCATCTTATATTTTCGTCACACGCAAAAACTCGCTCCGTAGGTCAACATTCCTTGGTGGTACTTGTAAGAATGCAACCCCTTCAGGACGAGAGGTAATTCATGAGTTGGTTTAAGGTGGGGAAACATATAAGGGATGACTGATGATGATGATGACGGTTGTGGTGGTGGTGGTGAGAGTTGTGGTGGTGGTGGTGTTGATGGTGATTACGACAATGGTGGAGTTGGTGTTGGTGATGATAATGGTGGTGGTGGTGTTAGTGGTGGTGATGATGATGATGATGATAATGACAGGGCTGTATTATGGTGCTCTCCCCCCCCCCCGGAAAAAAAAAAAAAAACTATTCAACGAGACCTAACCCATACCACTCAGGCAATGTACTAAGAAAAATTCAGATCATTTTGTAGTAGCAAGAATATAACAAAACATTATCGTTTATCAAAAACCTTCAATGGCATGAACAAAGTAGTCAGAGGATTGTAAGGAGAGAGAGAGAGAGAGAGAGAGAGAGAGAGAGAGAGAGAGAGAGAATGAGTTTTATCACAAGTTACAGTGAAGAGAGTACAAATATAACCTTCACTAACCCTCTACTAACTACTATATCCTTTTCACTCTAACTTGGCCTAAATCTGCCATCTCTCCACCTCGAATACTGAGTTCTAACAAGGGATTAAAACTAGAATATGGTGCTAGTCACGAAGAAGTGCTGTGGAAAGGACGTAGAGGCGTAGCATTGTCCGATTCTGCCGCTGAGCTACGTGAAATAAGCTGCATGGTCGAAAATCTTGGCCAAGTTGATGTGAAAAAACTATATCTGATCCCATACACTCTATACTTAATAAAATCGACTGACGCTGGCAATATTAAGCTGAAAAACAAATCGCCCGAGTGAAGGGGTTAAGAAAAGATACAGACGAAGGCTCTCCCCCACCCTCTAGAGCCTCCGGTGATGAGCAGTACAGGAAAATGGGGAGAAGCAAGCAACACACTCAAGGTCTGAAATGCCCAAAGGGAATTTTTAAAGAACTTTTTTACTCTCTCTCTCTCTCTCTCTCTCGTCAATATAGCATCTTATTTCTTCCGTTCTCACACTGTCTCTCTTCCTTCATCCCCTAATTCTCTCTCTCTCTCTCTCTCTCTCTCGTCAATATAGCATCTTATTTCTTCCGTTCTCACACTGTCTCTCTTCCTTCATCCCCTAATTCTCTCTCTCTCTCTCTCTCTCTCTCTCTCACACACACACACACACACACACACACACGTCCCTGTCCTTGAGCAAACTGTACAGCTTATTTCATTAGAGGTATTAGCGTTTTTTTTTTTCTCCTTAGTACATGTAACTCATTTCCTCTCCTCTGGGCGCGTACCTCCTTAATTTACTTGATTCCCTCCCTCCCTCCCTCCCTCCCTCTCTCTCTCTCTCTCTCTC
>NC_137065.1:1725000-1727500 GCF_032717465.1 Coenobita brevimanus | reverse complement strand
CAAAGCAAAGACGGTACAGGGAAAGAGAGTGTTAGTTTGTATACAGTGAAGTGGTACTGTAAAGGTGTTGGTAAGTCATACGGGGTTAAGAGGAGAGTAGGACTGAAACAGGGCAAAGACAGAGAAACAGTGAAAGTAGATAACTGTAACTGTAATTAAGTCCATATCAGACTGTAAGCATCCACCATACAAATTCAGTGTGACTCGAACCCACCCCAGACCATTCCCTGATATTCAGATCAGTGCTAAACCGACTAAACCACTTCTCACCAATGCAAGCCTCCAATCCCCTCTCTCACTACAAGCCCTCAACTCCAACAGGTAAGGTATAAGAGCTGATGATGCAAAAAAAGGTACCGAAGGATGGACATATATAAAGTATCTACATAGAGAGATGCATATGACAAGATCTACACACACTGACTATGCTAAAGATTTTTTTTTCCTACACCAGACGAATTCATGCCACTCCAAAATCTCTCTGAAGGTAGGTTAAGGCACGAGTGTGATAGAAAAGTGTGGACGGGAGAGTATGGCGGTAGTTGCGGTACTCTGGTCTTTCCTTTCTCTTTTCTTTCTTTTTTTTTTTGTAAGTGTTGGCAAGCGGTGTGTGACACGCGTTGTGGCGGTAAT
Source organism: Coenobita brevimanus (assembly GCF_032717465.1). Taxonomy (NCBI): domain Eukaryota; kingdom Metazoa; phylum Arthropoda; class Malacostraca; order Decapoda; family Coenobitidae; genus Coenobita; species Coenobita brevimanus. The sequence goes on along the minus strand of NC_137065.1, from coordinate 1,726,867 downwards.
GACACCCCCAACACACTCTTACTACACGGCAAGAGGTGGGGTGAGTGGGTGGGTGGGGAGGTAGGGGAGTATGGCCACACCCTGCCCTGGTAACACCTCATGACAATATTTTTGGTAACACTGTTCTGTAACACTTGATCACACTTCCTGACATAACACGAAAAAAGTGAAGAAAGTTTCAGAATAACACATACGGTTTCCAGGCTTCACTCAAGATGCAAAAACGAATAACAAAAAATATGGTTTCACTCGAGACAGGAAACGTAAAGAAAGAATAGCGAAAAAAAGAAGAGAAAAACACACACACACAAAAAAAATGCCTTCATGCTCCACGGAAAAAGGTGCAATAAAGCTTGATCTAGCGTAGGATGTTCCACTATGTGCTACTAGATTCTCAGCACATGACACCTGCCCTACCCGACACTGTAATGACAAGGTGATGCTTACATGACACACACAGATATCGGCACTGCGTACTTTATTGTCTCTAAAAGTAGGCATCAATGTACACGTAACTCACCTAGCATCTGACTCCTCTCTCTCTCTCTCTCTCTCACTAAGGTGATGCTTACATGACACTAAACGGAAGTCGGCATCGCGTACTTTGCTGTCTCTTGAGCGCACATATCAATGGAAGAAACTCATTCACTCATTTGATCCCCTCTCTCTCTCTCTCTCTCTCTCTCCCTCTCTCTCTCTCTCATAACCTACTCTTGCTATCTCCGGACGATTTTGTTCGGTTTAGGAGAAACTTTTCGAACTGGAGGGGGTTAGAAACAGCCTTCAACAACCCTTTCACTCCAAGACGTCTTCCCTAAGCTGACTAAAATCGTCTGGAGGCGGCAAGAATCAATCCGTATGTTCCATCGCCGCTCCCTTCGTCTCGTTGCAGCACGTTCTATCTCCCAGGATGACAAACATGCTCATTACACTCAACGGAAGACGGGGTCCACCTGGCCAGGCTGAGATGTGGGCATCATCCAGCCCTCTTGAGTTATCAGAAGAGGCTGGATGACTCCGTCGCTGATGCCTGTCCAGGATGCAACACAGCATCCCATACCATTAAGCACATTATGCAAGACTGCATTGCACACAATCACCTCCCCAACAACACAACATACACTCCTTGAGAGCTCCGTGGGAAAGCCCGGTCTCGGCCGTGGCCTTCCTTAGGGACTCAGGGCTGTTCGGCCAGACTGCCTTGGAAACAACTACTACCACTACTGCGTAAGTCATCAAGGAGCTTAAAGGTGTCCGGAAGCAGTGATCAATGCAGCCTCATTACACTCTCAAAACATCCTGGTTCTTAGGCTACTTCAATTAATTTACGCTGCTTCTGGACGAATGCAGATAAGCAATGGTTTCCTCCAGGGAAGGCGAGGGATGGAAGGAGAAAAAGAAGTGGGATGAAGATGGAGGGATGCATGGAAGAGGGATGGATGGATGGGGTTAGAAGGGGGAGGAATGGATGGATGGGGGATGAACATCGAGGGGTGGATGGAAAGGGGGACAGATGGACTGGAGGTGGAGAGAGGGATGGAAGGGGAAATATGGATAGGGACGGAAGGATGGAAGGGGAAGAGAGGGTTGGTGTGGTGAGGTTGTGGAGGGAAAGGGATGGTGTGCGGAGGAACAAGATAAGGCATAGTGAAAGAAGTAGCCTAATCTGAAACAATAGATTTAAATATAGTCTGAGATAAAAATACAGACACACAAACAGACAGACAGGCAAAGAGATACACACAGACAAAATATATACCGGTAAAAAGACTGCAAGAAAGACACAGATACACACACACACACACACACACACACACACACACACACACAGATATACATAAAGACGGACAGATTGATATACAGATAC
>NC_137065.1:1695000-1722500 GCF_032717465.1 Coenobita brevimanus | reverse complement strand
GTGTTATTACTGTGTACGTGTTATCTAAGTGTTATTTACTGTACGTGTTATCTAAGTGTTATATACTGTGTAAGTGTTATCTAAGTGTTATTTACTGTACGTGTTATCTAAGTGTTATTTACTGTGTACGTTAAGTGTTATATACTGTGTACGTGTTATCTAAGTGTTATATACTGTGTACGTGTTATCTAAGTGTTATATACTGTGTACGTGTTATCTAAGTGTTATTTACTGTGTACGTTAAGTGTTATTTACTGTGTTCGTGTTATCTAAGTGTTATTTACTGTACGTGTTATCTAAGTGTTATTTACTGTGTACGTTAAGTGTTATATACTGTGTACGTGTTATCTAAGTGTTATATACTGTGTACGTGTTATCTAAGTGTTATATACTGTGTACGTGTTATCTAAGTGTTATTTACTGTGTCTGGATGAGAGTATGGATGGCTGGTGTCCGTAACATACTCTGGCTGCACACTTGTACCTAACCAAGTACAGTATGGATGATTGAATGATTGATTGATTACTTAAAGAAAAAAAAATGGCAGCCTAACACAGAGGTCACTGCCACCATACCAGAGGAAATGCAGAACAAAGATAAAATTAATACACACATATATAACGATAATAAACAAAACAAGTGACAATACTGGTGGTCCTTTAACAGGATGGTGGTGTGTACTGGAAGATGACGTACCGGGGCCAGGGACGGTGATGGCTTGCGTGTACGTGTAGGGGGCCGAGGCTTGGAGAGGCGACCTAGGCTGTGTGCTCGAGCCACGCCCTCAAGTCGGGTACGGGCACGGGAGGACCTGGAGGCTGCTGAGGGCGTGGGCGAGGGGGGTTCACCGCCTCTGCCCTTAGCCACGGGGGGATCCAGGGAGCGGGGACGGGGGCGACGGGGGGGTTTATCGGGGGCCCCAGGGGAGGACCTACGCCCATGGGAGGAGGACGACGAAGGGGAGTGTCTGCGGCCACGAGAAGAGGAGGACGAAGGGGAGCGTCGCCTGCCACGGGAGGAGGAGGAGGACCTGGACCGTTCCCCACCATCGTTCCAGGACCCACGGCCGGAGGAGGCGGAGGAACACGAGGCGGCGTCAGGGTGTCGGCCGTGTCCTGCCGTGGCCTCGAGGTAGCAGGAATACAAGCCGGGGGGCACGGGGGGGTTGGAGAGGCCACCAGAAGGCGTCGCTAGGGCCACGGATGTAGATGGTGCAGCGGACGTAGATGGCGCTGCAGTAGATAGGGTTCCAGGGGGAGTTTGGGTAGCAGGGGGCCTTGACAGGGTTGCAGGGGGCGTGGGGGGCACCGCAGGGGGGCACAAGGCAACAACCATCGGCTCCTCGGGGTCAACACCGCGTCGCCGGAAGGACAGGCCAAAGGAGCGGGTCAGCGCAGGGGCGGCCATGTTGGGGCTCCAGTAGTACCTGGGGGCGGCCAACCCCCGCCACTCACCGACACCCCCATCATCGCCCCCACCCCCTCCCTCACCCCCACACAGGCACGACATGTTGGCCCCTCACTGCTGGGGGGGTTGGGCGTCCACCTCTCACATATTCTCACACATCCCCACACTCCTCTCACTACTCTTCCGTTTTTTTTAATTTCAAATGTACCGTGTTTTCCTTTTATATGTTTTTTTTTTCAAGTCTTTTGTCCCCTATATTTCAAATTTTTCCTTCTTCGTTCCTCTTAGTTTTTCCCTTCTAGTTCATTCTTTTATTTTTCCTGATCTTATTTCCTCTCCTTTTTCCTTCTTGTACGTAATTTCCACTTAATACTTCATCTGCTTCTTCAGTCTAATTACGGGTTACTCTCATCGTTTTCATTAATACCAACAACCTCTACAAATGCGAGAATATTACTATTATATTGATATGGCCAGCAGGTGGTTTGGTCATGTGGAGAGGATGGACAGCGAGAGACTGACGAGGAGAGTGTATGTGAGTGAAGCAGAAGGGGGGTGAGGAAGGGGGAGGTCAAGGATGAGATGGAGGGATGGAGTGGGGAGGTATATGAGAGAGGGAGGAGGTGAGCTGGGAGCAAGGCAATGACATGGCGAGGGACAGGGCGACATGGAGGCGATTTGTTTGTGGCCACCCCTTACGGGATTAAGGCGTCTGGCAATAAATGGATAGACAGACCAGCAGGCATTATCATTCTGTAAGTAATTCCTTTTTCTCAGCACTTTTAGGGGAAACACCAGAAAATTGAAGGCCTCACACCAAAATCGGAAGGAAGGAGAGGACAGTGGAGGGAGCAGACGGTGGGGACGTGAGTATCAGGAGAGAGAACAGATGCTGGATACCGGATAACCAACGATGTACGCACACAAGGACAAATAAACCACCCACGGACAAATCACACGACACAAAATTGAATAAAAACAAACACACACACACACACACACACACACACACACACACACACACACACACACACACACACACACGCAATACAATACTGAAGGTTGTAATGAGTGAAGAATAAGCGTAGTATCGTATCGTTTCCAAAGACACCAATATGCCTGCATGCTCTGTCGGATTTGGTTACCTAATGACGGCTCTCCACCCTGCTCGATCTCTGGCAGCCTCCCTATTCAGTCCCTTATCACTGAGGTTACACTCTATGACCCCCCCCCTCTCTCTCTCGTCGATTGAGCATCTTATTTCTTCAGTCCTCACACCTTCTCTCTTCCTTCATCCCCTAATTCTCTCTCTCTCTCTCTCTCTCTCTCTCTCTCTCTCTCTCTCTCTCTCTATTGTGGTAGCAGTAGTGGCAATACTGGTAGTAGTGGTTACTGTGGTAGTTGTGGTAGTAATCTTCCTAGTATGTGTGACCGTCATCCACATTACCTACTTCCGCCATGCAGGCTACGTGGTCAGTGGTCACGGTGCGCCTCACTGATGCTACCAAACACCACACTACCTCATTCCTACCACAACACTGCCTTCACCTACCAAGATACTACCACAAACCACTTTTATGCTGCCATCATCATCGTCAACATTGCATCATCATCCTGCTCTGGTGCCGGACATCGTTTCCATGATAAGCTGTAGTCTCACAATGTTTACCTATTACATACAAAGGTGTTTAAACATAATTAATGCGTGTGTAATATACTGTGATGATAACCAAACACCATCTAACTATAAGTGTGGTGTGGGAACGAAATGAGCACTAGATTTTGCAGAGCCCAGCATTTTCTATCATAAACAACGAGGGTAACGGGAAGGCGATAGAGGAATATGAATTGTATCTATGTTTAAAGTCTTGGGGGAAATATTTACGCTGTTGGTATACTTTAATGTAATCAGTACTACTTTACTGAGGTGTACAATGTGCATGGTAAAGTTGTGATGCTTCTATTCATGTATAAATCCCAGTTGTCCGTGGGGTTTGGCATCTCTGAATATGTTGACCTCAGCGCCACTCTAGAGGGGACGCCGGCAAGCTAGAGAGAACGCACTTATTCAAACGAGAGGGACGTATATACTCTGGGCTCTCTGTGTCGCAGTTGTATCTTTCTGTGGCCAATAAAGAGAGATAAATCTGCTCAGTCTTCAGTTCAACCGCACACGCTACCTCTACCATTCCTTCAACAGGATCTACATCGATTCCCACGATCTCCAGTGTGTGAGAAAGACATTTGGTGGAGAGTGTCAGCCGGAAGTGACTTCGACCAGGCGGAACGTTATAACTTGATCACCTTGCTTGGAACAGTGCAGTCACGTCTAAGCTGATATATAAATTGGTGATCAGCTGTGGGGTTCCAGTAAGCTGATATATTAGTGACTAGTTGAGGAATTACTACAAGCCGACACAATCCTCATCAACATTATCATCATCATCATCATCATCAACATTACATCATCATCATCCCCAACAACATTATCATCACCATCACTGTTATCATTATCATCATCACCATCATTCCTACCAAAAATCACACCAAAAATTCTAGTCCTACCAAAATAATGCCTCCACCTACCAAATAATAATAATAATAATAATAATAATAAATAATAATAATAATAATCACCATTACGCTGACAACTGTGCAACATCATCATCATTCCTACCAATTATCTAACCATCCTACCATAAATGCATTGTCCTACCAAGACAATACCTTCACCAACCAAAAAATCACCCACATCATAACATTCCCACCAGATATGACTATCAAGCGGCTACCAACACCCACTATCACAACTACCAACATCCACCACAGACACAACTGCCTCAACCATCCATAACTACCACAGCAACCACCACCACCATCCACCACAACCACAACTACCACCCAACACTACAACCACCATCACCATCATCCACCACAACCACCACCACCATCATCCACCGCAACCACCACCACCATCATCCACCACAACCGCCAAACACCACCATCATCCACCACAACCACCACCACCACCACTGTAAGCACCACCACCATCATCCACCACAACCACCACCACCATCATCCACCACAACCACCACCACCATCATCCACCACAGCCACCACCACCATCATCCATCGCAACCACTACCACCATCATCCATCGCAACCACTACCACCATCATCCATCGCAACCACTACCACCATCATCCACCACAACCACCACCATCACCACAACCACTACCACCATCATCCATCGCAACCACTACCACCATCATCCACCACAACCACCACCACCATCATCCACCACAACCACCACCACCATCATCCACCACAACCACCACCACCATCATCCACCACAGTCACCACCACCATCATCCATCGCAACCACTACCACCATCATCCATCGCAACCACTACCACCATCATCCATCGCAACCACTACCACCATCATCCACCACAACCACCACCATCACCACAACCACTACCACCATCATCCATCGCAACCACTACCACCATCATCCACCACAACCACCACCACCATCATCCACCACAACCACCACCACCATCATCCACCACAACCACCACCACCATCATCCACCACAACCACCACCACCATCATCCACCACAACCACCACCACCATCATCCACCACAACCACAAATTACTACCACCACCACCACCACAATCCACCACAATTACAATTTAATGCTCCATTTTTCGGCATTCAGTTAACGCTCCAGTTCAGCAGCTTTCACTACCTGACTACCACTATTATCTACCACTATTTCTACCACTGTTATCTATCAAATAGGCCTACTACCACAACTATCACCATTCGACACTACCACTACCTCTCAGTCAAACATACCACTAGTCCTACCACAACTACCAGATAACAGGACTATAACTACTACTATCCCTACCACAACTACCAACACCTCCACCAATAACTATCAGACAACACTACTACTTGTCACTATCCCTATCACAACTACCATCATTCCTACCACAATTCACCATTACCACAACTACCACCATTACCACAACTACCACCAATCCTACCATAACTACAACTACCAACATTCCTACCAACCACCACAACAGCCACACCTACCAACATTACCATCCAAAACCACCAACACTCCTACCACCACTTACAACCAACATCACCAACCAGTCCAAACCATCACGTTCCTACCACAATCACCGGCACCTACCAATTGGCAATACCGCTACCACTATTTCTACCACTATTCAAGGACAACCACTATTTCGAGCATGCATAAAAACTACCACAATTCTCGAACCCCACATACCACACTCCCTCTGTCTGGTTATACAAACGTCCTTCAAACCTCTCCCTATCCCCTGAATGGACGATGGTGGTCTGCAGGACTGGGTAACTTCAGCCTGCAGTCTACTGGGTTCACGGGCATATCTTCAGCATATATAAGCTACCTACAATCTCCTCATACCAGACATCCACTGCCTGGTTATACGAACGTCTCTCAGTCTCCCTCTCCTCCTCACCCTATCCCCCAAAAGGAAGATAGTGGACGGCAGGAAAGGGGTAACTTCAGCCTGCAGTCCACTGGGTTCACGTCCTGATGAGCCTAGGACAACAACAACAGCAACATGAACAACAGCAGCAACAAGAACAACAGGAACAACAGGAACAACAGCAACAAGAACAACAGCAGCAACAAGAACAACAGCAGCAACAAGAACAACAGCAGCAACAAGAACAACATGAACAACAGCAACAAGAACAACAGGAACAACAGCAGCAACAAGAACAACAGGAACAACAGCAACAAGAACAACAGGAACAACAGCAGCAACAAGAACAACAGGAACAACAGCAACAAGAACAACAGGAACAACAGCAGCAACAAGAACAACAGGAACAACAGCAACAAGAACAACAGGAACAACAGCAGCAACAAGAACAACAGGAACAACAGCAACAAGAACAACAGGAACAACAGCAGCAACAAGAACAACAGGAACAACAGCAGCAACAAGAACAACAGGAACAACAGCAGCAACAAGAACAACAGGAACAACAGCAGCAACAAGAACAACAGGAACAACAGCAGCAACAAGAACAACAGGAACAACAGCAACAAGAACAGGAACAACGGCAGAGCAACAGGAACAAGAACAACAGCAGCAACAGGAACAAGAACAACAGCAGCAACAGGAACAAGAACAACAGCAGCAACAGGAACATGAACAACAGCAGCAACAGGAACAAGAACAACAGCAGCAACAGGAACAAGAACAACAGCAGCAACAAGAACAGGAACAACAGCAGAAACAACGACAGCAGCAGCAGTAACAAAAACAACAGCAACATCAACAGCAACAACAGCCTTCACTCCAATAACGTACTATCTCTTTTTATTCTTGTTATCTCCAGACGATTTTATTCAGCCTGTGGGAGACTTTTTGAACTGGAGGGGTTAGATCCAGCCTCCAATAACCCCTTCACTACGAGACCCCTCCTCTAAACTGAAGAGAATCGTCTGGCGTAGCAGCAAACGAAAAATGAGTCACGCATTGAAAGGGTTAAAAATTTTCCAAAATGAAAATCGTCTGGAGATTTTTTAAAAAAATCTAAAACTCGTAAGGAAGGAATTGAAGTATTAATGAAATTCTTTGTTTTAAACATTACTGGTCTTCATAAAACTAGGAACAATTAAAATTTTTGTCTAATACTATAAAAAAAACTACTGAATAATTCACTATAATTTCGTATAATGGCCATAATCTAGGTCATGAGCATAATTGGTACCACTTGAGTAAATCATTGTCCTAATTCCGTCATTTTACAATTATCAAACCACCAGTCGCTATGGTAAATACAGCACCTCAATTTAATACGTGTAGCCGTGTAATTATCGACACCTATTGAAACTGTCAGTAATACCGATGTAATTTTAGCAAAACATGATCGCCATCCATAACAACAATACTGATTCAAGGACATATATTCTGTATTAGGATTACGTTTTGCGAATTAAAAAAATATATATATCTGCAAAACTTTAAACTACATTTTGCTCTTTTAAAAACTCATTCTCCTATCCACTGCTAGAAGCCTGATCCCGGAGTTCATTCACAATTCTATCTATCCATCAATTTAAAATCTAGTACGGTAAGGCTATCCAGGAGGGGTGGCCACAAACAAGGTACCTCCATGCCATTCTCTCCGCCAACAGGCTGCCCCCCCTGCATCTCGCACCACCATCTTTCACATACTAATTACTGTAGCGACGAAAAATAAATAAACAAATAAAAATAAAATAAAAAATATCTCCGGTCTCCCCTCTCATCATTCGTCAATTCTCCCTTTCTCTCCACCAATCACACCCGCCTTCCCCAATGTCGCCTAAGCTTCCATTAAAGACTGTTCAAAGTTTCCCGCCAAATAATATGCACTTCCTACCTACCCTTATCACCAACCACAACTATCCTCTACCATTATCACCTACCATAACTACCATACCTACCATTATCATCTACCATTACTACCACCTGCCGACATTGTTATTCACCAACCACCACTACTACCCGCATCAACGACCACCGTAACCGTAACAAAGATCCGTTATGTTCAAAATATATCCGTTGGAGGCAAGAATAACGTCAACATACTGAAGACGTTGAATAAATACGCTTTCTGTTATTTTCAAAAACAATTTCATCTTACAATTCTTCCTACTGTCCATTGCTGAAGTAATTATCTAAGTTTTTTTTTTTAAGTCAAAGGCAACGCTTTTCGCAATTTCCTTTCGTTCTTTGGTAATTTTCTTTCAACGTACATTCAGCACAAGTTTTGGCAAATCATCTTCGTCCAACTCGAATACATTTAAATCTTTTGTTCGTCACACCAAGTCTACACCAATTCTTTCCGCAATTTTCTTCGTTAAAAAGTCATTGCAATCATTCTTCATCCACTTCAAAGGCAATTCAAATATGTAACTTTTTTATTTCTGTTTACACCAATTTCTTTCTGTATATTTTCTTTGTTCAGACCAACCCCAAGCTTTCCTTATTCTTTCTTTCTTTCAGTTTTTAGTTTTCTTCATGTAGTCTTCTGCATTTCTTTTTTTTCGTTTACTTCGTCTTTATGTCTTCTGCAGTTTCTTTCTCGTTTCAGATAATCATTGTTTTCTGCAACATTTCCTCACTGCAAACATATCCAACTCGACCTTTCCGCAGTTCATATGTACTCAAACTCGACATGCCTTATAGCACTTCTTTTCCTCCTCAAACCATTTCCTACAGAAGTCATCAACAAACTTTTCGTCTATTCAATCCCACAATTTCAAACTCAACTCGTCATTCACCTAATTTTCTTCAACCCGCTATTTCCATTTTCAAATATTCACCAACTTTTCATCTATCGCATCCCACTACTTCCACCTCGAGTCTGCCACAAAGTTTCCTATCCAATCCCATTCATATCTTCGGTCGCCTGTCTCCCATTGTGCTCCGATGTAACATGAACTTCTATTAAGCTTCATGTGTTCGATGCACACACACACACACACACACACACACACACACACAGCAATGTCGCACCTCGTGTCCAAAAGCAGGAAGTCATACGCCGAAAATATATATGAAAGAAACGTTTCCCATGCACGCAACAGTAGTCCATAACTGCGTGACCGGTTCAAAAAAATAACGGACGTCAAAACTTTACCAAAAAATCAGTTAAGGCAACGAATTCGCTTTGGAAAATATATGTGTACGAATACTCATTAGTCCTTTAATACCGTTGCATTTAATATTTAGATATGTGTGGAGATTAATATTGCTAAAGTAACTAGTCATGTAATACGAGAATTCAAACGTGCGTGCACCCACTCTCACGTCTACCGCTATACTGAGCGTCCAAAATCGTGAATGAAGTGCTAAAGTACGGGGAGGGGGGAGGAAACGTAGGAAGGGGGAGGGGCTGGAAGGTAGGGGGAGGGGGGGAGGTCACAAAGGGGGAACTGGAGGCAAAATGAGTGCGGGGGGAAGCATAACGGTACAATGAAAGGAAAAGTGAAGGGGGCTGGCAAAGTTGACGAGTTTGAAAATATAGGGTGAGACTGCTAAAAGGAGGGGGAAGTGGAGGACAGATAGATTTATAGACAGAAAGATAAACAGATAAAGACTGATAGACAGACATACAGATACGATGGAGAGAGAGAGAGAGAGAGAGAGAGAGAGAGAGAGAGAGAGAGAGAGAGGAGAGGAGAGAGAGAGGGGGAAGAAGGGGGAAGGGAAGAATGCTAATACGTAAAGTTCCGCTAATAACTGTTTTTTTTTTTTTTTTTTTTTTTACTCCCTCTGGACCTACCCACGAAACACCAAATATAATAATAGAAAATAAAATAAAATAAAGCTAATCACACCCGCTACGTGATCTTGAAATACAAAAATAAAAATGAAAATAAAAGACCAATATAATTTTTTCGAATAATAACACGAAGAATGGAAGAGTCACCCTCGTAATGCTCGGTCCAAAATATTCTTCCGTTTTCTTTCTTGGTGATAAAAAAATGGGGTTTGTGGTACGCGGATTTCTATATATATATTTTTTTCTGAATGATTTTACGTCAGATAGATAGATACAGACAGACTGATAGACTGATAGATCAAGATAGCTAGATAAATGGATGGAGGGATGGACACACACACACACACACACACACACACACACACACACACACACACACACACAGGAGAGGCATTAGCAACTTCCAATAATCAACACTAGAATACGATACCAGTCACGAAAATGTGCCAGGGAAAAGATGCTGAGTTGTAGCAATCACGTAAATCTGACACACACACACACACACACACACACACACACACACACACACACACATATGCAGTAGGGTGAGGGAGGGTGGGTAGGTAAATAGAGTGTGTGGGGCGCAGAGTACGTATGTGGAGAGGACGGGGAGGGGGTGGGGGAGGGGGAGGGGGAAGGGGTGAGAGGAAGAGGGGACGTCGGGAGGGGGCAGGTGGGTGCAGAGTCTACAGTATACCGTATACAAGAATGTAAGGGGGTAGGGGGTAGAAAGGGGGGGGGCAGAAATTCCATCCTCCCTCCCCCCCTCCCTCCACACCTGCAGTACAGCCTTAACCTCTGCCCTGATCTTACCTGGTCCAGTCTACCTTCACTCCCCTTCAACCTGTCCAGCCTCCCTCTTCAGGTCTCATTCCTGCCTTAACCTCTAACCCTACATTGCAACATTACCCAAACACCATCGCTCTTTTCTAATATCTCTTTTCCACTGGTTATTCATTTTCTCATATTTATTTTTCCACTAATTTTTTTCAGTTAGATCCAACCCTCATACATCTAACTCTACATTCCAACATTGCCCAAACACTAACGTTCTTTTCTCATATCTTTTTTCCACTGGTCATTCATTTTCTCTAATTCATTTTTCCACTGATTTTTTCACAGATTTTATCCTCATTCGCTAACTACTCATCTACGTAACTACCTCTTCCCTAATCCTCTATTCCAATATCTAACACAAATCTAAGGCCATCTGCTTATATAGTTTTCCTATCCTAATTTTATCTGACCAAACCTAACTAAGCCTTTGTCCTAACTACACCTAATCCTTCACTCCCGAACACCCTCATTCCTATCCTGACCTCTAACCCTTCCATGCAACTATAAACTCTATGGTCGTGTTCTTAAATCTTTCGCTATCTACCTACTGCCAGACGCCTTAATCCCGTAAAGGGTGGCCACAAACAAATCGCCTCCATGTCGCCCTGACCCCCGTCATTCCACTGCCCTCCCTCCAGCTCACACACCCCTCTCTCATATACCTTTTTCTAAATCCAAAATAAATCTAACACTACTGCAATATTTAACCTAATCTAACTTCTAACCTTTATCTTTTCTGTGGCTTATTTATCTCTAACCATCTACTGCAACATATACCACAAACAGGTACTTCTGTATCTTTTTCTTTAATTCTATATCTTCTTCATTCCTGTATTTTTTTATTTCTGTATCTGTATTCCTGTATTTTCTTCATTATTGTATCTTTTTCTTTATTCCTGTATCTTTTTCTTTATTCCTGTATCTTTTTCTTTATTCCTGTATCTTTTTCTTTATTCCTGTATCTTTTTCTTTATTCCTGTATCTTTTTCTTTATTCCTGTATCTTTTTCTTTATTCCTGTATCTTTTTCTTTATTCCTGTATCTTTTTCTTTATTCCTGTATCTTTTTCTTTATTCCTGTATCTTTTTCTTTATTCCTGTATCTTTTTCTTTATCCCTGTATCCTCTTTATTCCTGTATGTTTTTGCTGTTGTATCTTTTTCTTTACTCGTGTACCATTTTCTTTATACCTGTACCTTTTTCTTTGATCCTGTATCTTTCTTATTCCTATATTTTTCTTTATTCCTGTATCTTTCTTATTCCTATATTTTTCTTTATTCCTGTATCTTTCTTATTCCTATATTTTTCTTTATTCCTGTATCTTTCTTATTCCTATATTTTTCTTTATTCCTGTATCTTTCTTATTCCTATATTATTCTTTATTCCTGTATCTTTCTTATTCCTATATTTTTCTTTATTCCTGTATCTTTCTTATTCCTATATTTTTCTTTATTCCTGTATCTTTCTTATTCCTATATTTTTCTTTATTCCTGTATCTTTCTTATTCCTATATTTTTCTTTATTCCTGTATCTTTCTTATTCCTATATTTTTCTTTATTCCTGTATCTTTCTTTATTCCTATATCTTTTTCTTTATTCCTATATCTTTTTCTTTATTCCTGTATCTTGTGTCTTTATTCCTGTATCTTTTATTCCTGTATCTTTTTCTTTATTCCTGTATCTTGTGTCTTTATTCCTGTATCTTTTATTCCTGTATCTTTTTCTTTATTCCTGTATCTTTTTCTTTATCCCTGTATCTTTCATCTAAGGCTGATACAGAAAATCGTCTTGTCGTCCACTCAGGCAATATTCGCTAATTTTTAATATCATTTTCTTACTTCTTTTTCATCAGTAAAATATTCTGAATTTTAAAAGAGCACTAACCACCTCACTAACTCAGGCCTAACCCTCACCTCTAACCTCTAACTGCAGCCTCTCTCTCTCTCTCTCTCTCTCTCTCTCTCTCTCTCTCTCTCTCTCTCTCTCTCTCTCTCTCTCTCCAGAATAATACAGAGTTGATTTAAACAGCTGAGTCATCCTTTAACAATCCACCACCCCTCCGCCACATTCCTATCCTCACCTCTAACCCTACCTTGCATCACCCCTAAAACCATTTTCCTAATCTTTCCTCAACAGTTAGATTAAATGCTTATCCTACTCTACCTTACTGTACATTACCCTACCCGTGCCTACCCTAACCCAAAGAAATATACCTAAACATCACGCAACTCTAATCTACCCTACACAAGTCTACCCTAACTGGACGAAATCTACCTAACTCTAACCTAACTCAACCCTAGCCTACCCTACCCAACCCTGCCCTAGCATAACATACCCTACCCTAATTCATCCCTTGCCCTACCTTAATCTAGTGCCCTCAGTCCCTGTCAGCATAATCAACCCACTTAAACTACGTCGTTCCTACCCTCATCTCTAACTCTCAAATCTCAACTCTTTTTCCACAGCAGACTACTGTTTAAACTGCACTTTCTCTAATGTTTGCTTCTAATACTCTCTGAACTCGCACTGTGTCCATCCATCCATCCACCCATCCATCTTTCAATCAATCACCCACCCACCATCCATCCATCAATCCATCCATCCATCGGCCCATCCATCCTCCAATTAACCACCCACTCACCCATCCATTCATCCACTCACCCATCCATCCATCATTCACCCAACCACACATCATCCACCCACCCATCCATCCATCATTCACCCAACCACACATCATCCACCCACCCACCCATCATCCAAGCATCATCTAAACCTGCGCTGCCTCAATCATCACCATCATCAACATCAACGCACGCATACCACACAAAACTTTAAAGGCATATTCGTGTGTCAATTTACAAAATATATTATTCCAAACTCTGCACTAACCTCACTACCCCATTCCTCTACTCTCACCTCTAACCCTCCATTGCAACACTCTACTATTCAACTCCACTCTTAAAATCATATCTTTATTTCTTTTTCTGCAGTTGAATATTCACCAACGATACGAGACGGCTGGCAGTGTACTCAAAAGATGCTGGTATATTTACTAGAACATTAACCTCTTCAGCACGACGTCTTTCATTATTACTATTATTATTATTATTATTATTATTATCGTTACTAAAACAAAACAACAACAACTACTACTACTATTATTACCGGTACAACCACCATCACCACCACCACCACTACTACTACTACTACTATCAGTCTACTACTACTACTACTACTACTATCAGTCTGCTACTACTATTACTACTACTACTATATTACTATTACCACCACCACCACTACCACTATACTACTACTACAACAACTACTACGACTACTACCACCACCACTACTACTACTACTATCATCATCATCAGTAACCCCACTATCTTCAAAATACTTAATTTGGGGAAAACTAAGAGATTAATAAAGACTGCATCTAACCCCTCAAGTTAGCCAAGTTTCTCCTAAGGACTGAGTGAGAGTCTTAACCCCTCAGTGCCAGGATTTCTCTCAGCTATGCAAAATCGTCTGTCCGTAACCCCAATATACCAATGTCAGATTTTTTTATGAGTGGAGGATAATTGTAATCTCGTGTGTCGATTATTTATGTTTAATTTTTTTCAGGTGACAGAGCGACTTGGAGGCGTTTTGTTTGCGGCCACCCTTTGTGGGATTAGGGCGTCGGGCTATAGACAGACAGAGATAGAATTTGTTTTTATTTCCAGTGTTCATTTTCTGCTTACAATAAATAAATAAATAAATGCGGGTAAATAAATGAAAGTATACGTAGCCACCAGGAAAACTATCACGCAGGTAGGGTACGATGCTATCCGGAATTATCAACATAGCTCATGAATTCTCAATAATATTTGTCTATAATCATTTTAACCTATATGGGTGGAAAAATTGTCGTTCACTTTCCTACAGCCATCGTCCGGTGTCTCAAATTCCTTCGCGTCGTGTGCACCGAAACTTTTTGGTGCGACTGTACAACTGCCGCAAAAGTTTCATTCCTCGTCCGGCCTCTCAGTAACTCAACATATTTATGAAAAGTTGTGTATAGATGTGGATGTGATAGGAGGCGTTAGTTGAAACACACTGAAGTGGTTTGGCCATGTGGAGAGGATGGAGAGTGAAAGACTGACGAGAAGAGTCTGAGTGAGGTGGAGGGGGGGAGAGGGACAGGGAGGCCAAGGATGAGATGGGTGGATGGAGTGAGAGGGGGGGGGTTGTGAGCTGGAAGCAGGGCAATGAAATAGCGGGGGACAGGGCGACATGGAGGCGATTTGTTTGTGGCCACCCCTTACGGGATTAAGGCGTCTGGCAACAGATAGATCGATAGATAGACAGACAGAGTATAGACAAGTTACAACAATGTTAGTTTTAGCCAACTTTCCGTTTTAAGTACCCTACCTAATATAATTTTAAGTTACAGACGAAAAATAGGAGGAACAGAATTTTTGGCGGTAAATGTACGTCCTTAACCCACGTAGGTTTTTAAGAGAGTTCGTTTTATTTCATCATCTTTTATTTTTAGTTTTTGTCTTATTGATATACGGCCATTGTGTCCTGTATTGTCTGAAGATTTATTTCTCATTGCCTCTTGGACTCACTCTCTCATGATTGTTTATATATTTCTTACTCTCCTGTACGAGGACAATGCTCTTTTGTTAATGTTTTCCTTCTCTCCCTCCCTCCCTCTCTCTCTCTCTCTCTCTCTCTCTCTCTCTCTCTCTCTCTCTCTCTCTCTCATGGCTGTCTATATATTTCTTCCTCTTTTATTAGGCGAGTGTTTTTTATTAGTCCTGATCTGCTTCTCTCTCTCTCTCTCTCTCTCTCTCTCTCTCTCTCTCTCTCTCTCTCTCTCTCTCTCTCATTTATCATTCACCTGCCTTCAGTACCCCTACCACAAGGTCTCCTCTGAGGGTATGAAAGCATCAGGAAGAGGCAAAAATAAGAATGAAATAGAAGGAAAAAAAATAAAAGTCCTCACACTAACAGGATTAATCGTGAGAATGGACGCACGAAAGCGGAAAACGCCCCCCCCTCTTCCAAAAAAAAAAAATCAGGAAAACAATAACTGGAGACAATTGCCACATCGAAGCAAAAAAAAAATAATAATAATAATAATAATAATAATAGACGAACGTAACAATCAGGAAATGAGATCAACTGAAAAGCTCCTTCAAGTGATGCTCTTCAAGTCAAAAATCTCCCTCCTCCTTTTTTTATAGGAATCATGAAGCCACAAATTTTCTAGGTAAAAGTGTTTCAAGGATTTCAAAATATAGCGATTTCCCCCAAAATTCACGAGTTACCCCACAAACCTACTTTACAACCATTTTCTCTAGAACCATATGTGACCGTTTTCTACCATCCCTTTAAGGTAAACTCGCCTTTAAGATAATAATATAAAAGCGATATGTTTCCTAAGGTATTTGCGTCAACGTATCCATCTGCTGTCATGTACCCTTCCTTTTTGGCTTCCAGAGATAGTAAATAAAAGAATCCAAGCTACAAACGAGAGAGAGAGAGAGAGAGAGAGAGAGTGTGTGTGTGTGTGTGTGTGTGTGTGTGTGTGTGTGTGTGTGTGTGTGTGTGTGTGTGTAAATAGAAGACATTTTTTAGCTTTTTTTTTTTTTTTTTTTTCGCAGCTGAGCAAAACCGGATATGTCAGCAGCAGTGAATTACTTCGTGCGTTCCTTCCACATGAAGAAGGAGAGTGAAAGACTGACTTGGAGTGTATGCCAGGGAGGTGGATGGGGAGACCAAAGACGAGATGAGGTGACGAAGTGGAGTGTTATATGAGACGGGGACGTATGAGTGGATGGAAGGGCGACGTGGAGGCGATTTGTTTGTGACCACCCATTACCGTATTAAGGGTCTGAAAAATGGTATACAGATGGGTGATGGCCTAGTCGATAGAGAAGCGGCCTGCAGATCTGATCGGCCCGCGTTCGAATCCAGGCTGAGGCGAGGAACAATTTAAGAATTTGAATATTGCTTTTAAAGGTGTGAATATTATTTAAAACACTTTACCAAACACCCGCCGACACGTATAATACCTCTGCTATCACCAATACACCAGTCCTGTATGAGGCAGCCCTAGCATGTATTCAATATGGACGGTGGGTGTTAGCGCCAAAGTGGTGACTACTGGGCCTTGGAAATAAGCTGTGAAACCTATACCTAGAGTCGAGAAAAAAAAAAGAAAAAGAAAAAAGTCCCTCCAGCAAATTTCCTGCTATTTTCTCCAATATCAGTAACTTGCTAAAACATTCCAGTAACTATTTCACACACACACACACACACACACACACACACACACACACACACACACACACACACACACACACACACACACACACACACACACACACACACACACACACACACGATGGTGGTGGAGGAAACTAAAGAAAAAGGTTGATAAGAAAAATATAAATGAAAAAAAAAAACTATTACAACGGAAAAAAGAAGAAAAATGTTGGGGATGGAGAAAAAAGGAAGAGATGAAGAGGAGGAGGAGAAAAGAAGAGATGAAGAAGAAGAAATGAAGAGATGAAGAGGAAGAGGAGAATAGAAGAGATGAAGAGGAAGAGGAGATGAGATGAAGAGGAAGAGGAAAAAGAAGAGATGAAGAGGAGGAGGAGAAGAGATGAAGAGGAAGAGGAGAAAAGAAGAGATGAAGAGGAAGAGGAGAAAAGAAGAGATGAAGAGGAAGAGGAGATGAGATGAAGAGGAAGAGGAGAAAAGATGAAGAGGACGAGAAGAAAAGAAGAGATGAAGAGGAGGAGGAGAAGAGATGAAGAGGACGAGGAGAAAAGAAGAGATGAAGAGGACGAGGAGAAAAGAAGAGATGAAGAGGAAGAGGAGGAGGAGGAGGAAGAGGAGGAGGAGTGGAGGAGGAGGAAGAAAAAATAAAACTGTCTTGCTGGAAAACGAATCGTGCGTGATTAAACTCCAACTTTCAATCTCTCTGTCTCTCTCTCTCTCACACACACACACACACACACACACACACACACACACACACACATACGAGAGAGAGAGAGAGAGAGAGAGAGAGAGAGAGAGAGAGAGAGAGGTGGGGGAGCTGTCCAAAATTTGTCCACCTGAATGAGCCACACTTCCACTCACTCACCTTTCAATCTCCCGGAATCCTGCCTCCCCCCTCCCCACTTAAATCTACGGGAGGAATACCCCAATAAGAAAATGTATTGACTTACCTTCTCGTACTCCATCTTCCTTTCAGGGGAGGGGTGAGGTCACGTCAGGTCAGATGAGGGGAAGAGAGGTGAAGTTACGGTCACCGCCCAGTCGCCATATCTGAAGGGAGAGAGAAATATATGGAATTAGACAGACTGTAAGAATGGAATATTTTTGAAAGACAGTTTGATTATAGTTCCCCCTGAGTGTGTGTGTGTGTGTGTGTGTGTGAGAGAGAGAGAGAGAGAGAGAGAGAGAGTCTTGTTTCCTATATGGTAAGAAAAATATGTTAGAGGTAAACCCTATAAGAAAGTCTACGGAAAACAATCTCCACATTTCATGACCAGCCAAATGCCGTACTCTCACTGCCACTGATAATTCCGTGGCACTTTTTTGTAGGCGATTTAGTTTGCCCTTTACACCTTCATAATGTCCTTTATGCTCAAACTTTTTAATACCTACATTATCTGGATCACTATATTCCTTTTACACTAACCTGGCCCAGATTTTCGTCCTTTTGTAGCTTATATCTCATAGCTCAGTGGCAGAAAAAGACAATACTACGGCTCTACATCCTTTCCATAGCACTTCTTCGTGACTTATATTCTAGATTTAATCTCTTGTTACACCTCGCTATACAAGATGGAGGTGGAAATTTTAGGTCAAGTTAAAGTCAAAAGAGTGTAGTTTATGAGGGTACTATGGGGGTATAGCACAAAATAAGTCGCTGAAGGTAAGGTGTAACGAAATTTAACCCAACGAAAATTCGTCCTTACGACAATGGTAAGTTTAGTAAGAATTGTACAAGTTACACTTATCTATTATTATTATTATTATTATTATTATTGTTCTCTGATTAAGTGGAACATCATTTGTATTGGTATTACTATCATTCTCTCTCTCTGTCTGTCTGTCTCTCTCTCTCTCTCTCTCTCTCTCTCTCTCTCTCTCTCTTGTTTCACCATCCCAACAAATATTCACTAACCCTACTTGTTCTCTCTCTCTCTCTCTCTCTCTCTCTCTCTCTCTCTCTCTCTCTCTCTCTCTCTCTCTCTCTCTCTCTCTCTCATAATCACTTACACCCTACTTATTGTGTGTTTCCAGGGTGTGTGTGTGAGATGGTAAATGTTGTCAATATTTACCCAAGCGCCCAACCAACACTGCCAACACCTGCTTCCAACACTTCCGCGTCTGGGTGTACACGATCCTTACCCTTGGTGTGTGTGTGTGTGTGTGTGTGTGTGTGTGTGTGTGTGTGTGTGTGTGTGTGTGTGTGTGTGTGTGTGTGTGTGTGTGTGTGTGTGTGTGTGTGTGTGTGTGTGTGTGAGAGAGAGAGAGAGAGAGAGAGAGAGAGAGAGAGAATCAGATAATCCCAGGAGCACCATCTCTCTCTCTCTCTCTCTCTCTCTCTCTCTCTCTCTCTCATTTATGTTAGAATACGCATGACATCAACGCAAAAAAATAAAATAAAAAATAAATTCTTACAATAATTAGGCTGTGCAGAAACAATATACAGACTAAGCAAGACATCACTGTAGAAAGAAAAAAAATACTTGCAATAATTACGCTCTCAATGCAGGAAAAATATATTGACTAAGCAAGATAATCAACGTTAAAAATAAAAAACACATAAAATATTCTTGCAATAATTAGAAAAATATGTAGACTAAGCAAGATATCGTAATAAAAATAATGCGAAAACAGTGTCATTGCCAATAATTAGGCTTTGAATGCAACAATGGCGGTGCAATGAATAGGGCGTCCTTCGTGCAATCCTCACTCGACTTTATCCTGGGTTAATTTACGCTGATTTACTAACATGTGGAACTAGGGGAATACTTGGGTGTGGCGGAATGTATCGATTAGTAATTCACTCTCTTAATGCCAGGGCCAACTTCCCTAGACCCGGGCTCCTACGCTCCTCATGGGGCAACGTAGGATTGGATGATGGATGGAGGGATGGAATTATAATACGACGGAAAGTGGATGAAAGTGGTTACAGCTGTGAGGAATACAACATGCTAATCGTTATCGTCATCTTTATCATCACCATCCTCTTCCCCATCAAAATCATCATCACACCACCTTACTCTTAATCAAAATAACCATCATCATCATCATCATCACCCTATTCGTATTCAACAGAAGTAACATCATCATCACCCTATCATCGTCATTGTTATCATCAATCATCATCACACCACCCTATTCTTAATCAACACAACATTATCACCCTATCATCATCAACATCATCATCATCATCATCTCTCTATTCTTAATCATCATCATCATCATCATCACCACCACCACCACCCTATTCTTTACCAACATAACCAACATCATTATCACCCTACTCTCACCAACACCATCATCGCCATCATCATCATCATCAGCAGCAGCATACGCCTACCCCTCCAATTCCTACCCATCTTCATCACTATTCCAAGTCCCAACCACCATTACCGGTATCATCATCACTCTTCTCATCGATATCATCACAATCACCACTCATCATCCCTCCCTACCTCATCTCTCGCATTAAAAATACATAAATATATAAATAATAAACTGCTCATGTGTAACTGCTTGACTACTGAGATGAGGTGGCGCTCGCTCTCTCTCTCTCTCTCTCTGCGCAATCTGTATGAGAAACGAAATTTTTTGTAAACAAGCTTTTCCTATGCATGTTCTACAGTACTGGACATAAAACAGATACTTATATAATACCAATACTAACGAACGCATACATACATGAAAATTCACAAGATGGGAATATTAGGAAAGATATCAGTAATTACACACACACACACACACACATACACACACACACACACACACACACACACAGTCTCTCTCTCTCTCTCTCTCTCTCTCTCTCTCTCTCTCTCTCTCTCTCTCTCTCTCTCTCTCTCTCTCTCTCTCTCTCCACGTAATGCAGACATCATAACAAATTTACCCTTATTGAGACATTTAAACCTATCGACTATGTCAGTTATTAACCGTTCCAATCACACACACACACACACACAAACGATTTCAGTGAGCCCTTTTCTGTCCAGCTCTCCAATGCAAGAGTTAACCTTTACTCCCAGCCTATAATTTATGCAATTGGTCAACTCTGGAACTGTCTCCCTCTGTCTGTATTTCCTACTTCCTATGATCTCCAGTCTTTTAAACGCAGTGTGTCCAGGCATCTCGAAATGAACGGATCTTGAATTTGGCTCTCTTTTGTATATATTGTTTTTGTTTTTTTCTTGGAAGGAGGAGTTTGCGGGCTCCTGGCCTTTGGTTCCTTCTTCCTTGCATTAAAACACACACACACACACACACACACACACACACACACACACACACACACACACACACACACATACCTTCAGTCTAATCACGCATGTTTTTGTTTTATTGCAGTTACTTTCCGCGGCTTTTTGTTAATAATTAGAAACTTCAAACAAGAGGGGTTAACTACAGCCTAAATTACCCCCATCAGTACAACAAATGGTGTTGAATGACGCCTTCTCTTTGTGGCACTGATAGAGCCGAGCGGAGCACCTGCCGTGGAACACAACTGTCCTTTAACTTATACGTGAAACCTAACACAGAAATACACAGGGAGACAGACTGATAGATATAGATAGATAGATAG
The DNA here is from genome assembly GCF_032717465.1 of Coenobita brevimanus. NCBI lineage: Eukaryota > Metazoa > Arthropoda > Malacostraca > Decapoda > Coenobitidae > Coenobita > Coenobita brevimanus. The sequence continues at coordinate 1,701,049 of NC_137065.1, read as the reverse complement.
ATAGATAGATTGCATGGACAAGTCAGGCCTGCAGTCCACTGGCTTAATATTAGTCTGAGTCCAAACGATTATGATGACGATAATGATAATGAAAGTGACGATTACGATAATATAAAGGCCGTCCTCCGAGTGAAGGTGATTCAGTGTGGTAATTGTAGGCATTGTGAACGAAAAAATAAAAAATAAAAAACTGGGTGACAATACAAGTGTTATTAAAAGATCGGGCAGCGCGAAAGTTTACAAGCGCGCACATTCATATTCCAGTCAGTGACCGCCGCCATCTTGCCTGCGTCCGCCCGCGTCCTTGTGATATTGGCTTCGGTTTCGTTATTTCAAATTTCCCTCCCCCTCTCCCTCCCTAGCCGCCTCCACCAACTTTAACCCATTTATTTTTATTTCTCATTTATTATTTATCTATTTCCAGTTTATTCTGATGTTTAGGGGGGATTTTTGAACGATATTTTAAAAGTCAGGTCTGTTTCGCTAGGTTTCGCGCGCATTTTCTAGTCCCTCCCTCACTGGCCACCACCACCTCCCTCCTCCATCCACTTATTCCCTTCCGGCACCTCCCTCCTCACTTCCCTCTCAGGCACCCTCCTTCCCTCCCTTAAATTCCCTCCCTCCTTTCTTCCTTCCCTCCATCCGTATTTTTACAACCAACCTTCTTTCCTTTCTTCCATCCTTCCTCCTCCTTCCCTCTCACTTCCTCATTTCTTCTCTCGCAGCCTTCCTTCCTTCTTCCCTTTTTGATTCCTTCCTTCCTATCCCTCACCTCTTCTGCTTTCCTTCATTCTTCCACCCTCCTTCTTTCCTTTCTCCCTCATTTTCCTTTCCTTCCTCCCTCACTCACTCCATCCTTCCTTTCTTTATTCCCTCCCTCTCTCTCTTTCTCACTTTCTCCCTCATTCTTTCCCTTCTTCCCTCCCTCCCACCTTTCCTTTCTTCCTTTCCTCACTTCTTCCTCCACTTTCTCCATCTTTCCTTCCTGATCTCCCTCCCTTCCAGCTCTCGCCTACCCTCCCTCCCTTTTACCCCCAAACCCTTCCCTTCCTCCCTCCCTCCGTCTCTCCCAGTCCCTCCCACCCTTCCCCTGGCTCTCTCCATTTCATTCAACCACTCCCTCCCCCCCCTCCCTTCCAGCCATTCCCTCCCTTCTCCCCCTCCCTCCATTTCTCCCTTCCTTCCAGACCCTCTCTTTTCTCCCTCCCTCCCTCTATTCCTCCATCCCTTCTCCCCTTCACTCCCTCCCTCCCTCTCTTCCAGTCTTCCTCCTTCCCCTCATTTCTTCTCTCTTCATCTGTTTCTCTCTCCCTTTCCAGTCCCTTCCACTTTTTCTTTCCCTACCCTCCATCTCCCCTCCTCCCTCCCTTTTCTTCCAGTCTTCCCTCACACTTTTCTTCCCTCTCCCTTCCGTTCTCTCCCCCCTCCCCACTTCTCCCCTCCCTCTTTTACTCTTCCTCTCACCTAACTCCCCTCCTTTTCGCCCTTTCTTCCCCTCTTCCCTTCCACTTTACCTTTCCCTCCCTTCCCTTCCCTCTTCCAGACTTCGTTCTCTCCCTCCCTTCTATTTCAGCCCCTTCAAACTCCCTTCCAAGTCCCTCCCTCTCCTTCAAGTCTTCCTCCCTTCCGTTCTCCCTCCCTCCCCTCCCCTCCCTTTCACTCCCAATCATCTTTCCTCCAAGTCTCTCTTCCATTTCTTCCTCCCTCACAAATTCCCTCCCTCCCTCCCCTTCCTTCCCTCCCTCTCTCCCTCCCCTTCCTTCCAGCTCCTCCCACCTTTCCCCTCCCTCCTTTCATTTCCTCCATGTGATTCCTTCCTCTTCCTCTCTCGCTGATTACTCCTCCTTTCCCTCCCTCCTTCCCTTTGCTCTCTGTTCATTCCTTCCTCCTTCCTTTCCCTTATTCCTTCACTTTTTTCCTCTCTTTCCTCCTACTCCTCCATCATTCCTTCCATTCCTTTCCTCCCTTTCTTTCCCTTTATACACATCCTCCCTGTTTGACTCTCCTTTCCCTACCTTTCCTTACCCATCTCTTCCCTCCTTGCTTGTCAGTCTCTTCCCTCTCTCTCCTTCCTCCCCTCCTCCTCCATCTTCCTCTTCTTACCTCCTTTCCCTTCCTCCCGTCCCTTCCCCTCTCCTCCGCTTGATTTCTCTCCCTCCCTCATCTTCCCTTCCCACAACATTCCTTTCCCTTCCTTTCCATTCCTCCTTCCTCTCCCTCTAACCCCTCCGTCTGATTTCTCCTTCCCTCACCTGCCCTCCCTCCCTCCTTCCCTCCCTCTCTTACCTCCTCCATTTTATTTCTCTCTCCCCATCCTTTCTCCCATCCCCTTAGTGTTACTTCTCCTCTTCTTCTTTTTTCCTCCCCTCCCCTTTCCTTCTCCGTTCCTCCTCTCCCCGTCTCCCTCCCATCCTTTCCTCTCCCCCCTTTCTCTTCCCTTTCTTTTCTCCCCTCCGCCTCTTTTCCCCATTTCTTTCCTCCCTCATCTTCTTTTACCCCTCCCTTTCCTCCTCTCCCCTTCTCTTCCGTTCGTCTGATTTCTCTCCCTCTCCCCTTCCCTCCCCCTCCCCTTCTCTTCCCCCCGTTTGATTTCTCTCCCTCTCCCCCTCTCCTCCCCTCCCAATCTCCCCTTCCCCTCCCCACACCGTCCCGACCACCACAACCCCAATCCTAATTCATGGACGGAAGTGGACTGAGTCAGCCTACATACACGCATGTGCACACGCCTACGTGCACACGGACCCTGGAACTTGCTTACGATATACGGTATACAGTGCACACAAATACACTCATATGTACGTAGGTTATAAAGACATTCCTGCACACACACACACACACACACACACACACACACACACACACACACACACACTCACTCACTCCCCTCTCTGTCTCTGTCTGCCTGTCTGTCTGTCTGTCTGTCTCTCTCTCTCTCTCTCTCTCTCTCCCTCCCTCCATCAACCCCTTCACCACTAGAACATTCTCCTGGCAGCCTCAAATCACCAACAAACAATAACAACAAATATATAAGAAATCAGTGTTGTGGGACGTGACTTTGTTGATACATTTCCTAATCGTTTCCGTGGCTTCAACTCACTTTTCCCTCATGGCATGTACGTTTCTTGAGTATATAAATACACACACACACACACACACACACACACACACACACACACACACACACACACACGTACATATATAGACATACACCGAAAATGTACATCACACACACACACACACACACACACACACACACACAACGTACATACAGGCAATATACTGTACACTGAAAATATACATCACACACACTGAAATAACTGACATACATACGTAAAATTCAATATACGATAAATCTACATAACTACATACATACATACATACATATACATATATACACACACACACACACACACACATACAAACCCCGCACATAATCACACACATCGAAGTAACAGATATACACACGCACAGGTATACTACATAGATGGATACTGATAGACTGATGGGTAGATAAAATTCACATACAAACATACACACATACATACACAAACAAAGCCTACATACAAACATACATACATACACAAAGCCTACATACAAACATACATACATACACAAAGCCTACATACAAACATACATACATACATACACAAGCAAGGCCTACATACAAACATACATACATACACACCTGAACTCATACATACCTTGGTACACAGGTAAACACACAGAGGTTACTGGACCTCAGGAACGGGCTGCCTGGCTATGTTCAGAGTCTGATGCATTACAAAGCACACATTCATGTAAACACCAATGCACACACACACACACACACACACACACACACACACATACTCACGACTATACACGTGCACACACGACTACACATACAGTATACACACACACACACACACATGACCACAAGCGTACACACGCAAACGCACATAGCAAGCAGTCACGTAGGCTAATTACCCACACGCAATCTCACGCACGCACAGGGATACATACATGCATGGTGACATACATCCATACATATATAGAAATGCACACATATACATATACAACAGTATTCACAAACATACACACACGTATATACTCACATTTACGTACACTTCATAGAACCTTTAGAGGTACACACACAAATACGCACACAGCTGCACGCACACACGCACGTGCATACCAACCGGCAGGCGATGACACAGACAACTGAAATAATGACGAGCGCGCGCGCGCGCACACACACACGCACGCACACACACACACACACACACACACACACACACACACACAATCATAACTTACATACAAGAAAGTTACACTAACAAAGACAAACAGTGATATATATATATATATATATATATATATATATACTGCACATTAACAATCATTATCATTCTCTCTCTCTTCTCCACTCCTCACTGTCCCTCTCTCTTTCCCTCCTCCTTCCTTTCCTTCCCTCCCTCTCATCCCCCTCTCCCTACGTTCTCCTTCTTGGCCTCTCCCCCTAATCTCTTCTTTCTCCTCTCCTACTCTCTCTCTCATCTCCCTTCTCTCCCATTACCCATCCTCACCCCCTCTCCCTCTCCCTTCCATCCCCTCTCTCTTCTTCCACTCATTCCTGCCTTTTTCCCTTTCCTTCCTTTCTCCATTCCTCTTCCAATTTCGCTCACCCTTCTTCTCTCCCTTACAATCATCCACTCTCCCCCTCCTTCTACAATCCTTCTCCCCTCCCCCTTCCCCCCTCCCCCTCTCCTGTTCTCTCCCCTTCTCCTCCCTGTGCATTGTGTTCATCATGGGTTCTTGACTCCTTGTTCAATGTTCATTTTCCTCCCTCCCTCCCTCCCTCCCTCAGTTTCACATTTCCTCCCTTACTTCTCTCTCCCTCCTTCCTTCGCTCCCTTATTAACATACCTCCAAATTCTCTCCCTCCCTCCCTCTTCCTCCCTCCCTCCCTCTTCCTCCCTTTTCTTTGTTACCACTCTCATTCTTTTCCCTTACCTCTCCTCCCTTTCTTCCCTTGTTTTCTCCCTCTCCTCTTCCGTCACACTCCTTTCTCTCACATTGCCTCTCCTTCTTTCCTTCCTTTCTCGCTCCTACAACGGTTACCTCCCTTCTTCCTTCGCTGTTTGCATATTCTCTCTCTCTCTCTTTCTCTCTCTATTTATCTATCTATCTATCCTTCCCTCCTTCCTTGCTCCCTCCTTCCTTCATCATTTCCCTGTCTTCCATTCTTACTCCCTTCCTTCCATCTTGTCTCCCTATCTTCCTCCCTCCCTACCTACTTTCCATGCTTAATCTCAGTCCCTCCCTCCCTCCTTTCCTCCCTTCTTGCCTCTCACATTTCCTCCCTTTCCTTCCTTCCTTCCTTTCCTCCCTGTCAGCCTATCTCCCTACCCATCTTCCTCCCTCCCTCCCTCCTCCCTATCTGTTTATGTGTCTCCCTTGTTTCTCTCCTTCCTCACTCCCTTCCTTCTCTTCTCTCCATCCTTCCTCCTTCCTCTTCGCCTCCCTCTCTACCTTACCCTCCCTGCTTCATCCACTCCCTTATATTTTCATCAACTTCCTCCCTCACTCATCTTGCCCCTCACCCTCCCTTGTTCCTATCTATTCTTTTAATCTATCTACCTATCTATCTACTCAGCATAATATACCTCCTTCAAATATCTATCTACCTCCTCTTCCCCTCCCTTCCCTCCAATCTATTTTTTCTCTTTACCTACCTACCTACCTACCCCTTTACTTACCTACCCACCTACCTACCCATCCATTAACCTACTTACCTATCTACCTCCCTCTCTCCCTCCTCAATTCTATGCCTACCTTCCTCCCTTCTACACTCCATCTCTGCCTAACCTCCCTCGTTCATCCACTCCCTTTCTTCCACTCTCTTCTCCCCGCCACACCCTTACTCTCCCTCCCTGCTTATCTACGCGCCTATCTGTTTACCGCAACTTACCATCAAACCTACTTACCAAGCTACCTACTTATCTACCTACCTATCAGCCAACTTGCCTATTTGCCCATCTACTTACCTACCTACCTACCTGACTCCCTC